>NC_081523.1:29977416-30286145 GCF_030273125.1 Centropristis striata
TTTCCTGTACTGGAGCATGTATGTGACGTATACACATATGTGACGTGAGCAGATCTGAGCAGAGTTTTGCGTCTTGGCAGTGTAGACGGACATGCTACGGCGGAGCGTATTTAACTTTTCCACTTTGGAAGGTGGTTTCACATTTTTGCGTCTTTAAGCCCCAAAAACACCGTCACCGTCTAAACAAAAGGCACTTCAGATAAAATATTTTGTCGTTTTCACCCGCGAGTGTCCTCGTGTGAACGGGGCCTCAATCAGAGAAAATAATTAATTTGGGTGGTGTTGCAGGAGGAGGATATACGCATACAAGTGGATTTGGATGATGTCAAAGCTGATCCATGCGTTAATATTTCACACATGGGCAGAGTTCTCCATCACCACCTGTTGACAGAATGCCGAAGACACATTCTGGTGACAGTAAATGCAGCGAGGCGCTCTCCATGTAATTTTTGTTCCCGGCTGAGGAAAATGGGTGGGATGGTCATGTTTTAAAAGCACTTTCAGGTTTGTTGTAGTGCTGATTAGTTGATGTTACTGGGCTCTCCTTGCTGAAATCCGAAAATGTTACTACACCACACCTGCTTTGGCACCAATTCCATTTATTACACCAGACTTTCTGGAATTGCGCAGCTGTTGGGAAACTTAGCTTTGAGTTCACACTCACTACGCTTCAGTGTGTGTGTGTGTGTGTGTGTGTGTGTGGGTGTGGGTGTGAAAAACATATATGTGCAAAATATCTATTTATCCATACTTGTAAACAATTAAACTAAAATAGTCTGCATCAGTTCAGTTAAGATTCTATCCATTGACAAAATAATGTGTATTCAAATAAATGAATCGCATTAGAGGTTGATAATGTTGATAAGTGTGTTTGTGTGTGATGACTGACATGAGAGGGAAAGAAGCAGCATGATTGGGGAGAATGTTGATGATGTAAGCAAACATGCATGTAAACAACAATATATAGAGTCCAGAAAAAAAATATTATGTGTCCTTTTTATTTATCGAACAATAAATCGATATAATAAATATCGTGACAGGCCTAGTGCTGGGTCTAACTTGTGTAACAGCAAAGTTTAAAACCTGTGGATAAACTGAAGGTTATTTGAGAAAATGGCATATTCAATCATGTAATGTAAGTTAAAAGTATTAATTATTCTACCAATTACAGCTCAATGTTTTATCGGTTCAGCAAAATGCAAATTACAAAACACTCAAAAGTAACTAAATATGTAATAATTACAAAAAAAAATTCTGAGAGAGAGCTGCTGCAACTGCTGCCTACCACTCTGTGCTTTAGTTCAATCATAATATAAAGTGTAAACAGTACAGGTGATAAAATCCTTTTTAAAAATGAGGCAAAAACTACTACTATTTTGCTTTTGCAGATTTTGGTAGTGGTTGGCAGTTATTTAACAGAAAGGCCAAGTGTTTGACAGTAAGGAATTCTAAATAGTGCGAGAGAACATATTGCCTATAGGCAGTGTACGTGCTTTGTATCTGAATAATCTTGTAAGTCTTTGTGGGCTTCTCTGACCTGAGCCTTTGCCGAGAGGGTCTATGTGCTAGGATTTGCATTTGCTCTCTACACTCTCCACATGGGTTGCCATTATCTGACAGTTGCCACACACCATGGGGGTTGTATAGCAAATCCTCTTGATACTGCAGCCCGATAATCCAGTCATATAAAAGATCAACCTGCAAAAACAACAAGTCAGCCCACTGCTCTCTGGCAGAATGACATGCTACTGGTCCCTGTATCAACAGAAGCAGAACACTAGTTATCACCATAACAGTACATTAGTAAATTATTTTAATTATCAGAAGTTATAACAGTGTCTAGGTGAATGCTCAATTGTGATTGGCTGCAGGGTGTCAATAAATTCCTGACAATGGACATTAGGCTTGGGAAGATGGTGTATTCAATTGATAATCAAAGATGGTTTGAATCAACTGGCAATGCCAATCTAGCTGTCAATGCTTTGAAGATTTATTTATTTTTGCCAGAAAATTACGGAAGCCCTAAACAGCCTATATTCATATATTTTTTCCCTCCTTCATTAAATTTGTTTTCTCGAGATCTTGAGAAAATGATCTTGTTATATAAAGAGATAATTATATATAATACATAAATATATGAATGCATGGCCGTTTAGGGCGTCCGAAGAAAATAATTTAAGACTTAAGATTTTAAGTTGTACATTTACCACTTTTCGAGGGCCAGTTCAGAGCCTGTGCCTAATCTCGAACCAGTTCTCTCGTTTCAACTGCAGAAGAACCGGCTCTCTGCCAGGGAAATTGGTTCCAGACAACTCTTTGCTGTTCTTGGACCACAAACCACTCACGTCAGGGGCTGAGGGCAGGATAATCGTGACCTACATCACCAACAAAAACATGTATGATTTATTTGATTTGATTTAACTGCAATTGAGATCAATGCCAGGTGGTCTGTGGTAGCTCAGAGTAGCGTTAGCTTACAACAAAGGCTAACACCAAGATATTACGTTCAGTGTTAATAAGAATGTAATTGCTGACCATAGCATTCAAGACGAGCAGAACAAATGTGCTGTATGTGACGTGTTCGGATGCCAGTGTAGGCTCACAAAGCAGACAGATTGTCTGCTATTGTTGTTATTATGCTTGAATACCATGTACAGTCTGTGAAGCCCTTTGAGGCAAATCTGTGATTTGTGATTTTGGGCTATATAAATAAAATAAAATTGATTTTGATTTGATTTGATTTGAAGTTGGTGCGAGCATTTCTTGGTAAACTGAGACATTAACAGATGAACATAGTGACATAATGACGTGGCTTTCTAGGCTGTGGAAAATCAACAGGTTCTGAGAAGGTTCACAAGTTAATCAACTCTGACGCTGAACTGTCTGATGCACTGGCCTCCATCGTCCATTAATTCCTGATGATATACAATTTGTTTCAATAATGTGCTGTCCAGTCCAGAGTGTGTTCATCAGATGCATGCTATGAAATGTAATCAGTGTGGAAGGTATATCTGCAGCAGTGCACTCTGATATGCAATATAGTTTTGTCAACATTAGATAAACCGATATGCAGAACTGATTAAAGTTCAAAGTTCGACATGGGTCCTGAGTTACACACGCAGTGTGAACTATTTCTGTCAGTGAGTTGGTGTTACTGCCTGAGAACCGACTGCATGTTCCAACATTTCCATATTTTGTAATTTCCGGGACAATTACAGAGAAATGTAAACAAAAGAATATCGTATTGTAGTAATCAAACAAGAAAAAAATGGAGAAAAAATGGAACGTAGCTCAAAACAAAGAATGATAACTTGGATACCTACTCCAATAATCCCACAGAACGGTATTGTCTTGTAGCCAGAAGCCTACAGACTTTTAGTCCTTTTTAAAGACTGTACGTGTTTCTTAGTTGCCGGGGTTATTTCTGTCTTTGATTTTGTGTTTTCTATATAGGTTTGGCGTTTATGCTTACTGTCATCTTTTTTATTGTGATTTCTGCACATTATGTGTTCTTAGTGATTTATTACTTTATCTGTCTATGATTTCATGCTTTATTATCTCAGACTTTTAAAAATGATCTTTTCTTGTCACCATTTTGATCCCCCCTGCAGGGTTCATCCTAGATGGACATACTCAACATGGCCGAAGAAGGGATGGAGTTGGAGGGATCTACTGTTATAGCAGCTATTATAAACACCAGCCTAGATGGCGTCTCAAACGTCACCAACATTACCTTTTTTCCCTACTATCAGCACTCTCTGTTTGTGGCTGCCAGCTACATCCTGGCCTACTTGTTCATCTTCTTGCTGTGCATGGTGGGGAACATCCTGGTGTGTCTGATTGTACTGAAAAACCGTCGTATGCGCACAGTCACCAACCTCTTCATCCTCAACCTGGCTATCAGTGACCTACTTGTGGGCATCTTCTGCATCCCTACAACACTGGTGGACAATCTCATCTCCGGTAAATACCCTGTCATAATAAGTAGTACTCACCTCATCATCAGTCAAATCTCATGGTTGATTTTAAGATTTACCGAAGTGACCATCAACATCTGATGCTGCCACACTGGTACAAACTGGTACAAACTGACCACAACATGAATGTTGTCCTACTTAGACTTAGTTTAAACTCTTTCTAGACTCTATCTAGTCCTCTGTCCTTGTGAGCTCTTCTTCTTGTGTGGACTGTGACGTGTTTCAACTTCTGATTTAAATTACATTTTTAAAACAGTAAATGTTGCACAGTACACACCTGGTTCATTCTTATACCTTCATATGCCAACAAAAAAAGTGGCCAACAGCGGCAGATATCTGGCCTCTACATGTCCCTGAAAGGTAACGGATTTGCATTTTAAAAACATAGCTTTACACTTTTTTTTTCAGTTCTTGTCTTAAGCTGGATTACTATATGATAGATTCTCTCTTTCAAGCCTTTCTGAGCCCGCCTGCAGTGTGGTGGAAATAATCTTGAGATTGCTGTCTCTCAGGCTAATGGTTTTCTGATGATACCACACTGTAGGTTCTTTGCTCCAGTAATAACTTTGCTTTATATTCCTTCTCTCCACCAAAAAAATAAAATGGTAAGATACAAGGCAATGGGGTTTTTTATTTTTTAAAAAGAGCAGCCTTTTTGAGCAAAAAAGAGAAGAATTATTTAAATTTAAAATTACATGAACAATAATTTATAACCTCACTACAACATACACTCACTGGCCACTTTTTTAGGTACACCTGTTCAACTGCTTGTTAACTTAAATATCTAATCAGTAGGGTTGCCAACTCCCCGAAAAATAAATAAGGGACACTTCATTGGCAGGGCCGGCCGACCCGATTGCCTTCACCCATTCTGGTGTGGTGGAATTTTTTAGCCCCTTTTTTGCAGGTAAAATGATTTTTTAACAATTTGACTCCTGAATTGAATTAGATGCATATTTTTGTGTGACATGAATACATAGAAAACAAATGATTATCCAGCAATTCACTTTAACACAAAATAACAATTAGCCTGTTTTTCAAAGATGTAGTGGAGTTTGCTGATAACAATTTGATTCACTCCTTTAGTTGGCTTTTAAAATGCAGCATGTATGCAATTGAATGGCCATTTTGGAAGATTATAGCATTCCATAATTCCAAATTGGTTCAGTAAAAAGGCATTAAATTCATGTCATGAACACATGGGGACCTGGTCTTCAAGAATGCACTGGAGTTTGCTGATAACAAATTGATGTATTTATTTTATTGGAGCAGCATGAATACAATTGAATGGCTATTTTGGAGTCATGCAGCTGACAGGGCCGTAAAGTGCAATGTAATTGCGCACTAAAATTTAAAGTGCAGATGGCGTGACCGCAGTACTGGAAGCATGTTGTTTCAGATCAGTCAGTCCACCATGGACTAAGGAAAAAGAGCGCCGGCACAACGTGCAGTGTGCTTTATAGATGTTATCACACACTTTTTCCACCCAGGTGCTTCCTTTTACCCATTCTTCAGTATTTTTGCATCCTTTTCTGTTTTTTTCTCGGAGGGGTACTAGACACATTGCTGCTCGAAGGTGTAGCGCCCCGTAAAGCAGTGTCGGCGTCTGTGTCACTGTCACCTACGCATGCTGCTTTGTTGTCTTCTGCTCTCTTCTCCTCAACCAATGGGATGAGCGTATTCTGTATCGTCATACTCGTGTGTGAATATGCTGTCAGTTCATTGGTCACAGAGCAGGACGGGGCCTTGGAACAAGTTTACCGTAAGTTTACATATAAAGCGCCCTGTTATTAAATTTTCATTGGCATTTACTGACTATTTTTTGACTGTCACAATAATACGGGACAAAGTGCGTCCCTTTTCACCTCAATACGGGACGGGTGCTTTTGTTTCTAAATACGGGACGATTCCGTTTTTCAAGGGACGGTTGGCAACCCTACTAATCAGCCAATCACATGGCAGCAGCTCAATGCATTTAGGCATGTAGACATGGTGAAGACAAGCTGCTGAAGTTCAAACCAGCATCAGAATGGATGGAAGAAAGGTGATTTAAGAGACACCATCTCTAGGGTTTACAGAGAATAGCTTGAAAAAGAGAAAATATCCAGTGAGCCTTGATGCCTCGTTGATGCCAGAGGTCAGAGGAGAATGGTCAGACTGGTTAGAGATGATAGAAAGGCAACAGTAACTCGAATAACCACTTGTTACAACCAAGGTATGCAGAAAACCACCTCTGAACGCACCATTATATTAGTGTTGTGACTTGATTTCGACAAAACAAAACCTAAGCCACAATGAGGGGCTGGTACCGGGATACGCGTCGTCATGATTGACTCCTTATAGTCAATCAAACATCTGCGAACTTGTGCTTAAGACATATTTACTTACTAGCATGTATCACTACAGCTTTGCTATACACACATTTACATCAGTAACTGGCATAAAACAAACAAAAGGGCTTAAAGGTTAGCCGGTAGTTAAACGGCGGTCAAAAACTGTGGGCTTCTCCCGGTAAGCAACACACCTGAGGAGTAATGACCTCTTCCTCTACTTATGCATTCACACATGCTGTTGTCCAATACGCCACCTACTGCGGCAATCAGAGAATGACTTTGACACAGATATAAATGGCTCTAACACCCCAGCCCCTAATTGAATGGCCATGGACATTACAATTACCTTCATGTGTAAACAATTAGAGCCCTGACTTAAGTGACATGCATATACAGTGAACCACACACCAACAAAAAACTCAACCATTTGTAAACATAACCCCCCTTTTCTTTTTCTTTTTTTTCTTTTCTTTTTTGTGGTCACTATATCTCATCCACAACTGCCAGTGGCTTCCTGCAACAAGCAAAGCTTACTGACAGGTCTTTCCAGGACATTTGTCTTCGTCTGGAGACGCACAGAGCGTACTAATCCTTCTTTGTCCGGGAAAGTTTCCAAAACCCTGCCCAGAAGCCACGATCCACGAGGAGCAGCAGAATCCATTACAACAACAATGTCTCCAGGAATGAAGTTTCTCCTTTTCTGATTCCATTTTCTGCGTTCTTGCAGCAGAGGGAGGTATTCCTGTACCCATCTTTTCCAAAATAGATCTGCAATATACTGAACTTGTCGACATCTCCTTTTCACATATGCATCATCCTTGTTAAAAAGTCCCGGTGACATAACTGGTTTCCCTTTCATCAGAAGAATGTGGTTAGGAGTGAGAGGCTCGAGGTCATTAGGATCGTCTGAGAGCTTGGTGAGGGGCCGACCATTCAATATAGATTCAATCTCACACAGGACTGTATGAAGACCATCATCATCCAGAGTTTGTAAGTGCAGCACAGAAGTGAGAACTTTCCTCACCATCTGGATAGCACGTTCCCAGACACCACCATGGTGTGATGCTGAAGGTGGGTTGAATTTCCACTGGATGCCATCTTGCATAAGAACTCCCTGTATCCGGTTATGATTTAATGATGATATCGCATCCCTCAGCTCTTTCTCTGCTCCTACAAAATTGGTTCCATTATCTGAATGCATACTGAACACTTTTCCTCTTCAACTGATGAACCTTCGAATAGCATTAATACATGCATCAGTGTCCAGGGATGGAGCTACTTCCAGATGAATGGCTCTGCTTGCAAGACAGGTAAAGATGACACCATAACGTTTACAGAGACTTCGACCTCTCTTTACTTCCAAAGGCCCGAAGTAATCTACTCCGACATTTGTAAAGGGAGGGAGATCAGGAAGAAGCCTTTCCGTCGGTAGGTCTGCCATTTTTTGCTCGCCTACTCTTCCCTTATATCGCCTGCAGAAGCAGCATTGTGATATAATTTTTCTCACAGCTGCATTAGAATTTGTTATCCAAAACTTGTTGCGCATGTGGGAGTGGGGGAGACTTAAAATTCTGACCTGGGTCATTCACTGACAGGACTGGGTCAATTACGGTTAGGAGAGGTCAGAGTTCAGGGAAAGGTATGCATGGGGGAGCAAAGGATAGGATGTGAAGCTTCAGCAAACAACTCACGCACATAAAGTTTGAAAGGTCAGTGAGATGTTCAATCCCCAGATGCTTGGTTAAGGGGTGGCAACCAATGCATATCACTTACAAATTGACCAATTGCGTTAAAGAGCCCACCCATTGTCCGGGATTTCGCCAAAATCCAACAAGCTGTGTGTAACATCAAGGTTTTTTGTAATCACTCTGTCCTGTGGTGCCATCGGGGTCACATGGCAGAGTCCAGCGCTGAGCATTGCATTTGGCTATGATTCTTTCAATAAATGGTTGACTTTATTCATTTGTTCTGAGTGTTTTGTAAGACCAAGTTTGGAAGAAAGAACCCGGGTGAGAGGTAGAAGCTGTATAAGCTTTACGCTCTAACACGCAGCTTGGACAGAGTGTGATTTCTTCCACTATGACCCACCTGTTGGTGAATATGCCTCAATATGAGCGTAGAGATGTGTTGATCTTTTGAGAGAATGAGTGGATGCTTAGTCTCTTCTGGCACAACAGCCTTACTCAATCGTCCTCCTACTCTCAAAAATCTATCCTGCAAATGTGGATCAAGCTTATACACACAACTGTCTCTTGACACAGATTTTCCAGCTGATAGGGCAGCAATTTCTTCCTTGAACCTCTTTTGTTGACTGTAGTGAATGACGGCCTTTTCAGCATCCAAGAGATCCTCAGCTGACAACATCTGGCTTTCAATGGCTCTTTTGGCCCTCTCCATTTCCAGTGACACATTGAGAGATGATCCACCTGCCTCCTTTCTATGGAGCTCAAGAGCGTGTAAGTCCTTTCTTTGGGTTGTCTTTGGTATTAATATACCTCCACTGAGAGACTTCAGTTGCATCTCTAATAGTTGTTACCCTATTTGATACAAATGTATGAAAACGCTTATCCTCATTTTTCATGTATTTGAGCACTGCAGTGCTGTCTGTCCAGAAAGTCGAATGATCCAGTGGCAGTTCCAACTCCGCTCTCAACATTCGATCCACCCGTACAGCCAGAACAGCAGCCGCAAGCTCCAGACGGGGAATGGTTATTGGTTTTAGAGGGGTAACTCTTGCCTTACCCAACAGGAAAGAAACATGGACCATCATACAGTTTTCAATCCAGAGGTAAGTAACAGTACCAAATCCACCCTAACTAGCATCAGAGAAGTTGTGCAGCTGTGCCTTAATAGGCTGTCCAAAGTCTTTGGGCTTAATGCATCTTTCAACTTTGAATGCTGCCAACCTTTTCAGGTCTTCCAGCCACCTTCTCCACTGATGGCTGATGTCTGCAGGTATGTTATCGTCCCATCCACAACGTCTCCAACAGAGCTCTTGCAGCATGACTTTGGCTGGGAGGGTTACTGGGCCAAGAAAACCAGAGGATCATAAACTGAGCTGATTATAGACAACATTCCTCGCCTGCTCTGTGGTTGTTCTTTCATTGTCATTTTGAACTTAAATGTGTCTGACTCCACACACCATTGCAGCCCAAGAGCTCGTTCGACTGGAAGCTCATCTCTATCCAGTTCTTTAAAATCTTTCGCTCTGTGCTCCTCTTCAATGGTTTGCAATACTGCCCAGCTATTACTGATCCACTTTGTCAAAGTGAAGCCTCCCTTTTGGCAGATTTCGGTGAGAGCTTGAACCATGGCAACTGCCTCCTCGTCTGAGCGCAAGCTCTTCAAACAGTCATCGACATAAAAGTTTCTTCTGACTGTTTCCACAACCTCTAGTGAGAAGTTAGCCTGATTGTCCTGATTGTCATTGTCATTTCTCCTGAGTGCGTAACTGGCACAACTTGGGGAAGAGACAGCCCCGAACAAATGAACTGCCATTCGAAATTCTTCAATCTCTTGGTTCACATTGCCCTCTGGCCACCACAAAAAGCATAGGTTGTCTTTGTCCTCTTCAGCCACCCTAACTTGGTAAAACATAGCTTTAATGTCTCCCATAAATGCCTCTGGCTCCTGTCTGAATCTGGTTAGAACACCCAACAGTGAACTAGTCAGGTTTGGGCCTTGTAGCAGCTGGCTGTTGAGTGAAGTTCCCTTAAACTCAGCTGAACAGTCAGACACAACACGCAATGTACCCTTTTTGGGATGGTATACACCATGATAGGGTATATACCAGAGCTTTCCGTTTTCACCTTCTAGCTGATGTCGAGGCACTTACATCAGTGAAGAAGCTGGTACATTCCTTGTGGAATAGTTCATCTTTCCTGAACTTCCCCTTTAATCCCAGCAGCCTTTGCTTAACCATAGAAAGGTTGTTAGGAAGCAAGAACTGGTCCTTTCTGAAGGGCATTTTCAAACTGTAATGTCCATCCTGCAGCTGTGATGACTCGTCCATCATCTTTAAGAACCTATTATCTTCTCTTCATACTCCTTATTCCTCCGAACTCCGCTCATTGAAGTCATGCCTGTATTGGTTGCTCAGCATTTCCTTTAGTTTACAGACAGAAATCCTATTGACAGCAGCCACTGAGAATCCTGTTTTGGGCCTGCTGCTTTCTCCATCCTGAAGGGGACCATTAACTACCCAGCCAAGAATGGGCATTCTCTTTGCTGTTGATGACCTCCCATGGTTCCAATACCAATCAACAGTTCGACATCAGCATCAATAAAGGGGATATGTACATCGGAGAGATATGGCCACTTCTGCAATTCTCCCTGTGTGTTAATGTTACTGGTGGTCACAGGCATTTTATTTTGTGTGAATACTTCTGGGAGACTGTAGAAGCTGTTACTGCCAAGACCAGCCACCTCCAACCCATTCAGGGTGCTAGTTAAAACAACCCTTTCCTGTCCCATAGTGCGCAAAAGGAAACTGGTTTTCCTACCAGTAATGTTCAGCCTTTGCATAAGATGCTCTGAGCAGAAAGTAGCCATACTCCCAGGATCCAGGAACGCATATGTTTGTATTATCTTGTTTCCTCTGATGGATTTAACCTGAACTGGCAAGATAGGCAAAATTCTATCCTCCTTTCCGGCCCCTGTATGTCAGCAAGTTTCTGATGTAAGTGGTTTAACATGTGCTGTGCCTTTAGTGTGTTCACTTCTTGTGCTGGCTCTTATCTTTCCAGAGATATGAAGCACCGTAGGATGGTTCTGACCACAATCTTCACAAGTTAAGCGCCTGTCGCAATACTTGCTCCTGTGACATACCATTTTCTTGGATGTCCCCAAAAAGTGGATCAGAAATTATCTTAACTTGACGTTCGATAAATGAGACCATATCTTTAAAGCAAGCTCTACGATTATACCTCTCCAGTATTTCATATGCCCGTATCCTCAATTTTTCTCTGTACTTAAATGGCAACTTTGTCATGATTGCTCTCATGTTAGTTGGCATGTCCAGCTCTTGCACATATTGAAGTTCCTCCATTACATTGCAACAACTTCGCAGAAATAGAGAAAAGGCTTGCAGTGCTCCCACATCCTCTGCCTTCACTGCAGGCCACGTCAAAGCCTTCTCCATGTAGGCTGTACCAATCCTATATTGGTTTCCAAAATGTTCTTGGAGAAGCTCTTTAGCCAGTTGATAACCTCTGTCAGGAATCATGTGCTGACAGCTCTTCACCAATTCTCTGGGTTGCCCTCTTGTAAATTGCTCCAAAAAATAAAGGCAGTCAGCTTTGCTAGCCTTTGATTCCACACGATGTTCAAAAGCTCTTATGGAGGTTTTATACTCAAGAGGATCGCCGTCGAATGCTGGAATGTCTCGAGAAGGCAAGGACATTAAGCACTGTTGTTGAACCAGAGCTTCTGTAATTTCATTTTGTTGGTGCATTATGGTGCACAGGTCTCCTTGTACTGGTACAGAATATAAATGCTGTTGCTCCACTGATGCAGACTGCACACTATTGACTGGCAGAGAGAGGCTTTGTTGTGTATCTCCATACTGCATTGTTCCAAATGATTCTGTTTCCCTTTTCCGCTTTGTCTCATATTTTGATCCAAAGGTCGGCTGTGGTTTTTTCTCAGAGTGTGCGTTAAGTGCACTTGGATCCTTTTGGGCCACTGTCAAGCTGCTTTGTGGCATTGCACCCCACGTGTGTGGTTTAAATGAGTTTGCTGCAGGATTGAGTCCTTTGGAATTTGGGTTTTGTTCTTCATTCCTTTGCCAGTAAGAATTCATTCCATCAGAAGGTGCTTGTGAGTTACTGGAACATTCTGCAGCAGCTTGAAAAGCTGCTAGCTTTGCAGTGGATGCAGCTATTTCAGCATCAATCTTGAGCTGCTCGCTTTTTCTTCTCAGCTGCTCTTCCTGGGCCTCAAGAGCATGCCCTCCCTTTTCAGCTGCAGCTCTAGCGAGAAGTGCAGCCTTTTCTGCTTCTGCTTTAAGGAGAGATGAAGCTGTGGTTTTGCCACTTTTATTACTGCTTTTACCACTTTTGTTACTTCCTTTACTATACACATGCTTTTTCGGTGAGAATGTCTACTGGCAACATTTGATATGCTGTCATCAGGGTGAACATCATCAACTTCACCACCATCATCACCACCATGATCATGTACCAACCATTTTTCAACTTCAGAAATGAAACCATTTTCAACAATATTTTTTGCAGCAAACCAAGTGTCTTGTTTATCACTTTCTTCAGTGGACATTAAAGGCATCCAGAGCCACATGAGCGTCTTTGGCTTCCCCACACAAAAGCACTATTTTTTGCAGTGTATGTTTTACCTCTTTTGCATTACCACTCTGCATATGCTCTTGAGTTACATTTCTTAGTTTTTTTAACCTTACTTAATTTGTCTTTTCTTACATCTTGTAACTTTTCTACCTTTGCAACAAGAGCTTTGTGTGTTAATATAATAGACCGTTTACTTTTTACAGGTTCTGTCTTATTAACATTTCCCTCTTCCACAGAGGATGCAGCAGCCACTGGCTCCGCAGCAGCCACGTCTGCTTAACCGTCCATAATGTCCTTTAATTCACACCGCAACACACATCCGAGATGAAAGCAAAGATATACAGTTCAATTTATCAGTGTTATTTTAGCGACCAATGCATTGGATTTACACTCGCAAAGTTGTGTGCACACTTTTAATATGGCCAGAACGTTGGTAGCGCTACTCTTTACCTCACAAGCGGTGGGCACCGTGATGTCACAATCCGGATGAATGAATCAGCTGATGACCGGTGCGTCTCCAGGGGAACGGTTGTAAACATCCTCCAAGCTGCCAAACACATGTAGGAAATCCAGCGTTGAGTCTTCCTCCATGAACGATGGCCAACGACTTAATGTTGTGACTTGATTTCGACAAAACAAAACCTAAGCCACAATGAGGGGCTGGTACCGGGATACGTAATTGACGCGTCGTCATGCGGTGGCTCCTTGTAGTCAATCAAACATCTGCGAACTTAAAACGTATTTATTTACTAGCATGTAGTGATGGTCTGCTGACACTTGAAGCTCCGACACATGCGCGGTAGCTCATGAAGCAAACGTCCCAAAGCACTGTGCCGAGGCGTGGTTTGGTCACGTGACTCATGACGTTCGAAGCAGCAAAGTGCTTCGAACGTCACCGAATCACCAACACTATTGTGGAAGTGAACCGCTACCTCGCTGATCTCTTTCCCCACCCACCCGTGAACCTCTTTACCAATGAACCCCAAAACATTCAACAAAGTTTAATAATATAATCTGTATTTACACCAGCCCCATGTGAAAATGTATGAATGTAGCAGCACCATTTAAATGTTTCATAACACAAAAGTGAAGTCTATATAGGGTAACAGACATATCAAATAAGAAACATGGTCTTTCACTATTTTCATCAGCTAGTCGCTAACCTTTTCAGGTCATTATCTGGTGCTGGACAGGTATACAGTATACAGTTGGTTCATGAGAGCTTTTTCCCGTGAAAAACAGCTGCCTGCAGCTGCTAGAAACAATGCTGATGAGACCTGTGAGAGTTAATTGAATTGGTAATCTTTAATAAACAACATAATAAAAAATGTGTCAGAAGGTGTATGTGTGGCTCTCGTAACCTTGGTTACATCTGTGCAAGGGGAACATTGTTATACCACAAGCTGTTGGTTGCGTCAAGCGGACTTATGATCAGGATTATATATATATATATATATATATATATATATATATATGAACATGAACATATAAACAAGTATTGTTTAAATTTAATGTTTACCATCTATCAGTGTAGTTGAATTCCTGTATATTAAAATCTTGGCAATTTTCTGTAGTGGTCCCAGTAATATTTATTCTTGACAAGGTACTGAAGTAGCAATATGACATGAGACTGAGAACATGACCAAAAATATACCAAGACCTTTTTTAAGTGACCTTCTTTTGCACTTTAACAAGACGCTTTTATCAATATAAACAGATTTTACTTCCATTTATCATTAGATCTAAAGTATGGTTTAGGATTCAATTGAACATTGAGTCTTTTGAGTAATAAAAATCATCCTGAGAAACAGCACTTCAGTAATAATAATTCACACACTGTAGACAACTTGAAACGCCTTCCTGCTACATTATTATCAGTCGTTAACAATTAATTCATGAGGTTACGGTGAACGAGCATTTGTCCTTTTTTCCCAACAGGTTGGCCTTTTTCCAACTTCATCTGCAAGATGAGTGGCTTTGTGCAGGGAGTATCTGTTTCTGCATCAGTCTTCACCCTGGTGGCCATAGCTGTTGAAAGGTTAGTGTGTGCTGAGGTTTGTACCTTCCCCTCTTGAAGGGTTGTTTGTTGTTGTCTTTCCTGCTTGTGTTATTTTTTTGTGTGTTTTGGTTTTTAAGAAGAAGGCTGATGCTCCACAGGCAATACCCAGCTTCTTCCACTGGGCTGTCTCCACACCCATTGTGAGGTAGCCAGTCCATTGTGAGTGGTTCATTAAAATTTTGGTAATTTTCTCTTTCTAGCTTTTGTGCTCTTTGATGGTACTGAGCCCTTCCCATGTAACACCATGCCAGTCTGATTCAACAGAGACCCCCAAAGTACACGCTCGCCCATAAAGTTGGAATAATATTTTTTACCTCTTTCCATGAAATGATTGTGACAATGTGATTTATTATTGACAGATAAAGTGTATATCTTCTCAAAACTTTATCAGTACATCAATCTCTTTCGAACATATCACAATGATTGTGTCTGAAAAAAAAAATTATTCCAACTCTGTGCAACACAGTCTGACTGCAGACCTCCACTGTCAGGCAGGCCTGGAAATGCAAGCAAAAAAATAATAATTACAGAATTAAATCTGGTGGAGTGTTTAAATATATGTTTAAATATAATTGCCAGAATACAAGTAAGGTAAAGGGGGTTAAATAGTTAATAAGGCCTACAGCAACACAACGTTAGATTAACAGTATATGTGGGGCGGCTCAGTTGGTAGAGTGGTCACCAACTGATAGGAATGTTGCCGGTTCGATCCCAGACCATGGCAGCCTACATGTCTAAGTATCCTTGGGCAGGATACTGAACCCCAAATAGGTCCTGATGCTGTGTTCATCGGTGTGTGAATGAATACCCAATGGTGGTATTTGGCACCATTGTAGGTTAGCCTCAGCCACCAGTATGAATGTGTGTGTGTGAACGGGTGAATGAGTATGAGTGCAGTCTGCATTCATCATCATACTAATGCTAATATCATACAGTTACATATTGTTGTGAACGTTTGATAATCTTACTCTAACCACCATTCATTTAATATTTGGCTCTTATAGTCTGTGCCATTTCCTTACCTTGTGCTGGCGGCTCATTTTAAAATACGTTAACTCAGGTCTGTAATTCTGACCCAGCTGTGCGTACCCAAAGTGCATTATTAAGTGCTACATAAAAAAAATGTTTTAAGTTAGACAATTTTCATTTGACATCCTGCCAATTTAGAGATCCCACATTCAAAGTATGCCAAATATCCTCTGCACTCTGCATCCCCCTTTCATGATCATCAAATACTTCACTTGTTCCTTCACTTGCTTCATCTACTCATACGGTAGCTTTCCAAACAGCTCTACAGCCTCAGCAAGCTCCTCTTAACTCTGTGCATCCCTGTCTATGAACCACCCTAATTTAAAAAAAATATATATATTATTTAAAGTCTTTCACATGAAACAAACAATTAAAGACAATTACATTAATAGTGATAACGATGTCTGTTAGCAGAATTTTAAAATACAAGTATAATTATAATAATAAAATATATAAAATAGAAATTAAAACGAAAAAGGGCCACCAGTTGTACAGAGAGCGTGAAGTATACAATGCATCAAGTGTCACACAGGGCAGAGAAGGTTTACCAGGCAGGTCACAGGCCCATGTTACTTAATCTCCTCCAACCTCATTAAAACAGGCAAGGAATGGATCCCAAATAGCAGAGAATTTTTTGACCGAATGAGTCCTCAAGAACCTGAGTCTCTCCTTTTGTATGACAGAAATTATGTCATTCATCCATCTCTGGACGGGATTCCTTCAAAATGAGTCTCTTAGCAATAACCATTACCAGCATTAAAGATTGTTGTGTAGCTTTGGGAAGACACAGAGAGTCTTGACAGCAACCGGAGATGGCACGACCACCTTCCAATTAAATAGTTCTAGAGTAGGCCCTAGAGTACCAGTTGAATAGTTTCATCCAGTCAAGTAAGTGAAGGGCAGAACCAAAATGTTCAATACCCAATTCCTCCCTCCAAGAATCCATAACTCTGACAGTAGAGGCTCTGGTACAGCTGTCAATTTAGAGACAAGATGCCTGGAGTTAGGAGGGTTCTGTAAGATATCAAAAAAATTATGCTTCCCTGGAAGGGTTTCGAAATTACAGATCTTGAACCGGACACAGTGCTGGATTTGCAAATACTGAAAAAATGTGACTGACACTGGCTCAAATTTTTCTTTCAGTATACCAAATGATGCAAACCTCCCATGTGCATACAAGTCCTCAATGAAGATTAAGCACTTCTTCCTCCAGGCATGAAAAGTCGTATCCGTCCACGGGGTCAAGAAAGAATGATTAAAACAAATTTGAATATGCACTGAAATATATTGCTGGTTCTTCTAACCTCGTTTAGTATCCTGACAGAATTTTTTAAAACAAAACTCAGGCTTTTCAAAGACCCAGGCTGATCTAACTTGAAGGACAAGATGGCTGGCAACGAAGAGTTGGTGACAGAGTTAGCCTCCATACGCAGCCACAAGGGGATCCCATTTGAAAAACTATCTGAAGCGCCAAGTTGCCAGAACATTAAGACTCAAAATATAAGTAGCCCAATAGTAGTGTCTGAATACATGTAGGCCTAGTCCTCCTTCCAACTTAGGTTTCTGCAAATGGGTTTTTGAGATCCTGAGATCCTGATCCTGGAATCATGCCATTATGTTTACTCAACTCAACTCAACTTTATTTGTAAAGCACTTTAAAACAACCACAGCCGCAACAAAGTGCTGTACATAAACAAACAGAACAAGAGAGAATAAAATAAATAAAACAGGAATAAACACTAAAATAAATAGTTCCATTGCTTTAAAAAACAATTTTAAAAAACAATAAATAAAAGCAAACCATAAAACACTAAAAACAAGGGCAGAGTCTCATGCGTGGTTAAAAGCCAAGAAATAAAAATAGGTTTTAAGATGAGTTTTAAAAATGGACAGTGAGGAGGCTTGTCTGTTTTCAATGGCAGCTCATTCCACAGCTTGTGGGCTGCAATAGAAAAAGCTCTGTCCCCTCTGAGCTTCCGTTTTGATCTCGGTATCTCCAGGAGCAGCAGATCAGCTGACCTGAGGCACCGAGCAGAAGCGTAGGGGTGGAGGAGCTCAGTGAGGTAAGGCAGGGCGAGACCATTTAAAGATTTAAAAACAAATAAAAGAATCTTAAAATGGACTCTAAAATGCACAGGAGAGCAGCAGCGTTCTGGGCCGGGCCCTAAAATCGACCCCTGTGGAACCCCATACAGCAGCGGAGCAGGGCTGGACTCCAGATGTACAACAGATGCCAACTAGGTGGCGTTACCGAGCCACTACAATGCTATGGTCCACAGTATCAAACGCTGCAGTCAGGTCCAACAGAACAACTACTGCATAGTCACGGGAGTCATTAGCCAGGAGGATGTCATTAAAAACTCTGAGTAGAGCTGACTCTGTGCTATGCATAGTTTTAAAACCAGATTGGAGCACCTCCAGGACACCATGCACATCAGGAAAGACTGTAGCTGACCGTATACAACCTTCTCCAAGACCTTAGAGATAAAGGACAGCTTGGAGATAGGCCTAAAATTGGCCAGCACGCTGCAATCGAGGCTAGGTTTCTTCAGTAGGGGCTGTACTACTGCATACTTAAAACTTAGAGGAACGCGACCAGTAGACAGACTACTGTTAATGACATTTAATACAGACTGCCCTATACTGGTGAAAACCTCTTTAAAGAAATGAGCAGAGACAGCGTCACAAGGAGAACCTGATGGCTTAATATGGCCAACCAGGTCCCCTAAAAAAGACACTGGCTCAAAACCATGAAAAGCTGCAGAACAAGGAGCAGTGACTGAGGGGTCAGATGTAGGAGCAGAGATGAGGGACCTAGCAGTAGCAACCTTATCAATAAAAAAGTGCAGGAAGCTATCACACATTTCAGGAGATGCCTCCAAGCTGACAGGCTGTGGGGCATTAAGAACAGTGTCAATGGTTTTAAATAACACACGCGGAATGTGATGGTTGGACTCAATGATGTTGGACAGGTATTCTCTTTTTGTTTCTTTAACGGTCCTCTGGTATCGCCAACAGTCCTTAAGGATTTGGAAGGAAACCTGCAGCTTGTCCTTCCTCCACTTTCGTTCAGCTTTACGGCACTCCCGTCTAGCTGCACAAGTTATGTTGTTAAACCAGGGCTCAGATTTAGCTTTGGACTGCACAGTTTTTAATGGAGCCACAGAGTCCAGTATGGTCCGGCAGGAGGACCGAAACAAGGAGCTGAGCTCCTCAGTGTCAGCAGAGACAGGAGGCACAGAGAAATGACCGGCAGTGCAACAGTTAAAAATCCGACATCTCTGAACAGGAGCGCCGGATTTAACTTCAGCACAGGAGAAAGCAACTTCAAACAGCAAAGGCATATGATCAGAAAACACATCGTCACAGATCTCCAAGTTAGACACAGATAAACCATGAGAGGACGAGGTCTAAAGTGTGTCCATGTTCATGTGTGGGACCAGACACACACTGCACCAAATTAAAAGAGTCAATAAGGCTCAGAAAGTCCTTCAGTTTTCAGAACAGCACACGTGAATATTAAAGCATAATTTCAGTTGTTAAGTCCTTGTTGTATTTGAGGGGGCGGTAGATGACGGCGCAAGATTTCATTTCATTTATCCTTTATTTATTTTCTCGAGGAATCCTTGAGGGCTGTGAGGGACCGAGTCAGTCAGCAATGAGGATGACAGGTAGTATATTTATTTACTCAAAGTATAAAGCCACAAAATGTTCAAATAAAAGTAATAAAGAATTGGGCCCATAAAATAGGTCAAATTAACAAAACTGTATAACGGTCAACTGAACAAACTAACAGAAGACAAACAGACCTCATGACTAAACACAAGAGGGAACTAATATAGTGGGTGATCAACCCATACTAAACACAAGAGGGGGTTGACAAACATTGAACACAAAAGACTACAGCTAATTTACCAACAAAGCAAATCAGGAGAATTAACTCACTTAAATAAACAATCTATACTAACCAATCAAAATGAATAATTGAAATTAATATTTGTCTAAAGAAAGTAAACAGTGAAGTACTAAATGGTGAGCACCCTCTTCCATAAAAGGACTGAGCTTGTGAGGGCGGATCCTGGCATTCCCAGCTCCCAGCAGCAGCAGCAGCAGCACTAGTAACTCAAAAAGAACAGAAATTATGAAACTATACCAACAAAGACTGTACAAAAGCTAACTAAATGTGCGCGCTTCAAATAGAAAACTAATGTACTGTCAAAATAATAAAGTGTGTTGTATGAAACAGAAAATCTGTGATTTATTTGGATAGTAAATGTTAAACCAATGTAGACCAATTACTTAACTGAATGTATACTTAACTGAATGTATAATTAAAAATCCAATATTAATATAAATCTCAGTTGATTAGTTTTATAGGTCTGCTAGTGCAGCGACCGTAGGAAGTATGTATTTGTTATTTACATGCCACACTACAATGTCTGCAACTCCATAAAACACTTACTTTTCATAAGGTACGCACACCATGCAGCACATACACATTGAACATTGATATTTGCTGGAAACTATTCAAATACTATTGGAAAATCAAACCTTGTAGCGCACTTTAAAACTCCGAAAGACAGGTAGGCTAAATAGACTTACAGATGAGATGAGTCAGGCGAGGAAATCCAGAGTGAATTGGATTACTGACCAGGTGTAGGCCTATCACACAATGGGGCGGAGCTCCCCTAAAAGGCGTCCAATCGGAAACAGTGCAATGCTGCAACACGTCCTACGTAAATAATGATATTTTGAAAGATCAAATCTTTAAAATCAAGGATACACACCTTCGTGCCATGTGCAAGCCACATACGAAATCTTAGGTCAGTCTGACTAACGGTCAGTGAGATATGCCTTAGAAACACCCACACACACACACACACACACACACACACACACACACACACACAAAGACGCTTCTTGCTTTATAGATAGATATATTCGCATAAGGACATTGCTTAAAACTTGTTGCCAAAAGTGTTGAGTAAGACTTATTTTCAGCATACCTGTAAATGGTAAAAGGTAAATGGACCTGCACTAATATAGCGCTTTTCTAGTCGATTTGCGACCATTGGGAATTCATTCAAACCGATGAACACAGCATCGGGAGCAATTTGGGGTTCAGTATCTTGCTCAAGGATACTTCGACATGTAGGCTGTGACGGTCAGGGATCGAACCACCAACCCTTCAGTTGGGGGCCAACCAACTCTCTGTTGTTTCAGCCCCATGTAGGATCACCAAAGACCATAGGTTTTATCCTTTGGGGACCATTAAAATCTGTATGAAAATTTATAGAGAACATATAACACTGACATGGGCTGAAATAGCGAATATTTTTGGGCTAAACAAAATTAGAAATATAACACAAATTGTCAGGCTCTCTTGATTTGGGATTAGGGCTGCAACTAGCCACTATTTTGATAGTCAAATAGTCAGTAAACTTAGCTCTTATTCATTATTATTATTATTATTATTATTATTATTAATAATAATAATAATAATAAGATAATAATAATAAATAATAATATTATTATTATTATTATTAATAATAATAATAATAATAATATTATTATTATTATTATTAATAATAATAATAATAATAATAAGAAGAAGAAGAATAATAATACATTTTATTTATAGGCGCCTTTCTTATCACTTAAGGTCACCGTACAGTGACAACAACAAAAAACAACAACTAAGAAATAACAAATAATATTTAAACAATTTGAAACAGAAAGGGAATGTGATATGAGATTTTTAAGTACAATATGCCAGTTTAAACAGATGGATTTTTGAGCTGGATTTTGAACAGTGAAAGAGAGTCAATGTTCCAGGGGTCAGTGGGGAGGGAGTTCCAGGTGTGGAGCAGAGCGGCTGAAGTCTCTGGACCCCGTGGTGGTCAGACGGGCTGGTGGGGGTTGAGGTGGATGGATGCGGACGACCTGAGGGAGCAAGTGGGAGTGTTGACTTGCAGGAGTTCAGTCAGGTACGGAGGAGTGAGGTAGTGAATGGCCTTAAAAAGTGAGAAGCAGGATTTTGTAGTCAGTGTGGTATTTGACAGGAAGTCAGTGAAGTCGCTGTAGTACCGGAGTGATGTGACAGTGGAGGGAGTTCTGGTGATGATCCAGGCTGTAGCGTTCTGAACAGTTGGAGTTTGTGGATGGATTTTTGAGGGAGACCAAGGAGCAGGGAGTTACAGTAATCGAGGCGAGATGTAACCAGAGAATGAACCAGGACGGCAGTGCTGTTGGATGTGAGGGACTGACGGTTAATGATGCGGAGATGGAAGAAAGCAGACTGGGTGATGTTAGTGATGTGGGCAGGAAATGATAGAGTGCTGTCCAGGATAACACCCAAACTCTTGACCCAGGGGGAGGGAGAAACGGTTGTCAATGTTGATATTAAAACTGACAGTTTTTGATATTGTGGATTTGAACCAATGAGGAGAACCTCTGTTTTGTCACTATTGAGCTTGAGAAAAGTTGGAGGAAAACCAGGATTTAGCTATCAAGCCTTTAAATTGAGTTTTAGGTTCTTTCGTGCATGTGCTAAGTAACAATAAACACAATACATATGACAGCTTCATTAAAAATGTTTTTTTTTTTTAAACTGCTGCAGATTTTGATTTTTTTTTTTTAAACACCAAGTTGCTATTTAGTAAAACGCAAATAGTAAAGGAACCGACTACTTATTGACAATTACATTTGTGATGATTTCAAAGACTAAATGATTAATGTAAAAAAAAAAAAAGATGTCTAACCATATCGCTCATTTGTTTCATTAATGTTCTTTACTTATCTACTACAGGTTTCGGTGTATCGTGTACCCTCTACGACCCAAGCCAACTGTACTTGTTGCCAAGGCAGCCATTGTGTTAATCTGGGTGCTTGCAGTGGCGATCATGTGTCCTGCTGCTGTGGCACTGACTGTCGGGAAGGTTCCTTTCCACTCCTTGATATACAAAGATGACTTCAACCAAACGCTCCCACTGTACACCTGCTACGAAAACTTTGCCAACCCTAAAATGAGGAAGGTCTACACAGCGGTCCTGTTTGCTCACATCTACCTGGTGCCGCTTACCACCATAGCACTAATGTATGGAAGTATTGGGGTCAAACTATATTGTTCTGTGGTTGCAAAAAGGGAGCAACAGCTGGCTAACACCACAGGTCAGGTTGGGGGTAGAAGGGGTGGTCAGCTAATGATTTCCCAGAAGAAGATCAGAGTAATAAAGATGCTCATCCTGGTGACTTTGCTTTTCATGTTGTCCTGGTTGCCACTCTGGACCCTCATGATGATGACTGACTATGCAGGCTTGGACAGCGATGTGGTGGACCTTCTAACCAGCTACATTTTCCCCTTTGCTCACTGGCTGGCTTTCTCTAACTCCAGCATTAACCCCATCATCTACGGCTACTACAATGAAAACTTTAAGAGAAGTTTCCAGGTGGTTTGCGAGTCCAGGCCCTTCTGTTGCCTCGCCCAGTGCCAGCTGTGGAGGAGGATGTCCAGGTGGAGTAGGAAACACAGACCGGTGCAAGCACCTTGTGCAGGTACTGACTCCAGAGGTGTCAATAGCAACCAACCCAACCATCCTGTCTTGGAACTGAGAAATCGGGTCCACAACGACAACAGGTTGACTGAGGTCAACATGGCTGTAAAGGTGGGATGTGTGGTGGTCCACTCAGGGAAAAGTCTTTCAGATCGAGGCTTAGAAATGACAGCTGTACAGAAAGGCAGTAATGGTGAGGAGCCAGGGAGGGTTAGCTCAAGGGTTTCAGTGCATCATGCTTGGGAAAACTGAGTGTCCATAATGTTACGAAGAAGTGAGCCATAGTAGTAGAGGAGACAATAATTTAGGTTAAGGCTAAGAACTATAGATGCCAATTTAATTTTGTGTGCAAATCTCCTACATGCATTAGCTGCTTGATTATGTAAAAATCATAATCATGATTATTTTTGTCAATATTGAGATCATTGGTTTTCTTTAAACAATACAAATAATTAAACTGAAAACTAATAAAATTGTTTTAAAAAAGATGAATTAAATAAATACTACACATTTAAATAAATAATATAAAAATAATAAACAATCATTTTGGCTCAAGATGAATTTAACATGCCCAAGACTGGATTAGTTTCAGCTTTTAGGGAACAAAACGATTATCTTGATTTCAAAAAAATTGTACTGAAAAATAAAATTGCCCCGGTTCTAGCACATATAATCAAAAGCAGAGAATGACAGCATGGTTACCAAAGCGACTGGCTGAGCATGTGCTTTGTAGATGGCACACTAGGTACAGGGAGGCTCTGTTCTGCTGCTTAATGCCTCAATAGAAACCATATAATAGATATTTTTGATTAAAGACTGTCATCAATATAAAAAACCTACCTCCCTAACACTGCACATGTAAATAAAAAAAAGTCAGTGTAAGCGCTCCTTATTAGACAAAGGGGCTGTGTAAACTGAATGTTTTCTGCCATTGATGGATATTTTAACAATGAAGGCCATCCGTCATGTTGACCGATTAGAAAATGAGGCGGTCTACCTCACACCTCTCTCCAGTTGGGTGTACTCTAAGAAAATGGAGAGCATATTTGGATACTCTATTTTGATATCTTTATTTAAGAGTTCAGTGGTAGTGTATTTCACTTGCACTGTAATTGTGATGCTGCTGATAAACAAGACGTGACATGAAAAGTGACCGCACAGTCAATGTCTCTTTTCTAAGTGCCATTAAATATGTTTTATCTTCTTAAAATGGAATTTATAGCCACATTTATAACACAACCACTGATTAATTACACATAAGGAGACACTATTACATAGATTTTTGTCAGTGTGCACAAAAAACAACCTTAACCTATATAAGTTTGGCTTATCAAAATAATGTACAACCATGACGCAAAGATAAATGCAAAGTAAGTAAAAAGTAAAAAGTTTTTCAAAATGTAGCTTGTATCACAAAATGAGATTATGGTTGGGCTATGCTAAAAAGACATGCTCTGAAAGCTTCTCCTGGAAGACATTTATAGTTCTCCCATATTTAGTTGTATACGGAGATGTTCAATCATGTCATGGCTGAAGTGAAGAAGAGAATATATCCCAGTATTAATAAATCTAATACATGACATATGAGAAGAAGATCAAAGAGCTGATAGCAGTAGGAGGGAGGAAGTATTCAGGGAGAAGAAAAACAATATATTATACAAAATAACAAGCCTTAAATATGGTATAATTGTAATTAGTTTTGAGAATCAGATATGCTCCAGGCAGGAAACAAGCTGCAGAATATGTTCACTGATTTTGGTTGCTATCCACAGCCATTATAAATACAGTACTGTGTCATAAAAATGCCAAGAAGAATTGATGCTGGTTTGAAGGCAAATGGTAGCCACACCAAATATTGATTTGATCTAGATTTTTTTTCTGTTCACTCAAACA
Source organism: Centropristis striata (assembly GCF_030273125.1). Lineage (NCBI taxonomy): Eukaryota > Metazoa > Chordata > Actinopteri > Perciformes > Serranidae > Centropristis > Centropristis striata. The sequence goes on from NC_081523.1 coordinate 30,002,560, forward strand.
TTTCAATTTTTGAAAGCATTATTATTTTACAGCATTTTTTTCACACCTACCTTTTGCACAGTACTGTATATCGTACACATAAACTGGTATAACATTTTTGGGTGGGCCTTTGTTTATTTGATTGCTGCCCCTGTTTGCAGCAATACATTCATTAGTTTCATGTCATGAGTGTGCACCTGCTTCTTCAAACCTGTAGACCACCATTCACTGACTGTGAGTAAGTAATGTTGGGATAAAAGACTCAATCATTATAAGAAGGACTGCTACAGTGCTATAGAGAGCATCCAATTATTGGCTGAAACCTTTCTTTGAAGCTAAAGAGGTTGAAAAATGGGAATAACAGATGTCCAAAGATACCTGGCTGTGTGGTTCTGGCTCCCAGCCTGTCAATGCAATCTTACATACCCATCACCGCCCTTGATCCTTGTTTTGTTTCCCTGACACCCTGCTGAACACGTTGCAGCATTTGAAATGTTCAGACAGCTTCAATAATTATTGGAGGTGACGTACACAGTCTGCAATGTAGGTAATATTTGCCATCTGTGTAGCTGCAGCAGGGCAAACAACTACACTGTGGCATTGTGCCTTGTCCTGGTAGTTATTTGTCACTTTATATAGGAGCATAGTGCAGAGACAACTGCTAGCTCAAGATACACTATAATAAAATGATTACTTTCCAGGCAAGTAATAGGTTTTTTTAAAGGGAAATCTCAGGATGTTATTGAGGTGACTTCATTTTAAAGGGGCATTCAATACATTTTAAACAGAAACCGTTTTACCACTGAGCTTACAAAAAACTTTCCTCTGCACTCTGCAAAGAGCTTTAACCCTGGTGATGTGATCAGGGTTATATTGGCTTAAGCTTAAGAGATCAAACTTGTGTTATAAACTGAAGGGGTGGTGTTTGAAAGAAATGGTCATTGGGTTGTCAGGCGAGGTCTAATGAGCCAGACTTTACACTTGGATTGTGGTGTTTTTGTAGATTGAAACATACTGGGGACTGAAAATTGGTATATTCCCAGCTTTGCCACTTTAAACACAAAATTAATTATATACATTTTGTGTGCATTGCATTTTTTGTATTGTATGCCTGAATTATTTGATGCTATTTTGACCTGAACAACAAACTGCGGGTTAGTAAGTTAGTAGCCTAGTAAAGATTCAAAATGACAGTGTTTGGGACCAGATCCTCCATAAATATCAATGTCAGTTCCCAGTAGCTACAATTTACAGACTCAACTCTGATGCAATGTCTTACCATACTTCAGACAACATGATAGGGAACACACAGGTGTTCTGTCCACACGGCAGATGGCACCTTTAATTAGCGTATATGAAACTGTTATGTTTCATTCCAAAAATCAAATAGTCTGAATCTGTGGACAGGTTGATCTCATAACTTAGGGAACCAACAAGAAAGAATTTGTAATATTGAAACTTTTGGTTGTCCTTACATATTGTGTTTCTTATTTATTAAACTGTGAACTGATGATAACACAAAAGTAGCTTAAGCTGGTGAAGTAAGCCTGTCTTTGCTCTGCAGCAGGTCTCTCCACTGTTAAAAGCATTTTTCTTTAGCTGGAGGTAGTCATTGCAGTCAGATCAGTTACTGCAGACCAGATTTGCAAATCATTGCATCTTGTTGCTATAATGTTATTGTGGCCTCCCCATGGAATATGGGTTTTAAAAGAAGAACTTATCCTTACATGTATGTTAATGTATGTTTAGGACATTAATGTTTTGGTCTTTATTGTTAAGTTCTCACTCGTGTGGTGTAACTTGTATGTGTCTGTTGCACTCAGTGCCCAGTGCATATGTATGCTTTTGTTATGCAACTGAAGTAATCTCTGCAATAAGGGAAAACAGCTGCTTTTACATGCTCGTAGTATAGAAATTTGCATTGGAAATCTACCAGCTCAGGTGTTTCGGACAATAGATGTTTGTGAATCAGAGGGTTGTAATTTTGTTATTGATGGTGAACGTATTTGAATGTATTACTGACATCATTATTTTTGTTTGTGAAATAAGTCTGATGCTAACCATATTGATGTTGCACACAGCTGTATATTTGTAGCTTCTAGTGCAAAACTTTGACTTGTATGGCTGTATAGTGTTGTTCTTTATGCTGTTCACCTGTCTGCTCTGTTTCTATACTTTGGTCCCAGTTCATGTTTTATATGCACTCGTAGACTCGTCTATCACTGTCCCACTCGGTGTGGCCCCTGCCCAACCAATTACAACCATTTACCTTATATAAGGTGGGTTTGATAAGATGATTGACGTTCAGTGCAGTTCAACAAACTCAGATCCAACTGTTAAACTATACAGCACTGATCAATTATGAATCAAGATTTCTCTCCACAAATGTTTTCATAAACACATTTTGGTGACTATGTAGCAAGACTTTAAGAACGTGTGCTTGAAAACAGACCAAGCACCGCCCCAATGTGCATGGAATCAGCCAGCACTGATCAGAGGCATTTCATGTTTTATCATGATATGATATAATGTCAATTCTTTGGAGAACTACTGTATACAATATTTGCTGATGTCTAAGGTCTGCCACAATACAATTTATTTGTATTTTCTATTCGATTATTGATAATTTTCTACTGAAATGTTTTTTGTTTAAATATTTATATATATATTTATCTTTTACTTTGCAGCACGTGTTAAGAAATCTATGACAAATGTAGGAAAAAAATGTGGGGAAAAACTAGCAAACAAAAACAAACCACAGCATTTAATTGTCTGTCTAAAGTTTAAAAAGACAAATGGAAAATGGGTCTTTTCCATCCATCCATTAATTTTCCTCAGCTTATCCAGGGCCAGGTCGCGGGGGTAGCAGGGTTAATTGTAATTTGATGCAGTTGCCACAAATCATTCATCAATTGAATTCAAACAGCTTCATTATTCCCACCAGGGCCAATTCTTTATATGTATATAAAGAATATATATATATATATATATATACACTGTCTTAATGTTTTAAAAAAAAATCAGTATATAAGCATGTTCCAGATGCGCGTGACTATGACCATGAAAAATTGTAAATACAATTTTTTTAAAATACATTCAGAAGTTGGCAGTCCAAGTTGGCAGTTGGCAGTATAATAAACTCTGTTATCTAATGTTAATGCTAATTGCTCATACTTGTGTTGGATTGTATGCAACAGTCTAGTTTACAGTTTGTGTTAATCTATAATAATAATAATAATTCTGTGTTGTTTTGTAAGCATGTGTTTTTCATGGTTATAAAATAAAAGATTCCGTCAAAGGTTGTGTGTACTGCTCATGTAATGAGGCACTTAAGATAAGTGATTGACACAGCTGCACAAGGTTCCTGTGAAATGACATTTTCATTCAGCGCTCAAGTGAGCTGGATCCAGTTCCCTGCAATTTCTCATTTGTCCTCACAGGGCTGCAGTGGAAAGAACCAGCATGGAGTCTGTGAAATATGTTTTTTTTATTTTTTTATTTTAGTTTAGTTTTTTATTATTTTTATTAACGAAAAAACAAAGAAAAGAACAGTGGATTACTTATTAGGAGCCACAATATGAAAACAAAACACTAAAACACAATTCTAGACAACAAAGACTCAGGAACATATTTACAAATTAGACAATGTACACACAAATAACATAAAAAGAATAATATAAAGGATAACCACAACAACAAAAAATGACAACAACGATACACCAGTACAGAGCCACACGGCGAAAACAGACAGACGACCAAAAAAAAAAAAACACACAACAACATAAATTTAGCCCAAACAGAAATATAGAGAGACTAGTAATATACACAGATTCCAGGATAAAAAGAGAATCATATGAAACGTTAATTAAATTCAAAGTAACCCTTGGGCCACAGCGATAGCTTTAGACCAATTGATTATAGTTTCAGGTCTAGCATTATTAATCCTGGCTGTTGACCTCTCAATAAGACAGACATCAAAAAACAATAAAAGCCAGGTTCTCTTGACATTTGTGACAGGTTCAAACCAGTTCTTTATAATGGTTTTCTTGGCAGCCGTAGAAGCTGCTAATATTATTATTTTCTGCTGAAATGAAACTAAAATGTTGGGATTAGATCCAATAAGATATAGAATAGGACATAAGGGAAAAACTTTATCTATAATAGTGTTAGTAATATAATTTATATATTCCCAAAGAGGTTTGACAACTGAACAGGACCAAAACATATGTAGCAAGTCTCCCTTCAAAGCCTCGGTGCATTTAGTGCAACATTCACTGTCAGTTAGTTTCATTTTAAATCTGCGCTCTGGAGTGAAATAAAATCTATGTGCAAATTTATAATGAATGATCTGGTGGGCTAAATTTTTAGATGAAGAGAAAATTGTGTTCCAGATGATAGTCCACCTCCACTCTATATTGTAGGATTTAAAGTCATTTTCCCAGCTTTTGATTATTGGAAGTGGTTTTAAATTATGTAAGGAGAGTTTCTTATATGTTGAAGCCACCAGTTTGGTTCTGTTTGTAAGAATAGTTACCAAGGGATGCTGAATTAAAGGAGCAGTCCAAGGAACACCATATGTTTTGAGTACAGTGCGAAGCCGAAGATAAAAAAACCAAGAAGTGCCTGGAAGTGAATAACGATCCTTCAGATCCTGAAAGGAACAAAGTCCTTAATGGTTAAAAATGTCACCTAATACATGTATACCTTGTTTAGACCATTGTGGAAATTCCAAAGGTACAGACCCAGACAGCAAGGCATTATTATGCCAGATAGGTGAAAGTTCATGAAATTTACATTTTATGGAAAAATGTTTTTCTATGCAACGCCGATAATGTGTTTGAGATAATAGGACCCATATAGCGATCTACATTTTTTTGTTTGATAACGGAGAATGGCAAGTCTTGAATTCTGATTGGGGCAGACAAAGCATTTTCTAAACGTACACCATGATGCATCTGATGAGGTATCCATCCACGTGTTAATGGTTCTTAATTGGAAGGACCAGTAATAATATTTAAAGTTAGGAAGGGAGAGGCCACCTAAAGATTTGGGACAAGAAAGAGTGGATAAGAACAACCCAAGATTCCTTTTCAGCACTGTAGCCAGGCTGACAGAGAGTCACAGCTCTATTGAACCATGTATTCCTATTGCCCTCACTAGTAATGATTTTATGAGCTTTTTCAATGAGAAAATTATAACTATTAGAAATAAAATTCACTACCTCCTGCCATTAACTGGTACTGAGGCATCCTTAAACCCTGGAGCCTTAGAAAAGGGTACAAACCCTGATAAATATTTAGATCGCTTCGCTCCCATCACTTTCCAACAACTAACCTCAATGATTTCCTCATCTAAACCGTCAACCTGTCTCCTAGACCCCATACCAACAAGGCTGCTTAAAGAGGTTCTACCTTTAACGGGTACTTCTTTCTTAGATGCAATCAACTTGTCATTATTAACAGGCTATGTGCCACAATCATTTAAAGTAGCTGTAATTAAACCTCTTCTCAAAAAGGTTAATTTAGATCCTGGCGTTTTAGCAAACTATAGACCAATATCTAACCTCCCCTTCATCTCTAAGATCCTGGAGAAAGCAGTCGCAAATCAACCTTGTGATTTTCTTCAACACAATAGTCTATATGAGGACTTCCAGTCAGGATTTAGAACTCATCATAGCACAGAAACAGCATTGGTAAAAATTACAAATGACCTTTTAATTTCTTCTGATAATGGACTTGCCTCAGTCCTTGTCTTACTAGATCTGAGTGCTGCATTTGATACAATTGACCATCATATCCTATTACAGAGACTGGAACATGTAATTGGCATTAGAGGAACGGCACTGGGCTGGTTTAAATCGTACTTATTAGACCGTTTCCAGTTTGTTCATGTGAATAATGAATCCTCCGTGCGCACTGATGTTAACCACAGTGTTCCACAGGGTTCTGTGCTTGGACAAATTTTATTCACCCTTTATATGCTCCCTCTAGGTAATATAATTAGAAAACATTCAATTAACTTTCATTGTTATGCTGATGACACTCAGTTATATATATCAATCAAGCCAGGTGAAACTGATCAGCTAGCCAAACTAAATGCATGCTTTAAAGACATAAAAACCTGGATGGTCCACAACTTCCTAATGTTAAACTCGGAAAAAACAGAAGTGATTGTACTGGGACCCGAACACCTCCGAAACTTATTATCTAAAGACTTAATTAGCATCGATGGCATTACCCTGGCCTCCAATACCACCATAAGGAATCTCGGAGTTATCTTTGATCAGGATCTGTCATTTAACTCCCATATAAAACAAACTTCAAGGACTGCATTTTTTCACCTACGTAATATTACAAAAATTAGACACATCCTGTCTCAAAAGGATGCAGAAAAATTAGTTCATGCTTTTGTTACTTCAAGGTTAGATTACTGTAATTCCTTACTGTCAGGCTGCTCCAATAAATCCCTTAAAACTCTTCAGTTAGTCCAAAATGCTGCGGCTCGTGTACTAACAAGAACCAAGAAAAGAGATCATATTTCTCCTGTTCTAGCTTCGCTGCACTGGCTCCCTGTAAAATCCAGAATTGAGTTCAAAATCCTTCTTCTTACTTACAAAGCTCTAAATGGTCAGGCACCATCATATCTTAAAGACCTCATAATGCCATATTACCCTTCTAGAGCACTACGCTCCCAAAATTCTATGTTACTTGTGGTTCCTAAAGTCCTTAAAACTAGATTGGGAGCCAGACCCTTCAGTTATCAAGCTCCTCTCTTGTGGAATTATCTCCCAGTCTCAGTACGGGAGGCAGACACCCTCTCTTTATTCAAGAGTAAAGTTAAAACTTTCCTCTTTGACAAAGCCTATAGTTAGGGCTGGCCGAGGCCTGCCTTGGACCAGCCCCTAGTTATGCCGCTATAGGCCCAATGTGTCGGGGGACACGATACACCGGGGCCCTCTTTCTCTCTGTCCCAACAATACATGACACAAGCTTTTATTTTCCCAGAATACTCGCACTTTTCTCTGCTCTCTCTTTCACAGGGTGTGGAGCTGTGGTCCTGCTCCATCACTCCTGCTGGTCTCACTGCCGTGGATCTGGTTCGGCCCCAGATGGGAATGTTCCTCTCCTGGTCCACTCACCATCACTACTGGCCAATGGTGGCGCATCATTACCTGCTGCTGTGCCCCCCCCCCCCCCCCAAGGGTTTTTTAAAGGAGTTTTTCCCTGGCCGATGTAAGGGTCAAAGGACAGAGGGTGTCGTACCATGTACAGTCTGTGAAGCCCTTTGAGGCAAATTGATTTGTGAATTTTGGGCTATATAAATAAAATTGATTGATTGATTGATTGATTGATAAGCTAATCCTGGGAGGTTTATCCCTCCATATAAATTTCCTGCATAAAAAATTAAGTTCTTTGAAAAAATGGGCAGGGGGGGGGAGTGGTAACATAGAGAATAAAAAATTAATTCGTGGGAGTATGTTCATTTTTATAACTTAGACACGGCCATGTAGGCCGGCATTCAAAACAGACCAAGAACTGAGATCTTTCTGATGTCTGATATGGATACCCAGGTGAAGCCCAGAGGTTGCAAGGAAACTGGTATATGGGATAAATCCCAAATTGTTCTTGGTTTAAACAATGGCATAAGTGTGGATTTTGACCAATTTATTTTATAACCAGAGAAGGAGCCAAACTTACTAAAGAGAGTAAAGACATTAGGGACCGAGCTAACAATGTCGGACAAGTACATAAAATATCGTCCGCGTACAAAGAAATATGATGCGGTGTTCCTTTAATTGTAATAGGGAGAATGTCTTGACTTTCCCTTACTGCCTGGGCTAATGGTTCCAAAGCCAGGGCAAAAAGGCCCGGAGAAAGAGGGCAACCTTGCCTGAAATATGTTTTTTTATGACGGTTGAGATATTCTATATTCTATAACATTCAGTTGGAAAAAGTGTGTGTGGTCTGTGTCTGGTTTATATTTTAAACAGCAGCAAACAGGCAGTGAAATCACAATATATTTATATATTTTTCATTAAAATTTGTTTAACCAGGAAAAGCCTCATTGAGAGTAATTAATTAATAATTCCTCATCTTGTCTTGTTTCTCTAAATGCGGTTGAAAATAGTTTGCCCTTCCGCTCTCCAACCTAAATGTGACTGACTGACTGACTGACTGACTGACTGAACCACTTCGTACTTAAATAATTTCATTTAAAAGGTAAATATCAGGGCCAAAGCACGTGTGGTGCAAAAGCGAAATTGTTCCATGAGGGTGAGACGTGAGTGGTATGTGAATGTTTTATCATGCAATGTTAAGTGAAGTGTAATCTGTTCAGCCAGCTGTTTAAATCACACAAAAGTCCCACTGTATATGTGTTTTGAATGTATTAACCACATGTTTTGTTTTTTTTTAAACATGTGTTTATTAGATTTTTGTTTGCAGATTACAGCTAGTCAAACAAGACATTTTTACATGCAACAAAGCAAACTTTTTCTCCCTATTCTCCCTCCCATCCCCTCCTAAATGAACCTATATAAAAAAATAAAATAAAAAAAAAAAGATGTAAGTAAAGCAAAAATTAAATACAAATAAATAAATGAAAACAATAAATAAAAGTAAATAAAAATAAAAAACATACATACATAATAAAGAAAAAACAACAACAAAACATATATATATATATATATATATATACACATTTAAATTTAGTTATATAGACAAATACTGAAAATAGTTATAACACTGACAGATTTCAAGGGTGTCTCTCAAAGCATCATCACCAAATAAACATTCTACTCCCTCAGAGCCTCCTGCTGAAGCAAGTTACCAACATTAGCATCATGTCTTATAAAACTCATAAAAGGTCTCCAGATGTTATCAAAAACATGTTGTTTCCGTCTAATAATGTATGTTATTTTTTCCATTGTCATGTTTGATGCCATCTCTTTGATCCATCTTCCAATTCTTGGTCCATCAACATTTTTCCAATTAAGAGAAATGGTACGTTTAGCTTGTAATATACACATATCCACAAATCTAGATTCTTTATTTTGTAAGTGTGGGATAGTTGGATATATGCCCAGAAGAAAAAGCTTGGGGTCCAGTGGCAACTTCTTAGCTAATATTTGATCAATCATATTAATAATATCTTGCCAGAAGGATTTCACTTTCACACATTCCCATAGACAGTGATACATCGTTCCTCTTGCTTCATTACACTTAATACATGTATCAGGGATATTATTATTAAATTTGTGCAATTTGACTGGGGTTATATATGTACGCATCAGCCATTTATATTGGATGAGTTTCAGATTGCTATTAATTGTTTGTTTCTGAGCTTTCATGCGTGCCCCTTTCCAGTCTTGTAATGGTATTTCATCACCTATATCTTCCATCCACAATCTCAACTTATGTTTTGTAGATTCATCAGACCCGGATATGAATAAATTGTACAGGAATGAAATTAAACCTTTATCATAACAATGTCCTATAATTGCTGTCTCTAATGAGGAAGTAATAGGTATGTCCAGTGAATAGTTTTGAGATGACGATATAAAATTCCTAATTTGAAGGTATTTAAAGAAATGCGTTTTTGGAATGTTATATTTGGTTGATATTTCTGAAAAGGACATAAATACATCATCTTTTCTGTACATATCTTGCACTTTCCTTAATCCCTTTTCAGCCCACATTCGAAATCCTGGATCGCTACTTCCTGGTTTGAAATTGGCATTACCCCAAATAGGACTAAAACATGACCAAGATGGATTAATGTTCAAATATTTACAAGTATCAAACCAAATGTCAATCATATTTAATACAATAGGGTTGTCTGTATTTTTCCTCAGACTTTTCCGATCTGCTGAATACAAAAACAAGTGAAGTGGTAATCTAGGCCTCACCGAGCAGGATTCCAAGCTTATCCAGGCAGGGGTGTTTTCAGAAGAAAAGTAAAACATGATGGACCGCAATTGAGCTGCCCAGTAGTACCACTGGATGTTTGGGCACTGAAGGCCTCCTCGATCATATGGTAGATATATTAAAGATAAACGTAATCTTGGACGTTTGTTTTGCCAAATAAAGTTGGTAAACAACTTTCTAGTTCTGGTAAACAAGGAAGAGGGAGGGGGTAGGGGGATATTCTGGAATAGATAAAGGAATTTAGGAAGAATGTTCATTTTTAGGATATTTATCCTGCCAATCATTGAGATTGGTAATGATGTCCAGCGTTCTAGAGACAAGGTTGTAGTTTCCTGCAGTGAGTCATAGTTTATTTGAGAAATTTTGTTCACCTCAGGAAAAATTTGAATACCCAAATATGTGAAATTATCAGTAGAGTTAAAAGGAGAGACCCGGGCATTTCTATTTATCCTTTCTGAATCATTAAGTAGCATTATAGAAGATTTTGAATAATTAATTTTGTATCCAGATATTTTTCCAAAGACTTCAATAAGATCTATAAGTGCTGGAATGGACCTATTCAAATTTTTAAGGAACAAAATTACGTCGTCAGCAAAAAGCGCTATCTTGTGTTCCTCCTGACCCTCCAAAATTCCATAAATATCTGTTTGCGTCCTAATTGCTATGGCAAGTGGTTCTATTGCAAGAATAAACAATAATGGGGATAGAGGGCTTCCTTGCGGGCAACTTCTAGAGATATTAAAGGGTTTAGAGACCACATTGTTGGTTAAAACTTCAGCAGTGAGTCCTGTACATAGCAATCTGACCCATTTGCAAAATCTTTCTCCAAAGCCAAAGCGGGCAAGCACTTCGAACAGATAAGGCCATTCGACTCGGTCGAAGGCCTTCTCCGCATCAAGTGACAGCAAGGCTGTGTCTTTTGCCGCTTTTTGACTGTGTAGGATATTCAGTACTCGCCTGACATTATGAAACCCTTGTCTACCTTGGATAAAACCATTTTGATCCCCTCCCACCAGCCGAGGAAGGTGTCCTTCTAATCTTCTTGCAAGAACTTTACATAATATTTTTGTATCTGAATTTAGGAGGCTAATTGGTCGCATATTTTCACATTTTGTATTTGGTTTTCCCGGTTTTGGAAGCAGTGTAATTAGGGCAACCCTCATGGATGCGGGAAGGAGATCATTCCTGAAGGATTCCTGAAACAACTCCAATAAGGGTGTCAGTAATTTAGACTGAAATGTTTTATATAAATCTATAGGAATGCCATCAAGGCCTGCTGCTTTTCCAGCCTGCATAGAGCCCATTGCATCTGCTATCTCCTGTTTTGTTATTTCTTCATCTAATGTCCTACTCTCCTCCTCGGAAAGTGTGGGGATGTTAAGGTCATTCAAAAATTTTGTCTGTCCATCTAGGTTAGAAGAACATTCGGAGCTATACAGTCCCTCATAGAAGACCCTGAAAGTCTCGCTAATTTCTTCAGGGTTCACAACATTTTTCCCATTTGGAGCTTCTATATAATTAATTGACCTTTCTGTTTGTTGTTGTTTGATGCTTTGATGATTTTCTCCCAGCATGACTTCCCTCCGCTGCCCGAGGATTCGGGATCGCCTCCAGCCCTTCCTCCAGCCATGCCTCGGCGTCGCCGCTCCGTACCAGTTTTCACCCCAGCACCGAGACGCTCATCTCCATCCTGCTCGCCCACGACCTCCTTCATCCCCTCTCCATCAGTCTCACACAATCATCACACGGCTGATCGGTGCGACGGCTCCTCTCACTTACATCCTCTGTCAAAAGACTGATCATCCATGTCGGTTTTAATGACACATCCCTCCGCCAGTCAGAAATAACAAAAAAAACGTTTTACAACTTTTTACCCTGCTGAGGGGCTGTGGCAGGTCTGTGCTGATCTCCGGGCCCCTCTCCTCTTCTGCACGAGGTATGGAGCGTTTCAACAGACTGTTGAGCCTAAACACCTGGCTCCAACCAGCCTGCTCGCTGTGTGGCTTTGGTTTTATTGACAATTTTAATTTATTCTGGAACCGCTCCGAGTTTTACAGGGGGGATGGAGTACACCCCTCTAGGCTGGGTAGCAGGGCACTGACATTTAACATCCAGCACGCTGCCCAGACCACAACACCTCCACCTGCATGACTGCCATCCCCCTCTTCCTCTGTGGTACCATCAGGAGACACGGCATCAGCTTCCACAGCTACGCTGATGACACACAGCTGTACATCGCCGTGTCTCTTGATGACACAAAGCCAATTGATTCCCTTTTAAACTGTATTTTAGATATCAAGTCATGGATGACAGTGAACTTCCTACAGCTCAACCAGGACAAAACAGAGGTTTTAGTCATCGGTCCTGAAGGCAAGAGAGAGAAACTTTTACCAAAACTACAAGATTTTACAACTTCAAAATGTGTAAAGAACCTGGGCGTCATTTTCGACTCTGAGCTCAATTTTATTCCACACATAAAAAATATAACAAAGATAGGTTTTTTTCATCTTAAGAACATAGCCAGAGTCCGCCCATTTCTCTCTCAGGCCAACACGGAGGTGCTGATCAAGGTTATTATAGTTAACGAAAACTAACGAAATAACGAAAACTAGAATTGAAAAAACATTTTCGTTAACTGAAATAAAAATAAAAACTAGAGTTTTTAAAAAACGATAACTAACTAAAACTGTATTTTGTGGTTACAAAACTAACTAAAACTAACTAAAATTATAGTGAAAAAGTTTTCGTTTTTGTCAACTTTTTTCATTCATAATTCAGTGTATTTATTTGAACATGCAACACATGGTAAATATGTTTACTGAGACTGGGATGTCTACACTAGAACCAAAATTCAAAACACCCAGAACTGTAAGAGTTAATAACCTTATTGGGGCTGAGATGGATAAACCAAAGGCAATAAAGGAAACATTTATTATGGCCTCTTTGAATCACGCACCTAACAAATACCCCATTACCCCATTGTTTGGTCTAGCTTTTAACTGATTACTCTCGTTTTTATCCTGTCCTGTTGTATTTTAGTCTTTTAGTTTTTATCCTGTCCTGATGTCTTTTAGTCTTTTAGTTTTTATCCTATCCTGTTGTCTTTTAGTCTTTTAGTTTTTATCCTGTCTTTTAGTCTTTTAGTCTTTTAAGTTTTTATCCTGTTAGTTTTTAGCTCCAGTGTTCCCTCATGGGGGCCTCCTCACTGAGGGGTGTGTGTTCAGTCTGCCCGTGGGGATGTGGTCTTGGAGACTCCCTGGGCCCGGGGGACTAGGTGGCTCTGCACCATGTGTGGAGTCCGCCCCGGTCTACCCGGATCCTGGTGGTCTCCAAGACCACATCCCCACGGGCAGACTGAACACACACCCCTCAGTGAGGCGGGGTTGTATTTTAGTCTTTTAGTTTTTATCCTGTCCTGATGTATTTTAGTCTTTTAGTTTTTATCCTGTCCTGATGTCTTTTAGTCTTTTAGTTTTTATCCTGTCTTTTAGTCTTTTAGTCTTTTAAGTTTTTATCCTGTCCTGTTGTCTTTTAGTCTTTTAGTTTTTAGCTCCAGTGTTCCCTCATGGGGGCCTCCTCACTGAGGGGTGTGTGTTCAGTCTGCCCGTGGGGATGTGGTCTTGGAGACTCCCTGGGCCCGGGGGACTAGGTGGCTCTGCACCATGTGTGGAGTCCGCCCCGGTCTACCCGGATCCTGGTGGTCTCTGTGACGGTGTCCTCTATGGCTGTGGGCTCTGCCACCTCTCAGTGTGGATGCTCCCACAGGTTGCTTTTTCCTCATCTGGATCCTCGGTGCCTTGCCATGTCTCTACACTGTCAATCAATATGTGCTGTGTGTGAGTCTGAGTGTGTGCTTGTGTGCGTGCGTGTCTATGTGTGTGTGTGTGTATATACAGATGTGTATGTGGGGATGGGAGGGGTGGGTTTTGTCATTTTTATTGTCTGTTTTTATCCTTATTTTTTGTAAAGCACTTTGTGTTACATTTCTATGTATGAAAAGCGCTATATAAATAAAGTTTGATTTGATTTGATTTGATTTAAATAAATATGCCCACTTGACCCTGTCGAAGGCTTTCTCTGCGTCCAGAGAAAGCACTGCTTAAGGTCTCGAGGTTGCAGATGGAGCAGAGTTTATTTTAAGCAGACGCTGTATGTTTGAATGTAGCCTGTCTACCTCTGATGAAGCCTGTTTGTTCTTCAGAAACTATGGACGCGAGACACACCCCCAAAGGCTTCGACAAGACTTTTGACATCAACATTCAAAAGTGAAATGGGTCTATAAGAACTAGGGGTGTGTCGATACTCTCAGCTCACGAGACGAGACACGATATTGGGTTCACGAGAAGGAGACGAGACTTTAAGAAAATTACAATATGACTGAACCAACAGACTTTTATTTAACCGAGTTGCACATGCATTTTGAAATGTTTTATTATAACTCTTTACATGCATGATGTAAGCATGAGCTTTTAATAAACTTCTTGTTATGGGTAGCGGGGAGAGGCTCGAGCGCACAACACAGGAGGCAGGATTTAGTAGAGTTCAGGGTTTTATTAGCAGGTTGATGTGGGGGGGAAAGGCTGGGTGAGCTGGAGGTGAGCTGGAGGGGAACCGGAGGTGAGCTGGAGGTGAAGAGCAGGTGAGGTGACTGGGCTGGTTGACGGGCAGGCAAGCCGGATCACTGCTGGAGCGGGGAGATCAGGTAACAATCAGGGAAGATCTGGCGATGACTGGCAGGAGAGCTGGAGTCTTGTAGGCAGAGGGGTTGATTGGAGAGTGGCAGCAGGTGTGCAGTGATCCGGCTCATTCACCTCGTCAACTCAACCTGTTGTAGCTGTGTCTGAGGAGTGCCCGCTGGGAGCGGGCTGAGGTGCTGGGAGTGGCTGAGGCCGGAACAGAGGGGTGTGAAGGAGCAGAGGAGGAGGGTGTGGGTGGAGCCGTAACACTTCTTCTTCCACGAATTGAAACTAAAACTAAAATTCATAAAAGTTAAAACAAGATAAATAAAAAATAAAAACCCCAGAGGGATCAATGAGACTCCGGAGGTGACTTATGGTTTTCGATCGTCGCGTAATTGCTTGGCGACAGTTTTGAATGTGATCACATACGATTACACACAGGAGACGCAACTGTGCTGATCAAAACAAAGCAGCATGGCTAACCAGAAAATTTCTAAAGAAATTTTGATTGTGTGCTTGCCTCTGGCCCTTGAGACACAGACACTGTGTAGACTGTGTCTGTGTAGACACAGACACCTCATACAAGTTTCTAGGACAAACGGTTCATTAGCTAGTAAAAGAGGGCGTGGCTAATCAAAAGGGGCGGGGTAATCAACCACCAATTAAACAGGAACTCTATGCTGAGTTATCTGACACCTTATACAAGTTTCTAGGACAAACAGTTTATTAGTTATGAAAGGGGGTGTGGTTAATCAAAAAGGATGGGAATTTATTAAATATTGTTATGTAGAACTGGTCAGTGATGAACCATCATCATGCATGACAAGTTTGAGGCAGATTGGACAATGTATGGTCACCGGTTACCGGTTCACATGGTCTCGGTGACAGAGTCACCGGTTGACATGGTCTCAGTGGCAGTCGCTGGTTCGCATGGTCTCAGTGGCAGTCGCGGCCTCGCATGGTCTCAGTGGCAGTCGGCGGTTCGCATGGTCTCAGTGGCAGTCGGCGGTTCGCATGGTCTCAGTGGCAGTCGCCGGTTTGCATGGTCTCAGTGGCAGTCGCCGGTTCGCATGGTCTCAGCGGCAGAGTTACTGGTTCGCATGGTCTCAGAGGCAGAGTTACTGGTTCAAATGGTCTCACCTACAAAGTTACTGGTTCTCATGGTCTCAGCGGCAGAGTTACTGGTTCACATGGTCTCAGCGACAAAGTTACCGGTTCACATGGTGTCAGCGGCAGAGTTACTGGTTCGCATGGTCTCTCAGCGACAGAGTCGCCGGTTCGCATGGTCTCAGTGGCAGTCGCAGGTTCGCATGGTCTCAGTGGCAGTCGCCGGTTTGCATGGTCTCAGTAGCAGTCGCCGGTTTGCATTGTCTCAGTGGCAGTCGCAGGTTTGCATGGTCTCAGTGGCAGTCGCCGGTTCGCATGGTCTCAGTGGCAGTCGCCGGTTTGCATGGTCTCAGTGGCAGTCGCCGGTTCGCATGGTCTCAGCGGCAGAGTTACTGGTTCGCATGGTCTCAGAGGCAGAGTTACTGGTTCAAATGGTCTCACCTACAAAGTTACTGGTTCTCATGGTCTCAGCGGCAGAGTTACTGGTTCACATGGTCTCAGCGACAAAGTTACCGGTTCACATGGTGTCAGCGGCAGAGTTACTGGTTCGCATGGTCTCTCAGCGACAGAGTCGCCGGTTCGCATGGTCTCAGTGGCAGTCGCAGGTTCGCATGGTCTCAGTGGCAGTCGCTGGTTCGCATGGTCTCAGTGGCAGTCGCCGGTTCGCATGGTCTCAGTGGCAGTCGCAGGTTCGCATGGTCTCAGTGGCAGTCGCCGGTTCGCATGGTCTCAGTGGCAGTCGCCGGTTTGCATGGTCTCAGTGGCAGTCGCCAGTTCGCATGGTCTCAGCGGCAGAGTTACTGGTTCGCATGGTCTCAGAGGCAGAGTTACTGGTTCAAATGGTCTCACCTACAAAGTTACTGGTTCTCATGGTCTCAGCGGCAGAGTTACTGGTTCACATGGTCTCAGCGACAAAGTTACCGGTTCACATGGTCTCAGCGGCAGAGTTACTGGTTCGCATGGTCTCTCAGCGACAGAGTCGCCGGTTCGCATGGTCTCAGTGGCAGTCGCCGGTTCGCATGGTCTCAGTGGCAGTCGCCACTCGCATGGTCTCAGTGGCAGTCGCAGGTTCGCATGGTCTCAGTGGCAGTCGCCACTCGCATGGTCTCAGTGGCAGTCGCCGGTTCGCATGGTCTCAGTGGCAGTCGCCGGTTCGCATGGTCTCAGTGGCAGTCGCCAGTTCGCATGGTCTCAGCGGCAGAGTTACTGGTTCGCATGGTCTCAGCGGCAGAGTTACTGGTTCACATGGTCTCAGCGGCAGAGTTACTGGTTTACATGGTCTCAGCGGCAGAGTTACTGGTTCACATGGTCTCAGCTCTGTGCTGAATTGATTCGCCGTGCTCCATCGTCCGTCAAAAATAGAAGCTCTGCCAAGTTTTGCCAGGGCTGATGGATGGCGGTGCGACGACGGACTCACTACGCAGCGGATCTGCAGTCGGTGGAACCTCACACAGTGATTATAATGGATGCGTATTGGCTCCGCCGACAGATCTTCAGCCAATATGCATGCAGTGGAATTTAGGGGTAACAGGATGTAGTCTGGTACTCCCCATCAGGTTATAATTTTGTTGGTGAGTGACTTGGACATTACCTCTGGAACTCTATGGGAAAGAGCCCATAAAATACCAGGGTCTTTCTGAAGCTGCAATTTCCCTGCTTTTCTTAATTTGTATTATTAGCATAGCTGAGCCCAATCAACACCTATATTCCAAAGAACTGTTTTATAGGTCTTGTATTTTTCGAAGATATCCTGATATTGAATTCTCATTAAACATTCCAGGAAGGAGTTCTCAGAGACATCCTGGTATGTAGACTTGCTAGATGGTTTCATCTGAAGGAGTTCCAAGATGGCACAGCGGATGGCAGCTTCAAAACAGGGATCACCTCGTTCCACGACGCTGGACTGCACTATGAGAGGGCACGAATATCAAGCCTTTGTGGGATCACTATGAACGCCCTAAGGCGAAAAGCTGGGACAGATCTTTCCGGCAATATGGCGGGACATTTGCAGGACGGCACTATGAAAGAGGCTTCTTTGCCTTCTGTGATATCTGACTTCCAGCGCCAACAAAGTGACATCTGTAAGTAAATACCCCAATCCTCACATCTTTGCACTGGCTCCCTGTTCATTTTCGTATTGATCTTAAGATTTTGTTGTTTGTTTTTAAAGCTTTGAATGGACTGACCCCATCGTACATCAAGGACCTCATCCAAATCTATATACTCCAGCGCTCAAATTGAGGTCCGAGGGCCAGCTCCAGCCCGTGGTGCCTAGAGCGAGACTTAAAACCAGGGGGGACAGGGCTTTCTCTGTGGGCCCCAGACTTTGGAATGCCCTCCCCCTCCATGTCCCAACAGCCCCCACGGTGGAGTGCTTTAAGTCTCGTCTTAAGACCCATTTTTATTCCCTGGCTTTTTAACTTTGCGTGAGTTTGGTCCTCTGTGTCTTTTTATTTCTTTTACTACTTCAAACTACATCTTTTATTTATTTTACTATCTGTTTGATTTTAACAGACTCAAAAAGGTTGAGAACTACTGGTCCAGGGTATGGTAAATTACACAGCTATCTTTTTTTGCCGAGTATTTAAAGAAGAAAGTCAATGAATGCCAGATACCTATTGGCTTAACAAGGGATAGTTGACTGGGGTGTGGATTTTGAACATTAAAATATAGACTCAAATAAAGCAGACAATTTTTGACAGATTGCCACACATGGGCTACTGCAAGCAAAAGTGGCCCAAATGTGTTTTGTTTTTTTTTGCTTATATGAATCTGTTTTTGTTTTGTTTTGTACAGTATGCAGCACAGATCACATGGAATCTAATTTTTTTTCAAATCAGAACTGGGTCTCTTTGTGATCCTAAATCGGATATAGATCTGATGTTTTCCAATGTGACCTCAGGCTGAACAGTCATGTCGCATTTCACAGTGGTCACAATTCAAGACTTTAAGTTCACACGCAGTCTGATATGAACCACATTTATAAAACAATGTGAACACGGCTGTGAACGGCTGGCAGCTCAATCTTAAACAGTACAGGTTAACACTGGCGTGAGACAACAGAAAGTCTAAAGGCCAGTGTTGTGTCCTTACTGGTTTCCACACTAACTGGTTGCTGTAGGCTATGATCTGCGCATTTTCTGTTACGTATGAGCTGTCCGTGGTACTGAAACCACTTGCTGTTAATATGGGAATTCTGTCTGATGCAGGCCTATGTTATGCTGTGCCTTACACCTTATCTACCGTTTAATACTGTAACAAAATAAAGCACGAAAATCATAAAAATCTAAGTGCAATCAGCACTTAGATTAGGTGGGTGGCACTGCATTTCTGTGTCATGTGCTATGGTTGAGCTGCAAATATAACGACCACCCATGTCCGACTGGTCCCACCTCCGCCCTACATCATCATAAACAACACAACGCAGAGTTCCAGGGTGTGGAGAGGCTCATCCCACATGGGCGGGGTTACAAATACAATTATACATTTCTTTCCTTTCTTACATGAATGTTTATATTTTTTTGTAACAAAATATGTTTTTATCATACTTTGCTGGGTGGGCCAGTGAGTAAAATGGGCGGGCCCTTTGCTGGCTACGTGTCTGGACTACAGATCTCCAGAAAATGATCTCTATCCGGTGAATAGTAGTTAGTGTGCTTTTGCAAGCACACAAAATAAGCCCACGGAATAACAATTAGTGTGCTTTTGCAAGCAAGCACACAAAATTATCATAAACATGGCGATCTTGAATTAACCGGCATCGCTAACTGTGCACAGAGTGCCCAGTGCTTGTTGTAAACAAACAGAGATCACTAAGTGAACACCTCCTGCAGCAGCGGCACATACACACTGTACTGCTACAGAGCTAACTGTTAGCCTATTAGCAGCTCTTCAATTCATTCTTACTCTTCTTAACGAGCCACCGGCCCCTGCAACGTCATTCTGGCTGCTTGCTGCTTGCCCTCCTTCTCCTCCTCTTCTTCTTTTCATTTTACTGCCCTCACAGGTCACAAATAGAAGTTTGGATAACTCACAAATCTTGCGACGAGAAATATCGTCGAGTTTCATCTCGCTGGATCTCGTCACACCCCTAATAAGAACTGCATTCTACAGAGTTTCTGCTTTTTTTTTTTTTAGAATAACACAGATTGAGGCTTCGGTTTAAGTTTTCGGCAGAATTGCTGGGGATAGGGAATGATAAACATATAGTGGGGCTAGTTGTTGTAAAGATCTTTTTAAAAATTCTAAAGTGAACACATCTGGTCCTGGTGATTTACCATTGTTCATTTCCTTAATGCTGTAACAACACATTTCTTTCAAATGTGTTATAATAATGGGTTATTGGTTGGTTCCTGTTCATTTGTCCATTGATCCTTGGTATTTTAGTACTTGTAAAGAATGACTCCATGTTTCAATCTTTTGGGGGTTCTGATGTATAAAGCTTAACATAATATAAACTGAAAGTAGCGTTGATTTTCAGGGGGCACATTGTAAATTGGTTAGATTGGTCATAAATTGTGGCGCTGATTGTTGTTTACCTAAGTTTTAGTGCCAGCAGACGACAGGCCTCGTCCCCGTATTCGTATGGTTCTTTTATCCTCCTTCTCTGTTGCAGAAAGATCAAATTGAGTTTGGAGGTGCATTTTTTGTTGGTACAAAAAAAAGACTAGGAGTTATTGCATATTTTTCAATCAAAGTCAGATATTTTATCAAGGATATCTTTTTGTGTATTTCTGCGTTGCTTATTGTGATAAGATATGCATTGAAACAAACCTGCCTTTGTTAGATTAAATGGGGTGCACTTATATCCAGACTATACAGCCATGGGAAGAAGCAAGACAAGTTAATATATATATAATTTCTTCATCATTATTCAGATGAAACCTTCAGAGATAAATTTAGTATAAACACTAAATGGCCTTAAGAAGCATTGAGTGGGTGGCTTTACAGTTTTTCTCAGTCGCTTTGGTGCATTTCTCACATCACTATTAACATTTGCATAACAGTTAGTTAAACCTCCACAACATTTAGTCATTTGTGCTCATCATAGTAGCAGTTTCTCATTCCTTACAACAAATTACAAATACTTTTGGACATGTATCAATTGCTTTCATACAACTCTCTGCTGTTTTATAACATTATCATTTGCTTATGCCATGTCAGTCAAAATTAACTATACTTGTGAATGCTGAAAATTCCATATAAAACTAATAGTCCTCATTTCATTGCTTGAGTCATTACATACAAAAATGTTGAACGAGTTGTCAAAATCTGTAAAGCTTTTTTCAAAAAAATGTTTTCCTTTTTTCTAAATTGAGCAATTTCTCTCAGGGGAACCTCAGCTTTCACTGATAAGAAGGGCTGTGTGAAGCATTAGTTGCAACCGATGATAAGCCACTTCTCTACAATCACTCAGAGCTGAATCCCATAAACCCATAAACACTTTACAACATATACAGTAGTGTTCAATATAATAGCAGTCCAATGTGACTAACCAGATTAATCCAGGTTTTTAGTATATTTTTTATTGCTACATGGCAAACAAGGTACCAGTAGGTGCAGTAGATTCTCAGAAAACCAACAAGACCCAGCATTCGTGATATGCACGCTCTTAAGGCTGTGCAATTAGTTGAAAGGACATAGTGTGGACCATTTCTACAACACTGAAATAGAAGGTCAGCCTTGTGAAAGAGGGGGGAGGGTGCAGGGAGGAAGGGGATGACATGTAATGACATCACAGCAGAGTCCTGCAGGAGGGTGGATTCACCACTCGAGGAGATACTTTCCTCGCTGTATTGCAAGAGATGATCTTATCCTTAATTCATTAATCTCTTATTTATTTCCCTAGACTATCCTTGGTGTCACATGAAGTTCCATCTTCCACATTGATTCGCAGTCAAAAAAAAAAAAAAAGATATAGAAATCAAGGCTAATTTTAAAGGTCTGCATAGTAAAGCCTACCACAGTAACACTAATTAAGCTGCATATCATTCATTAAAATTCATATGGAGGAATAAAAATACACAGCAGCTTCTCCTCGTTTAAGGCAAAAACCAAATAGTTTTTCTCATGTAGTACAAATAGGCTATGTCCGCTACATTTTGCCTGAGTACATTCGGATAGAACTGGTGCATCAGTGGCATTTTGTGCTATTGTTAAAATTGAAAGAACTATCTTACAAATAGCCACTACAGTGATAATACAACTCAATGGTGTTGTTATGGTTAATAACTGAAAGGGAGTTTTATAGTCCTTGAAGGATTTCAAACCTTAATAGCCAGATAAGTCACACAAAAGTAGGATAAGAAACATTTCATGGAACCAGGAAAACATGAATAGAAGCAAAGCTTAAATTATCCCTATGTAGAGGCCAACTTACATTAAATCAAACCTAAACACAGTGCCACTGATGCACCATGGGGATGTAGTGTACGCAGGCAACAGGAGCTTATTGTCTGTACAAAGTTGTGAGTTTCCGCAAGCAACAAAAGCAAGATATAAGCAAGCAACAAAAGAACAACGGGATCATGGCTCCTGATGCCTCTCTTGCACTGGTAAAAATCATAGGCCCACCCAGGTGCTTGCTGGTTCTCTGCCTACCTACCTACCTACCTATATAACCTCAGGTGCCCACAGTGTTACCCCAATTTAAAAAAAATACTATATAAACTAAATATGCTAAACAATAATGATGATTACTAAAATAAAGTAAACAAATAACTAGCAAAATAAAATATTATCAAAAATAAAATAAAATAAACTAGAATAATCAAACAATACTACTTATTATTAATAAACTAAATACTGTTGGGATTCTACCACAGGTGAATCTTGGGTTCATTTGTGGACTTTAACATTTGTGGACTAAATGGAACATTTTTCTCAGTCAAGGCACAAAATGGCAGGACCTCCATTTTGTGTCCTCTCAAGAACTTCAGTTCCAACCTTCCAGGTGTCATTTCATTGGTCAAGGCACCCTTGACACCATAGGAGGTCAGCTGGCCTGCTATAAAAGATGCCAGCACTCCCTCCTCCCTCTCTCTCTCTCCACCATTCCTGCTTGGAAGGATCTCCTTCAGGAAGGGATCCAGAGGCCTGGATCCACCACCCGCTCTCTCTCTCCACTGCTCCTGCTTGGGGAAGCAGATCCAGAGGCCTGGATCCACCAGCCCTACCCCCTCACCCCCCGCAGAGTCCTGCTGAGGTGAGACCTCTTCTCTTCTGAGACTTCAAGCTTCAAGAATCTCCTTTTCCATAAGGAATTCTGAACCAATGGCAACTCTGACCTTCTCTGCACACCAAAGTTGCATTAATGAACACAAAGTTCATTGCATCTGTCAGAGAAAGCTCTAATTCAACAAAAAGGACAACCAGCAACCTAATTTGCAAGACGGCAAATTATTGAACTCAACTTCCTTCTTCCACTCTTCTGCTGAAAAGGCTTCCCCCCCTTTTTCACCGGACTCGTGAGTAATGTAACTGGGCTTAGATAAGAAATCAGCAAGGACTTTAGCAACAAGGATTTGACCTGTGATTAATGATTTGGTTTATATGTGGGTTTTAAGTATATTTATGTGATATTCGCGTTACGATCAAAGTTGTATGTTAATCTTGCTTTATACAGACAAGACAGTCAGTCTTATGCAACTAACTATACTAACCTTTGACCTGCTCACACACTGATTAAATTAACTGGAGCTAAACACAGCTGACCCTACCACACGGCCAGGCCTGACTCGTCATCTGACTTACAGCTGGAGTTTTACGACTCATTGTTTGAGGAGTGGCAACCCCCCTCACACACACACACACACACACACACACACGTTTCCCTCTCTTTTGTAATGTAGTTATCTATTTTATAGATGTGCTTTTATTTGCTTTACTTGTTTAGAATAAATACCTTTTGATTACGAATGCTGTCTATTTAATGTTGTACATTATGAACGATTTGCTGACCTCTGCTGTCTCAAGAATTCACGATTCCTTCAACCACTATTAAAGATTAATATGGTAATTTGATTATAATTATATTCATAATTAATAATCAGTGTTCCAAATTGATAATTTAATAACTTTATGAGACTGATTTAGGTGAATTGGCTATATTTTTCTGTTTTACAGATGGTGCCCCTTTTTACGAACTGACTTAGAGTAAATCAAGTCATATAATTTCTTATAATTAATAATTGTTTATGATAGTTATCAATAATTCTTATAGCCATCTAACCACACTTTTGAACCGTGAGATCCACACAAGTGTTGCTCAGGTTCATCCCTGCATATTTGGTATCCTTATGGAAGGGATAGCATTTATGATAACGCCCTTTTATTAATATATTCGATGCCCTGTGCAAGGTCATCATTTATTTATAAAAGAGCCATCCTTAATCCCCAACATTTTTGGTGATCCTTGATGAAGGCAATTGGTATCTTTAAACAGATACCCCAACATAGTTGACGCCCCGGTGCGTAATTACAACAATACACAACTGTCCTTTAACCCTCTGCATTCCCTCCAACTACCCAGCCCCAGGAGTGCCACTAATATTTACTCATTAGCTGCCTGTGTTGTAATTATTCATTTTAAAAGGACAACACAAGTGAATTAACATTTCGTTCAATATGTCAGCGTTAGCCAAAAGGCTACTTTTCAACTGCAGTCTTTCAGTAAGATTTGTTGAAACCAGTGAGGTGATGGTCCATTTAAAGACAGAAGACAAGAAGACACCATGAGGACAGAAACAAAATAAGAGCTCTCTTGACAGTGCAGAAGCCACCGAGAGCAACAGGAAGCAACTACTATTGGGTATTAGTATGTCTACTATTGGGTACACAAGCCATGCAAGCAGCAAACACAAGTCACAAAACACAGCCAAGCAGCATTGTAGCTATTTTTGGACAGCTGCAATAAGTAAGTGGACATAAAATAAAATACAATAATCAGGATAAAAAAATTAAATTGTTAAAAGATGCAGTTAAATTAATCCGAGGCATGCAGCACAGAGCTCACACAACCATAGAATATCCTACATAGGGATGGAAATGAATCTGTTTTTATTGATAGCAACATTATAGATTCTGCTTATCATTCTGATTCCAACAAAAAAAATGTTTTATGGGGGTGTGTTAGTGCCCATGACATCATGCACAAATTGCATACCCATGAAGTATGTGAAGACTGAAACACAGTACAACAGAGACCCTGGACGGTTGAGCAACTGAGGTCCTATATCAAGCAGGAATGAGAAAGAATTTCACTTTCAAACCTTTAACAATTAATGTTGTCAGTTCCTCAACAGCCCTGTCCCCACTTTTTTGAAACATGTTCCAGGCATTAAATACAGAATGAGTGTATATTTACAATAAACAAAGTTTATCAGATTGAACATTAAATATAAATAATAAATGTGTTTTTACAGTTTACAAATGAATATACTGTATGCTTTTATTTGTTTTAAATAGCATGACAACTTTTTTTTGGAGTCAGGGTCGTAACAAAAGCACTGTTGTCATCATTTTGTGAAATGAAGCCTTCGCCATTGACTCGAGCAGCACAGACGTGTTAGTTTGACTTCATTGTTGTTGTAAAAACATGCTGACATTGATAAAAACAATTGATATGCTGATAGCCATATGATTCTGATAGAATAATAGACAATTATAAAAGGCTCTCAACTTTAACCAGTTCTCGAGTTCCATGACTCATCATACATGACCGTTCTCATTCCAGTGGTGTCAAATACCAACACTTTGTCATGGCTCTCTGCATTAAATACACAACACAAGGCACTGTGTGTATGAGACACACCTGGCTTAACTCCAATGTAAACCCATTCAAAGCAATATTAGACACGCAGGTGATGTAGAATTAGGAAAGTTTGTATAGGGAGGACTTTGGGTTGGATGGATTTGTCAAACAGACTTTCATCCAAGCAGCCGCTGTTTGTGTTCACCACATTTAAAACTGTGACTGTAGTAGAGTGTCACAGTTTGATACAAAGAGGTGCAGTAAGAAAAAAAAAAGTGAAACCAAGCATCCCTTTGGCAATGACAACATGCTGATATTTCATATACACCGAAGCCAGACAAGCCTGACAATGGCCAAGTTAGCAGCATGCAATTATAAACAATATTAAAATTTGCCTCCGAGGACAATCAAAAGTCACAATGAAAACTCTTTAAAACTACACATAAACACTTAATTTTCTTTAAATACAGGCTAGTACAAGAGAACAGTAAAATAAAATAGAATTGTCATCCAGTCAACTTGCCTACTCATGTCAGTGATGAAGACTTTGAAGGGATTTATCAAAAGGTGTTAAGGGTAATTTTTCGGTGAAATACTTGTCATGTCAGCAGACAATGTTTTAAATCTGGATGATGTGGTAATAAAAGCCAGAAATGATAAAACATGGATGCTTCACACGCATCTCTGACCTGGCAGAGGGGAAGATGGACACCAAACAGTAGTGTCACCAATTCAATATCTGACCAAATGTGCATAAAAAAGCAGGGCACAGAATGGAGACAGCACAGCAATACAGTTAAAAATATCAACCTTTTCTTTGGTTGAAAGCAGAAGCTGTGAGTATATTTTTGCCAATCTGTGTCAAAGAAAGAGAATTCTACTGAATAGAGACCAAAAGTGGATCAAGGACAACTTTATTATTACAGTGAATAAAAAGCACAATAATGATAAAAATTGTCATGTCATAATAAAAATAAAAATAAATCTATTGTCAATTACAATCTCCCGCCGGCTGCAGACCTGTAGAATGATAGTTGTTTCAGGAGGAAAAAGCAAATGCTTAGCAGGGAGAGTCATAGTCATATCAAAGTAATCAAACATTACGGTGAATTGAGGAGGGTAAAAACAATTTGCCATTGGATACAGTAACGGGATAAACATTTGCTCGATAAATTCTACATGGTTGCTCATAAAGTTGTAAAGTGATTTATTCTTGACAGATAAAGCATGTCTCCTCAAAACTGTATGAATCAATTTCTTCCACACATCACAATGAAAATGAAAAAAAAAAAACGTTTCTAAGGATGTCAGTTTCTGAGCAGCGACAAAAGCCAAAACGTAACCCGAGACATCAGATCAGGTTTGCTTAGAGCCTAGCTGATTGCTGGAAAAGCCTTTTTTCAAAAAATTATTCGCCACCACCACTCCCTCCAAGCCCCAAGTCTGAACTATCCTCACCCTTTCACTTCTTTCTCCAGGTGGGCAAATAATTCAGTTTCCTTTAAACTCTTTCAATCTACCACTAATGTAATTCATGTTTAATGTTGGTTCATTCCACCTCATCACCGCATCAGAATACAGTCCGTCCTGACTGTAAGTGTCTTTAAAGCTGTGCTTTAAATAAATAAAATAAATTACTGGGTGTTTGCATCAATCTCGTCAGTCTTTTTTTATTGATGGCAGATGCTCTAACAGTGAGCGACGGGGAGTATAACATTTATTTTCAAGACATTTCAAATATTAATATTTCATACTTGACAAATTTGAAATTAGAAATCAATAAAAAGTTAACTGCATAAAAAATATTTCAATTAAAATCTTGTGGTTGATTCTTAAAACTGACATTAAACCATACATTTATTGAGATATTAATTTTATTCTGATTTAATAAGAGATAGAACCCAACTAAGAAAAGCATTAAAGAACAGAGTATTTAAAATGCAAAACCCCTGCAGATGTGTTTCATTTTGTTGCTTGTTTCCTTCCAGCTACCTTTATTTTATGTCTCACTTTTGTGAGGTACAATGAGAGGCACTTTGTGACGTCTGTATGAATAAACTTTTTAAAACTTGACCTTTGTATATGTTTCCATGAATTAACTCAGATCAGAGAAGTTAGCTTGGAGGAAACCTGCAGGTTTTATAGTGCAAAAAAAGAGGAGAGTGTAAAAAGAAAAAGATCCCCAAAGCTTGTAACAGTCACATGTCCCAGAAGGTGCGACTTCTCACACACAAGCCGAACTGTTATTTCTAACATTAATTTACCACCTTGCAATGTCAGCCTTCACCATTATTCACAGCTACTCCAAGCACACCAAATGCACATGCACTTCTGTGTATGTGAAAACACACAAAACAAGTCAGAACAAACATTTCAGTACTAAAGATCTAAACTTATTCAGCTGTATGTCATCAGTCATAGTAGCTCTGGTTCTCCCAGTCTGCCAAAGTTTTGGTGATTCAGTGCTGCTCTTCGCTCTTGACTCGGCAGGCCACAGCTGTGATCAGTGCTGCTCCCTTCCCGCTGCCATCCTCTGACTTGTGGAAAGTCACCTGACACTGTGGCGCCAGAGCCTGCAGCGTTTCTTGCATGATGCTGGAGAAACTTTAAAAAATTGAAAGAGGAAAGAGAATAGGAAAGGTTTGGTGTTAAGAGTTACATGAAAATGTTAAGGAGATGGGGTAACATAAATTTTAAGAAAAACTTTAAACCTGAAAATATCAGCATGACTGAGCATACACCAGGACAGATTTCCAATGAGTATGTCAGCTCTCCAAAGTATGTTGTGTCACAAAAACAAATGTAGAAGGAAGAGCAGGTAATAATGCAACACCACGGCCAAGATGAGATGATTTGTTCTAGCTAGTTATCCACAGAACTTTCCTTGTAGTCATAAAGCAGTGGTGGGTAGATTGTCGGAGTTCTGGCTGGTTCCGATCGTAGAATAGAATGTTCCAGATAGCTGGCAGGGTCAAGAAACTGCAAGGTTTTATTGCACAAAATTACTTGAACACTAACTGGTCACTCATTCCACCTCAAAGCAATGGTCTTCAAGCATCATCAGAACTATTTTTGGCACAATTTCATTTCTTGAAAAAGCCAGTAAATACAGTGACAGCATGTAGTAATATTACTTCCAGAAATAAATTACTGCCATGTTAAGTTGGTTTCTGACATGCATGAGGGCCATATTTTTTGTGGTGGAATGAATGACCTGTTAGTGTACACATAGTTTTGTGCAGTAAAACCTTGTGGTCCTGCCAGCTTGCTGTTACTATCTATTCTATGATCGGACTTGGCCAGAACTCCGACACCAGAGCTTAAAACAGTATGCTTTGCATCCACTATACTACTGGCAAGTATTTCCTACATCTTAATGTCCAAAATCTGCTGTGGCTACAGTCAATCAGGTATTCAAATAACGATAAATACATAGACAAATGTCTACAGGAGACTGGCGCTGTGACTTGAGTGTGTGAGAGAGTGGCTTTACAGAAAAAAAAAAAAAACTTCTTGTGAAATGTAATGCAACATTAAACTTTATTGATATAAATGGTACGGTCTCATTTAATGCCTCATTTATACCTTAAGGCGTCAACTCATCACACAGATGTATGTAGCTCTCTGATTTTAGCCTATTAGATATCTGAAATGTGTCTTCTATGCCTATAGACTATAAAATCTATACCTCTCTGTGCTGACAACCCAAGGCTTTTAGCCAGTAAATGTAGGCTTGTCAAGTACTGTGGATTAGGACATGAATGCTGCTTACTGAGGGTGCGTCTTGTAAAGGGTGCCGTCCACTCCAACGGTGACAGACAGCTGATTCAGGTTGCGGCTCTGACGCATCTTGTCAACCACAGCGGCTAAACCAGCACCACAAAGCTGAGCTGCCCGGCGTGCGACCACACTGCACACCTCCTTCACCAGTACGCTGTCGTCACATGTGGAGGTGGTGAGGCCCAGGTGCTGCAGAATGGAGCGGATTTGTCTCATGGCCAGACGGTCACTTTAGGTCAAAGAGAGTGAGGATTATACACATGCAAGAGATAGATCACATAAAAGGTTGTGTGATGTACCGCTGATTTTAATTTTGAACTAATTTTAACAAACAGAAAAAGAAAAGGTTTTATGCAACATTCAGCACTTTCACGTGGATAATGTTTATGCTGTTTAACGATGATTGGCTATTACCACTGATTTAATCAATTAATGACTTAGCTTGAGTTAAATGAGTGGGCTGAGAGAGAATGGTTCAAATCAGTCTATCTTATTGATTTCTTTTAGCAGCTCGGAGGAACATCAGGTTATTTTGCGAAAGAAAAATATTTGAATGGACTCAGATAAAAGTTGGAAATAAATACTGTGCCGACTGTTATTACATTTCGATAAAACACACAGATAATAAGGCTACTAAACCACACACACATAAACAACAGTTAGACATACACTCAGAGGCCACTTCATTATATACATCTATTCAAGTGCTCGTTAACGCAATTATCTGATCAGCCAGTCACATGGCAGCAACTCAATGCATTTAGGCATGTAGACATGGTGAAGATGACCATCTCTAGGGTTTACAGAGAATGGTCAAAAATAAGAAAATATCCAGTGAGCCTTGATGCCTTGTTGATGCCAGAGGTACAGTAACTTAAATAACCACTCCCAAGGTACAAAGAAGACCGTCTCTGAAGACACAACATGTCCAACTTTGAAGCAGATGAGCTGCAGCAGAAGACCGGGGGTCACTCCTGTCAGTTGCACAGGCTCACCAAAACTGGACAATAGAAGATTGGGAAAAGGTGCCTGGTCTCATGAGTCTCGGTTTCTGCTGCAATTCACATTCAGATAGTAGGGTCAGAATTTGGCGTAAACAACATGAAAGCATGGATCCATCCTGCTCTATAACAGGGTTCAGGCGGATATTTTCTTGGTACACTTTAGGCCCCTTAGTTAGGCCTGGGACGATAACAAATTTTGCTGGACGATATATTGTCCCACAAATTATTGCCGATAAACGATATTATTGTCAACATGATAATATATCATAATAATGCACACCCTTTCAAATACAATACACTTTTATTTCTCAGTGTTTTTTACCATTGTAATTGTAATTTTAAGAACGTTTAAATATCCTAAATAAATAAAACAAACATTTTTTTTTTTTAAAAGGGCAGCATTTATTTTGCGATGTAGCAACCTCCACTTTCTGTGAGCGCACACCGTTTATATTTACTTTGTCGACCAGTGTTGACTGTCGGGACGAAGGCTCTGCATCTCCAGGTGCAGTTTTTTTCCCCAGCTGGGAAAACTGGTTCGGGTGGTTCTGCTTTAGATGGGCATGCAAGTTTGTTGTGGTGGCTTTTTTTGTTGCCACCACTTTTGAACAAATTCGGCATACACCTTTTTCATTCGGTTTGAAACCGACATATTCCCACACCGGGGCTGTGGCATTTGGCTTTGCAATCATCTTTTTTCCTGGCGTTGCTCCGCACGAGGCTCACCTGCTGCACTCTGTGTGTAGCCAATGCTAGCGGCCCAGCCTTCCCCACAGAGACAAAGAGACTGGATGACTGACAGGAGGGTTCAC
Organism: Centropristis striata; assembly: GCF_030273125.1. Classification (NCBI taxonomy): domain Eukaryota; kingdom Metazoa; phylum Chordata; class Actinopteri; order Perciformes; family Serranidae; genus Centropristis; species Centropristis striata. The sequence continues at coordinate 30,033,598 of NC_081523.1, forward strand.
TCCGCTCATTCTGCTATGGAACAAAAGCGCCCAGGTGCTGAGATCGAGCACAGAGTGAACCCTCTTGTCATCCAGCCTGCTTGGAGGCAACAGACGAGGAAAACAAACACGCATGCGCATGGCGATATATCGAGGCCGGCAAAATTATTGAGTTCATTTAATTTATCGTGCGATTAATTGATTTATTGATTATCGGCCCCAGCAAGGTGTACCTAATGTAGTGGCCAGTGAGTGTAGAAGGTATTGACTTATTGACTTTAGTATTTTAGTGGTTTCAGCTTCTTATCCTTTCGAGTTATGTGTTTATAGCTCTCAACTAAAAATAATTGATCTTTCATGTTATTGTATGTGCACTGTGGCAGTAGCAGAGGTAGTGAAGCCAGAGATAGAATGGTAATAGGGCCCCAAAGGCTTAATTTTATTTTTTTAATCTGTTGCAATACGCATGAGAAACAGTAGGGTATCTGATCAATAAAGTATTGATTTGACCTTCTAAATTACCTTTTTGAAATGCCTATAGCTATTATAAATCTATACAGTACATTGCAAGGTGAAATCAGAAATATTTGTAGAAATGAAAAACCCAATAGAAATCCCCAACACTGCTTCATTGATCACCTAAATACATATTTCTGTACCATAAAGAGTTGCATTAATAATGCATTGCTGTTTCTGGCACTTGAACCATACATGCAGAGCCAATTACTGTGGAGAATTAATTAGCGCTAATGGCAAAATGGCTTTGTGATTAAGCTTCAAAATTAAGTGTCTTTTCTATTCTTGCCACAGTTACAATGGTGAACAGGGGTGAGCTGAGAAAAGAAATCTGAAATACTCACGTTTCAATCTGGGACAGGAACTTTGTCTCGAAGATGCACCGGGTCTTGAGTCTCTCTGACATTTTGCCTCTGAACAGCAGGCCCTTGGCCGTAAAATCAATCAGCACATTCCTCACTATCTCTCCCAGATACATGCCACTGACCATCTTCTCATACCTCAGAGAAAAAGACACACAACATTCACATGAATAATATTAATATTTTCATCATCTTATAACCCTCTATCTTATAGGACTGTTACAAAATCTCCAATCAAACTTTTTTTAAAAATTAAATCTTACTCTTACTTAAGTTTCATTACTGAATGTTCAGAGCAATCAGATATGAACTGGCTGCCCAGTAGTTAAAGACAGTAGATATTTTGACAAGTCCTAGCAGGAGAAGCACTGGTGTATTTAATAAGGTTGTGAGGATACACTGATCTGTATTGATATACACTCACCGTCCCCTACAGTAGTTACATCTGTGCACCTGCTCGTTAACACAAATATCTAATAAATCCTAATCTAATCTAATATAACCAGATGACAACTCAATGCATTTAGGCATGTAGACATGGTGAAGATGAGCTGCTGAAGTTCAAACTGAGCGTCAGAATGGGGAAGAAAGGTGATTTAAGTGACTTTAAAGGCGGCATGGCTGTTAGTGTGTATTGACTCAGTGATCAATGATCTAATATTATCAATGCAAAGGGAAAAGCTCAGTAGGAAAAGCTCAGTACTGAGATTGGAAGGGTTCAGTTATAAATTATCAAATCATATTTGAGTTGCTTTTTGTGAGTTGAAACTTGAACTGATTGTGTTAAATGTGCATATAATATCGTCTCACATTGATCACAGGCCCCTAAAATAAAAAACTTTGTGATATCAACAAAGTCAAGAGAATCAATTGTAAAATCATGAAATCAGACAATCACTTTTCCTGTTTTAGGTCTGTTAGGATTACCAAAATTATTTCAATTTGCTCTGCCAGGAAGAAGTCATTACTCCAAAAGAAACATAAAAAAGCCAGATTACAGTTTGCAAATGCACACAGGGCCAAAGACCTTATTTTTTGGAGACATGTCCTGTGGTCTGACAAAACTAAAATTGAACTGTTTGGCCATAATGACCATTGTTACGTTTGGAGGAAAAAGTGGGAAGCTTGCAAGCCTGAGAACACCATCCCAGCTGTGAAGTATGAGGGTGGTAGCATCATGTGGTGCATCATGCAGCATGGCAGCATCATGACTGTGGTGGAGAGGAGAACACTGAACAAACTGCTGGCCATCATGGACAATGATCAGCACCCTCTCCATCACACAGTAGAAAGACAGCGGAGCTGGAGCAGCCTGTGAGAGAAGGTGCTCCGCTGTCTTTCTACTGTGTGATGGAGAGGGTGCTGATCATTGTCCATGATGGCCAGCAGTTTGTTCAGTCAAAGGGACAGATATAAAAAATCTTTCCTGCCACATGCCATCACACTGTACAATAACAAATAGTCTGGTTCATTACATACCGTCGTTATGCACTTCATGTGTTTTTTATGCACACTGTTCATTGCACCTTATTTGTTTCATAGCACCAACATTTTTATACTGCATATTCATATCTATCTATCTATCTATCTATCTATCTATCTATCTTGTGGGGTTGTTTTGCTGCAGGAGGGACTGGTGCACTTCACACAGTAGATGGCATCATGAGGAAAGAACATTATGTGGAAATACTGAAGCAACATCTCAAAACATCAGCAAGGAAGTTAAAGCTTGGGCGCAAATGGGTCTTCCAAAAAATGGACGATGACCCGAGGCATACTGCCAAACTGGTTACAGTTAGTGGCTAGTTGCTTAAGGATAAGTGGCTTAAGGATAACAAAGTCAATGTTTTGCAGTGGCCATCACAAAGCCCTGATCTCAATCCTATTGAAAATGTATGGGCAGACCTGAAAAGGCGAGTCGATCAGTTGACCAACTAAATTCTCTGAAGTATGAGCTGTGGAGTGTGAATATATCTTCTGTCCTCTGAGTTCATGGCTTATTGCTTCTGTAGATTGCCAACATTGCTCTCTCATCCACTGCCCACACTATGAATGTTGGTACATTGTTCTTTGCAATATTGTCTTTTTCACTTATTCTCCTTTCTTTGATATTGGTTTGTGTTATGAAAGAGACAAAAAAAGGAAAATGGATTTTCCTAAAAGGACAATCCACATTACTAGAGATGAGCTGAGAGATTTCAACTGGGTTGTTTGGGTTTTCTATTAAAACATGTTCTAATAGAACGGAGCAGACGGGTTTCTTTTGGGAGGATGGCTTGAAGAAACGGGCGCTAAACTAAGCAATTAAGAGAGAGGGTGAATACAGATATATTAGGTAAAAGCATATGGGTTGTTTTAACATAAAACTGACTGTGGACTCCAATATTGAACTCTTTCACAATATTCTAATTTTCTCAGACACTGAGTTTTAGGTTTTTATTATCTCTAAGCCAGAATCATCGAAATTACAAGAAGAAAAAAAATATTTCACTTTACGCATAATGAATCTATATAATGTATGAGTTCCACTTTTTGAAATTATTGACAAAAAATATTGAACTTTTTCATGATATTCACATTTTTTTAGATGTACCTGTATGTCTCTCGGACTTGTTTGTCCTTGGCACGCTCTCACTTTTATTATCTATAATGAATTTGTGGCTGAATTTTGATGCAGTTTGATCTGAGTGTTGACATTTTCATAGACATAAATTTGAATAAACATGTACAGTAATTAATTCCCATTCCCAATCCCAATACCTCTGTTTTCCAGGATTGTTAGAGCACTCGTCGACCGTGTGGTCAAACTGGGTACAGAAGTCATCAAGTTCTCCATTGTCACCAAACGCTCCCCACTCCATGTTGACACACATTAGGCCCTCATCACCCTCCACCACTTCGATGTTCTTCATTTCCTCCATGTAGCAGGCATTGGTCCCTGTGCCTGGGTAAAAAAACATATGAAAAGGTTTTGTTCTTAGCACTGTTGTGGAAGAAAGCAATTTTTTGAAGTGCTTCATTCCAAAGTGATAACATAAGCACTCAAGCACAAGGCTGCTCACGGCAAATTGTAAGTTTTAAAAATAGCACAAACAGACAGAGACTGGCCTCCAGGGAAGAAGATGGGGCGCAGACAAACTTACCTACAATGAGTCCCACCTCACATTGGGGGTCCTCATAGCTGCAGGTCATCATGGTTCCCACTGTGTCGTTAACCACTGCCACAAAGTTTAAGTCAAATTCCTGGAAGCAGTGACACAGAGATTACATTATTTATTTTTTTTCAGATAGAAACAATAGAAAACAACAAAATAATAATAGCTAAATTGGTTGCATCTACAACCACCCTGAGTTTAAAGCTGGAGTCCTAACAAACAGCAGAGCTGGGATTCTTCATGTTGGTTAAGTGCCCTCGTATCTCTAGAGAACAGGAGTAACTATTATTTTAGGTTTGGAGAGTGTCCTGGTGGTATATTTGTCCCAAGGTACGTTTGTCTCAGTCAAGTTTTTTTTGAGCCCAATCCCTTGCAGAGTCATTTAATACAGAGGAACCTGCCAATAGAGTCCCGGCAGAGATTAATTTTTGACATCTTCTTTTTCTTTACAAAATAAGAAAAGTACAAAACAAACTTTTTTTTACCATGTTGCTGTCTCAAAGACATTTCTCTCTCCTTTAAAACTGTTCTCCAGTGTTCAATCTAAATCCAATAAAGTTTATTTAAAAAAATGCTTTAATCTGCCCTGATACTTAATATTTACAAATATCATTATTTACGTAGGATGCGTTGCGGCACTGCACTGTTTCTGATCGTACACCTTTTAGGGGAGCGCCGCCCCATTGTGTGATAGGCCTACACCTGGTCAGTAACCCAATTCGCTCTGGATTTCCACGCCTGACTCATCTCATCTGTACGTCTATTTAGCCTACCTATCTTTCGGATTTTTAGAGTGCGCTACAAGGTTTGATTTTCCAATAATATCCAAATAGTTTCCAGCAAAAAAATGTGAAACCTTCAACACAAATGTCAGGGGAATAAGGGAGCGGGAAAGAATGGAGGACATACAGATATACAGGGACATACAGATACATTTTTAAAAAGTACAATTCTATTGGAAACAGACAAGGTCAGTGTTACAATTTCAACTCAGTGTCTACATCACATACACATGGATTAAAGTAAAAAAAAATCTTCTGACTGAAATTTTATTCCCACTAGAGCCAGGTCATGTGCAGTGTGTGAAACATGTTCCAGGTAAGGTTAATTGACAACAGCTTAAGAAATACTAATGCATAAGAATTCAGCACCAAATGCAGCCATCACATTTAGATGCTCAACCAATACTGTTTTACAGGATGAGCATTTTAAACAGCTGTTCTATTACATCTATTGCATTGTATTGTCTTTTCAATTATTGTTTTTTTGCAAAGCTTGTCTTTACTCTACTAAAATAATCAAGCATCTACATAACTTTTCAATACATGTTTTTATTTTCCTTATTATTTCAAGTAAACCTTTTATATATAAGAAAATAGTAATAAAACTAGGACTGCAAGCAGTACTGAACGGGCCCTCGCAGTACACGCCTGTTGGGGCATGCTGCCGTCGGGGTGTGTGCGTTACAGGGGCCAGTCTATACCACCCCTATGAATTTCATTGCCTTAAGTGTTTTAGTGTGGCCACGGTACCAAATATGAAATTAGACTGCCACCACAGTGCCACCTAGGGGCCGATCAATAAAACCTTAAAGGGTTATCCTGAGGAGGGCATTGACAATAATTGTACCAAGTTTTTTTTGTTTTTTTTTAAAGATATTTTTTGGCCATTTTTCAAGGCTTTATTTAATAGTGTGAGAGAGAGTGAAAGGGGGAGACAGAGGGGTACGTCGTACGCATGTGCGGATCGCTGCATCGTACGCATGCGCGGATCGCTGCATCATACGCATGCGCGGATCGCTGCATCGTGCACATTTAACAGGGCGTGGCCTCAGATTTTCTCATCGGCCACTCTTTACCCTAAGTTTACCCACAAGTGGCCTCTGTGAACTCCAAATGACAGAAATCCGTCATTGCGACAGAGAACTTTAATCGATACATACAAAAAAACTATTGCTTGGTATACTCTTTTATTATAACATTGAAACACTCTGTTCCTCAATAAAATGGCCAACATTGTGCCTGTGCTGTGTCCATTTACCTGTCTCCGGCGGACAGCATCTTTAAGTAATGTTATGACATCTTGTCCCTCACAGCCAGTGGCTTTGAAACCCTTTGTCCACTTGAGAAGAATACCCTGGAGAAATGACAGCAGTGATATGCGTGTGTAACTTACACATACATGACGATAAAAGATGAATTACACAATTAAAAATCTAAATCAAAAGTTTTTGTTTGAAACATCAATCAAAATTGCAACGGCAGTACTTCAAATGTCAGAAATGAAAGTAAATGTGTAAAAACATAAGTAGGTTCAATATATTATCATGTGCATGACAGCTAGTCTTAAAATGAATACTGAATCAAACATTACCTGATCCAGTTTGCTTTGATGACAGGGGAAGGAGAATGTAAAGCCCAGAGGTAAGGATGCTCCTCTCATGCCCATGTATTCCAGAAAGTCAGCAATGCAGTCCACAATGTGGCTGAAAAGCTGGCATACAATAGACAAGAAGTTAAAAAAAAAGAAAAGATATCAGTTGCATATTATATGGAAACGTGTAAATTTACATGTAAAATAATCTGTGTTCAATAGAATGAACTGTGTTCCACTGTTATGCATTACATCAGTTAAAACTCTTCATTTCAGATTCACACAATCTTATTTTCAGAGGACCCGTTTTAGACATTGAAAGAGATGATTCAACTTCACAGACATGACAGAGGTCGCTCAGTTCCATCCTTTCAGTTGCTGTTGTCACTTATTATGTGCAACATTAAATTATTTTAACCCCAGTGATTTTTTACCTCTTGCCCTGTGCCCTGCATAGTCTCCTGTGGGATACTGTAGATCTTGTGATGCATGTCCACATTGTGTTTCTTTCCACTTCGCACGCGCACTAGCAGCACCCGAAAGCTGGAGCCTCCAAGGTCCAAAGCCAGGAAGTCACCATGCTCTGATGAGGACAGTACATACATAGATTCATAAAAGCATAGTGGGACAGATAAAACTGATCTCAGAAACTGATCAAGCTGAATGTCTGTTTTTCTCTTCAAAGCTACCTGTTCCATCTGGTGTGGCTCTAACAAAGGTGGGAAGCATTTTGACGCTCGCCTGTTCATGGGTTTGCTTTGAGAGGCCTCGCACCATCTCTTTACTCATTTGCTCCTTCACTTCCAGCAGTTGTTCATGGCTCAAACGCAAAGTGTCAAGAATGCCCTGACGCTCAGCATGTTGAGCTGCAAGACGGTATGCTACTGCTGTTACCATGGCAGCACCCTTTCCACTGCCACACTGCGACTGCAGAAAACGCACATCACAGTCTGGCACTAGTCGACGGACCATCTTGTGGAGTCTCCTGGAAAACCTAGGAAAAAAGAGATTCATTTTATTAAATCTGTGGGTTTTTTATAAACACCTCTGTTATCCCTCTTCTCTTGCACATTGACCTGTGAAAGTGTATATAATGAAAAAATCTAAATTTGTAATGTAAAAGAGCACAATAGCTGACTGTAATTTTCCTTCAACTATTAGAATAAAACTGCCCCCCCATGTATTTATATTGGTTATTTTGATTATTCAATGATGATGTTATTTCATGTCCTGATGAATACAGCATCATGTTTGTCAGGGTTTTCTCTACCATTATAAGACTAAGGGGGGGCATCCAAGTGTTTTGGCTACCGCCCAAGCCAAATGAATGGGAAATATGAAGAAAAAAAAAACCTCTCCTCATACCCTTGGAGCTGCAACCCTATATGGTAGACTGGGCTAAGTTCCCACCTTCGTATCCTTTAAGTGGCAACTTCTCCTGCAGCCGAGGAGAGCCAGAGGGCTATTCATTAACTTGGTTTGAGGATCTCTTTTTTGTTTGTAAAACATCATTATTCAGTCTTGCAGTTTCTGTACTGTGAATCCTGAAATTACCTTATACACTAAGCTCAAGTGTTTGAGAAAAACTTTGACATGATGGTGGTCACTTACTCTGGATGATTCTTGTAAACAGAGCCATCAACTCCAATAGTGGTACGCAGCTTCTCAGCTGCTTTGTTGTCCCTTATCTGCCGCAGCACTGCCACTAGAGTGGCAGCACACAAGTGTGCAGCCCGAGTTGATATTATCTGACACACCCTCTGAGTGGCAATGCAGTCCTCAACCAACGGGTCCAGACCCAGGCCGCGGAGCACCTTCTCCGCACTCGCCAGACCTTCCTCATCTCTGCAGGTAAAGCAGAACAAATCACATTCACTATAACTCTGACTGCTTAGTGGGATTCTGAACAGGAAAGGCTGTTAAGAAAATGAATAAATTGATGTTCATGTGGTGGCTGTGGCTCAGGAAGCAAACTGGACTGTCCACTAATCATTGTCGGCCCATCCTCCCAACATTTTGAAATGTTTAGAGCTCACTCTACGACTCTAAACCCCAAATTGATCCCAATGGTCCAGCCAGCACTTTGCATGGCATCCCACAATTTGTGTGTGTGAATAGGGCTGGGCGATATGACGAAATATATTGTTAGAACAATATAAGTGTCTATCAAATGTATTTTTTTATATGGTTATTATCGCAATGTCGAAATCCATACTTGTGATCCTTGGATATAGGAGCAAACTTCTCTTGTTTTATGTCTCCTTGCTCCTCGATTCTCGCTTGAACCGGAAGTTCTTCTGGTGCGCCATGTTTCTGACTGTCCCAAAGCTCTTACATCTACATTTAGTCATTTAGCAGACACTTTTAGCCAAAGCAACTTACAGAAAAGGAAAACAATCAAGGTATAGTGTGATAAGAGGCGTTAATGCGGCAATAAGTGCTAGTGACAATTCTTTGAGTAGAATTGTCTTGTGGTGCTAGGAGAGAAGGTGCTCTCTGAAGAGCTGGGTCTTCAGGAGTTTTTCTTTTTTTTTTTTTTTTTTTTAAAAGGTAGAGAGGGATGCCCTGCTCTGGTAGGAACTGGTAGTGCGTTCCACCACCCTGAACAACAAAAAACAAAGAGTTCGGATTGCCTTGAACAAACAGGTGGCAGAGCCAGGCGTCTTTCATTGGAAGAGGGCAACGGTCGTGAGGTAGCGTATGCCTGTATCGGGGCATTCAAGTAGGTAGGTGCAGTACTGGAGACAACTTTGTAGGCGAGCATTAGAGATTTGAATTTGATGCAGATTGCAACAAGTAGCCAGTGTAGCTCGATGAGCAGCAGTGTGACGAGACTTTTTTGGCTGGTTGTAGACCAGGCGCGCTGCCGCGCTATCATCTGAGGAGGTTTTACTGTGCAGGCTGAAAGGCCATTGTTACGCCGATGATACCCAGCTGTTCCTTTCCTTCCCACCGAACGACCCCCCAGTCTCGGGCCGTACCTCTGCTTGCCTTGTGGACATCCACATGGATGACAGAACATCACTTTCAGCTTAACCTCTCAAAGACGGAGCTCCTCATCATCCCACCCCGTCCCACCTTATATCAGCCTATCAATCTTCAGCTTGGATAAATGCAACTCGTCCCACCAGCTCTGCACGAAACTTGGGTGTCATGATTGATGACCAACTGACCTTCAATGTTCATGTGTCCTCAATTGCCGATCTTGTCAATTCGCCCTGTAAAACATCAGGAAAATCAGACCCTATCTGACCGAGCAATCGACCCAACTCCTGGTTCAGGCCCTTGTGTTATCGCGTTTAGAGGACTGCAACTCTCTACTGGCGGGTCTTCCTGCGTGCACCACCAAGCCTCTGCAGATGATCCAGAACGCGTCAAATTCAAAGCCTTGTCTCTTGCCTACAAAATAGCAATGGGCACAGCCCCTTCTTATCTGAACTCCTTTGTTCAGGTGCACAAACCCTCCCACCCACTACACTCTTCGAGTGAAAAACATCTGGCTCCCCCGCTGCTGAATACCTCACTCTCAGAGAGGGGTGTAAAGCCAGAAAATGAGGTGCTAGCAACTGATTCAGTGCCACCCAGCTGAGATACAGAAAGACATGTAGTAGGAGTCAGGTGGAGAGTGAGCTGGTCAAAGAATTGGCTGCTGATTGCTGCCACTTTGCCTGTAAAGAATTATGCAAATGTGTCAGTAGGAAGGCTGGTAGGAGGGGAAGGAGGTGGAGGGTTGAGCAGTGTTGTAAAGGTGGAGAAAAGATTCCGGGTGTCAGTGACACTTTTGACTTTGTCGTTGTAAAAAGCGGTCTTTGCAGCAGTGACCCTTGTTGAGAAGGAGGATAAGCGTGTGGTAGCTTTTGAGGTCATTCGCTAGTTTGGATTTGACCCATTTTCTTTCAGCAGCTCTGAGCCTGGTGCGCTGTTATCTTACTTGTGTTCTGAGGATGGAGGAGTGATATTGGAGGAACCACGAGCGAGAATGCATGAGAGCAACCTTCGTAGAAGTCTTTTACTGGTCGACACGCCCTGTACTGGATATCGGTTATTGATTGGACGCCGCAGCTGATCGGACTGATTTTATACATCACATCGCTGTAGTTTCATACCAGAGTGAAGACAGATAACAGATCAAGTGTGTCACTCATGAGTTTTACATTTTATTTTTAGGATATGATGAGTTATATAATTTCAGTTATTCCCAGTGTTCAACGGACACCAAAATCTTATTCAATATTAAATAATGATTTTATAATCAGGATAGCATATATACAGCAAATAATATCAAATAATAAAAAATAAATACATAAATTATATAAAGGCATTCCCGTGCCCCTGAGCAGGACACAGTTCACAGTATCAATACCTAATGCAGCTTGTTATTCATGTCCAGGTGTTCGTCAGAGAGAAAACTCTTTATTACTATTAGTGCATGTCTGTGTCTGTGCAGACACAAACAGCTGTTAAAGCCGACTGACAGCTGTGATCCGCTGCTGCCGTCAATAAACGGAAGTCGCTTTACATGATGCTTCAGAGGACAGGACATCTATTGTGTCTTATTACTTTTCCTCTCTCCTCACCTGGCTTACAGGAAAATATGCAATTGAGGGAAGCATGGATGCAATTAAGGGACATGGGATACATCCTGTTTGTTGAGTCATCTCATTCATGCAGCTGATAAGATGTTAGATCCACTTAATCAAACCACTAGACGTTTCACTCAGTTCTAGGTAAACACTATTTGTCTGCTTTTTACAATACCACTATAGCATCACTGCATCGGGTTTTCACACACACGCACACGCACGCACACACACACACACACACACACACACACTAACTTGTCATTCTCAATGGCATAGATGTAGCTCGTGTTGAAGCTTCCAGTGGTGAGGAGCTGTGCTGTAGTCTTGCCCTGGAACAGCAGCTTCTCTTTGGTCATTCTCACCAGGATGAGACGTACTAGTTCACCCATGTACAGGCCACTGATCATCTTCTCAAACCTGCATCCAACACAGAAAAGGATCAAAAATATTGTCTGATCAATGAGAGGTTTTTTTTTAAAGTGTTGAGATTCACTGACAGCAGCTTAACACAGCAAGAAAGAACATAGCCTTGAATAAGGTGGAATATGTGAGTAAAAACTAAGAAATATCTGTCTATTAAAAGGGTAAAAAAAAGAGTTACTGAGTTGTCAGTAAGCTAAGGCACAACAGTGTTTATGTCTGGATGAAAATAATGCTGTGAAAAGTATAATAGGCTGAATTAAGTATGTAAACTTTGCATTAACAGCAAACAGCAGCAACAGTAAATTAACACAGAAACAGGTCAGACAATATGAAGGGTCTACTAAAATATCTTCAATACAAAGAAATTAAATTTAAAATAAAGGTATCTCTAATATAAGTATGTCTACAGTTCAGTAAGGTGAACCAACTACTGATAGATGTTTTATGTGGTACACTAGTAAGACACTCACAGCTGCTTGCCAGGGTTCAGAGAGCCTGCGTCTATTTCCCGGTCAATGTCAGTGCGCAGGTCCTCCAGAGCGCCATCGTCTCCAAAAGCGCCCCACTCTGTATTTACACACATCCGCCCCTCATCACCGTCCAGCAGCTCAAGGTTCCTCATCTGCTCCATGTAGCAGGCATTGGTCCCCGTTCCTTGAAGAAAGGGTTAGCTTAACAATTACTGAGTAACACAATACAATACAGCCGTAACCCTCTCCCAAGCCGAACAATTATAAAAATCATTCTTCTAACTTCGGCCGAATAAGTAAAAAGACCAAATAATCTTTACCGGACAATGACATTTTTGATCATTTACAGAAGACATTTTAACATGTCACATGGATTCAGATGGGAATGAGAAAAACAAAGATGGCTGAATTACATTTAGCAGCTCCAGCTTCATGGTGCCTGGTAATTTGCATGCTACCTCACTGTCACACTGTCAACACTTACTGGGTCACTTCAATAGATTTGAGCCATTGTTTATGTTAACAGCAAAGCCGACTGTGACATGTCAGCATGTTGTCTCAATCGATCAACTCTCCGATTCAGACGAGTGGACTTTATCTGACTCAAATTTGCGCACACGAGCTGAGACCAGACGTGAGATCTGATCGTACCCTCCGCTCACGTCCAAACTGATAAATGCCAAGCCTTGCATAGAAATGATCTTACACCCACTTTACGCTCACTTTCTGTCGTACACTCGTTTGATAAATGAGGGCCTGTGTGTTTCAGGTCCTGCCACGACCCTCTCTACATACCTGGTTCACCCACACTTGTGTGATCTGCTCGTCAGGGGAGCTGTTATCAACCTCCAGACATAGTGATATCCCTCTCTCTCTCCTGCCCCTGACCTGCTTGGTTGACTGCTGGTAGTTTTAGCTGTAGCTGCTCTTGAACAGCTTTGTTAAAAAAAATGGTGTTTTGTTACAGTTACATTTTGAGACAACTTGTTTGCGTAGAGAGTCTGGAAGCCTGGTAGGGGTTCTCTGCCATTTTTGTGAACTCTTTTTCTCCTGTTTTTGCTTAGTTGGGAAGCTTAGTATTGTCTCTTTAGTTTGGTAGATTTAGCTTAATCTTATTTTCCAGTTACCTTTGTTATTTTGGCCTTGGAGACTCGGATGATGTAGTTGATTTCTTTTTATGTATGGCTTAGTTGGTTTATCTCCGTTTATTTTTTGCCTGTAAATAAATATGATCATTGTAAAACCTAGAGTCCCAGCAGCCATTTTTCTACCTAGTTTTGGGTTTACTCTGTATGTTACTTCCTGTGTCCCCTATACATCAAACTAAGGTTGTAACAAGGGCCTTTAATCTCTTGTGTTTTATTCTTAATTTGATATATTTCTTGTGGGTACCCAAGCACTTTCTCACAGCAGAGCAATCAGTCAGGTTTGTAAGCACTAGTTGAGTATTGTTTCACTTGCAAGTGCTCTCCAAACTGGCATGTGTGCAAAAAAAATCAGTGAGACTATACTTACCCACAATGAGTCCAATTTCACAGAGATGATCATCGTAGCCACAGGTCATCATGGTTCCCACTGTGTCATTAGTCACAGCCACAATGTCTATATCAAAGTCCTGCAATGAGATATTATATACTATATAATTTAATTGTATACATTAAAACCAGCACACACTTAGTAAAGCTTTAGTATGGCAACTCAGAGCATTTCATTTGGAGAAATCAATTGCTGGACTCTCAGATATCAACCTAATATACAATACTGCCCCAGTGTTTAAAATGTACATTTACATTGAAGCAGGTAAAAATGTCATAGATTTGGACCATACAACATCACGAAAAGTCCAGCTTTGTTTTAATGTTTATTTGAGAGTGTTTCCTTGGCATCTTACCATTAAATTGTTCTTGAGACCAGTGAAAACTCTTACAGCTGTGTGTTTTCAGAAGCACTTCATGATCAGTAACGTCCCCCTCCCGTGGTCACCCTTTCTGGCTCATGTTATCAGCTCACCTTGTTACCTGGGTTACTTGGATGATGGTGCAGGCACATCCAGGCTCAGTCCTTGAGTACTAATTTAATACAATACTGCATATTCGTTACCCGGGGTCAGCTTTGTTCTAATGAACATTGTTGAAGAAGGCACCCTCCTGAAGTGTTTGCTTGATGACCCCAGTTAAAATACAATGACTTTTTAATACATCTATCAGGCAGCCCGCAGTTGGAAAGCAATAACTGTTGGGGAGGAGTGTTTAATAAGAATGTGTTTTGCTCATGTTGAAACATTCCTCACTCATGCTGAAACATCTTTGTGTCAATTCGGGCCTCCTGAAAATATTCACACCTTATCATGCCTTTCCATTGACATCCGTTCTGCTGAGTCTTTATGAGTGACCGATCTTGAAACCAGGTTGATTTGGATCAAGAAGATTGTTCTGTAGGAGGAATTCTGAGAGTTGTTTAGCGACCACCCATTCAATAATTTTGGATAAGAATGAAGTGAGACAGGGCGATACTTCTCGACTTCAGCAGGGTTGAGAGAGGGTTTCTTGAGAGGTGTTACCCGACCCGCTTTGAATGCGGTGGGAAAAGTGCCGGAGGACAGTGACGCAATTATTACATGTGTGATAGCTGGCATGATTGTTGGGCTAATGAATGGGAGAAGGTTTGTTGGTATAGGGTCCTATGAGCATGTAGTAGGACGGCTACATGTCAACAGTTTGAATACCTCACTCTCAGAGAGGGGTGTAAAGCTAGAAAATTAGGTGCTACCAACTGATTCAGTGCCACCCAGCTGAGATACAGAGAAACATGCAATAGGAGTCAGGTGGAGAGTGAGCTGGTCAAAGCTGATTGCTGCCACTTTGCCTGTAAAGAATTATGCAAATGTATCAGTAGGAAGGCTGGTAGGAGGTGGAGGAAAAGATTCCGGGTGTCAGTGACACTTTTGACTTTGTCGTTTGTATGCAAGTGAGCCACCTTTAAAGTCAGACATTGAAATACCACTGATTTCAGTTGCTCCCAACTGAAACAATTTTGACAAGAAGTGAGTCAGACGTGACTGGTGGTGTGTCTGCTAAACTATAATTTGGTGTCTGAATGTATTTTTGCTATTGATATTTCAGTTTTCAGTGTATATGGGTTTCTAGTATTGTTTTTTGGCTGATGTATCATTTCTTAGCCTAAACTAAAGATCTCTCTGTAATTGTAAGTTTGAACATATGCTTGGAAATGTATGGAAATGATGAATGACGAAATGTACCATAAAATTAGATTTAGTACACTTACCCCTCGTTTTTTGATGGATTTCCTCAGAAGGTTGACCACGTCCTTTCCCTCTACTCCACTTGACTTGAAGCCTTTGGTCCAAGACACCAAAACACTCTGCAAGGGAGAAAATAAAGACAAGCTAAGACAGCAAATTGATACAAAATGACTAAATTACTACTAGGTAAAGTTACCAATTTGCATGTGACACAGAAGGGGTGTCAAATCTGCCAAGCTCATTTGTATTTTGTTCAAAAAGATGATATGTATTGAAGTTTTCAATTTCCACCATTGTTGATCACTGAATCGATACATTGATCAAGACCAATGGAGTGTTACACCCCTATGACACAGCAAGCAAATCTTGCAAGCCTTTTCAGGACAATGGAGTTCAGGTGCATTTCACTGTGAAAACGAGGTATGCCGAACATCAAGAGTAAAGCAATACTTTAACTTAGCATGATAAAATAACTGTATCAGACAATCCCTTCGGTCATAATAAAACATTCACATACAGCTGTCTATAAGCTCCTATCCTGCTGGTGCACTTGCCATTTTAATTGCACCTTTAAGAGTCTTGTGAAAAGAAGATCCTGCACACTGCTTTCGCTTAGAATCATAATTTACTTATCATACGAATGTTTTGGTTAGCTTGCAGGGCAGATGATATTACCGATACCAGGCATTTCAAGATCACAAATCCATCTTGCTAGGCTGCAAGTAATGTGTTTAAGTCACAGAACCTGATTTTGGCCAATCAGCGTCCTATAATGAGCTACTGGCAGCTATATGTTTGTGACGATACAGAGAGGTGACTGTTCGTTCAAACAAAAATGGTGGCCCCTGAATATGAAAATGCTGCAACAGCATCCCTTATATTTACATTTAGTCATTTAGCAGACGATTTCATCCAAAGCGACTTACAGGAAGAAAAAGTTATACCAGAACTGGAAAATATTTCTTTAGTAACAAGTAGTCTTTCAGAAATATTATCACTATACCTTTATCAAGAAAGTCATAAACAATTGTTACAATCTTAAATAGATAATGCTCCACCCATTCTGTGTACACCGCTGCTTACAGCCAATATTTATTTGAAGAGATAGTTATTTTTGATGTGGGGTTAGTTTGTCATTTAACATAAAAGGACATGTGTGTTGTTTTGCACTACCTCAGAGAAACATTATATGTCATTTGTCTATTCGACATTGTACAATCATAGGCATTGCTTTTGTGTTGAGTGTACCCCAAGCAGGCGCCAAAGAAGATAATAGGATACTGTTAGCTGCAAGGTCATTCAACAGATATGTCATTTTTATAAACATTCTTGTAAACAGACGTTATTGCGTGTTGCTGTGTTATTATTTAAAGGATCTCATATTTGAGCAGATTTCATTAAGAAGATTGTATAATGCTTTATCTCAAAAACAAAGAATCTCTGCTTGGCTTGATGGATCAAACAGCCGCTATTACAGACAATTCTGCACACATTTCTATTTTTTTGGCCCAGGGTAAAACATGCTGCACAATAAATTGCAGTATACTATTAGACAAACACAATCGAGTTTCACTTACATTACTAAAATACTTAATGATGATGTTATAATAACCACTTACCTCATCCAAATTTGTCTGCAGACAAGGAAAAGAGAAGGTGAAACCAAGAGGGAGTTTTTTATCCTTTATGTCCAACTTCTCCATGAAGTTAGCCAGACAATCAGCTATGTGGTCAAATAACTGCAGAAGAGAGAAGGCCAGTTTAATTATTAACCACAAACTTTAAAATGAAGAGTTTCATTTTCAGTATTTACTTCCTGAATTGGTTGTCCTTTGTCTTTATCATGTGCAATAATGCATCTCGTTCAATATACTGTAGTTTTAGCATCTAACTACAGATGTTTGACAAAAACCATATAATGAAAGATCCAAATAGCCAACATTCTGAAGAGAATGTCTCTCTCTCTCAGCCGCCCAAGATATATTTCTGTCTCGCTCCACTTGATATGTTTCCAAGCTCAGCCTATTGTTGTTGGAGATTTGTTTGTCCTCATTATTTGATGAGGCTGTTGATAATGTTGGTAATGAAAATAATCAACAGGGACAGACTTTGTGTTGTCAGTGTGAACCCACAGGTAGAACCAGCAGGGGTTGGTGTTGTTGATGTGATCCTTCTGGTATCTGTCACATCTGTCTGATAATCTATCATGTGAGCTCATCAATTCTGTTGGCTGTATGTGACATTCTGGCCTTTCCCACATTCCACGAAATGAAAATGTACCCAAGCAAATCATGGGCCGTGCCTTAGTTGACAACCTGACTGGCGCATTGTAGATGATGACTGTGTGTGTGCCGGTAAAATACCGGCAGATGTGAAATAATGGCAGCTCAAGGAGGAATGGCTTGCGTTGGTACAGAAAAAAATAACTGCAGTTGTTGCTGAAAAGGATACAATAATACCCATTAAAAATGAACAATAAGTATGCATAAGCATGTACTTATGATTTTGTCAGAGATGGTTTTACAGTTCTACCAATTGGACCCGGCAAAAGTCTAACATGCTCCATTTGTTCCTCCGGGAGACACCATTACTGTTTGGCCAGCAGTAGCCTGCATTTTACGCCATCATCTACAAAGCAGACCCTGATAGGCCCATGTATGTGCAAATTTCTTCAGGGAAAGACCAGACTTACAAAGAGCAAACAGCAATTATGATTTCCTTTCTTTTTTTTTAAGTAGTTTAAGTTATGGGGGGACAAAGGGAGAACATGCTCCACAAAGCTGTGAGGCGAGAGCTGACATTGGGCGAGAGGCGGGGTACATCCTAAACAGTTCTCCAGACTATCACAGAGCTGACACATCATTTACTACTACGGGCAATTTAAAGTCACCAGTTAAGCCATGTGTTTGGACTGTGGAAGGAAGTCGGAGGACCCGGAGAGAGCCCATGCTGACACGGGGAGAACATGCAAACTCCACACAGAAGAGCCCAAGCTGGAATCAAACTCAAACAAACACTAATGCTGAAAACATGCTGGTAACGTTAGCAGGCTTTTCACTTAAGCTGCTGACAGTGCTAAAGATCGTTTGTAAATGAAAAGATCCCCCTGTAACATCAATCTGCGACCGCGAGTACACTGTTTTTGTAGTTCAATAGAATGGCAACTCTAGCTCTAGCTGATTGCAGCAGGTTAAATACATGAGAGTTTAAAATTGATTCCTGACGAGAATCACAGCTGAGCTTGGTAGTACACTGAGGCCACAGGTGACAGACCGTATTTTGTTGCTGTGTACAGTATTTATTAGCAGTGTGTCATACCTCAGACCCGCAGCCTCTCATGAGGTGTTCAGGAATGTCATAAATCTGATCTTCCATCTCCACCTCTTGCCTGCCATCAGCCATAACTTTGACCAGGAGCACCCGGAAGTTGGATCCGCCAAGATCGAGTGCCAAGAATTCACCTTCCTCTTTGAATTGAAAACAAAAACAAACAATATATTCACATACTACATCATGTCATATACCAAACAGACAGATACAAGGAATTACAATTTTAATCAGAGTAATTCCCTATTTACCATTAAGATATATGTGTGAAATGTATGTTTGTGTTTATAACAATTGGCAATATTTGGTTGGAGCTATTGAGAATTTGAGCTGGCTGAGCTAACTACAGCTTGCAGCCTCTTCATCTCCACCTTTTGCTGGTACATTGTTGTTTTTGCCACTTTTGACTGTATACTGCATCAGAAAAAGGGCTGCAAGTAACACACAGTTTTTGTAATCGCTAAATCTGAAAACAATTTTTCTTGATGAATCGATTAATTATCTTTTCTATAAACGTCATTAAAACAGAACACTGTTTCACTACAGGCAGATTTCCCTCATTCGCTGCAGTGGGCGGATAAACAACAGATAATAATAGAGTAATGTAATAATAATAGTTAACAAGCAGTACTGAACGGGCCCTCGCAGAGTGGAGCCGTCGGAGGAGGGCACGTCGGGGGAGGGCACGTCGGGGGAGGCCACATCGGGCGTGGCAATGTGGGCTCAGTCCCTATGCGTCCCAAATGGCGTGTCTCCTACCACTGTGCTCGGGGTAGGTGTAAAACATAATACTTGCTGTAGCCAGCAGGGGGCGCTATGACTGTGTGTCAATATTGACATGTGGGTGTGTCCAGGGCTGGCCCCTCATCATGTGTGAGAAATTTGGGACAGATTGGACAATGTATGGTCAAGTTATACAGTCTCGTGTTTCATGGCGAGACGCCATATTTTGGCGCCATGCCACGCCCACATAGTGTGACTGTCGGTAAAGATTTATACAACTTTTGATCCCAAAGGCCTCGTGATGGTACTGACCAAGTTTGAAGTCAATTGGATAAAATTTGTTGGAGGAGTTTGTTAAAGTATGCGAGCTGGAAATGGGCAAAAACGATGACAAGTGCGATATTCAATCCAAGATGGCCGACTTCCTGTATGTTTTCGGGTATGGGTCCAAGAGGCTTTTTGGTGTGTCTTCACATGATTCATGTGACCTAGTGGTCATCGGCCAAAAACTCTGGCGAAAATGGGTGTGGCCGATATCACGAGATTCAGCACAACTCAGTGAACACGTGGATATAAGTTTTTTTGAATGTGCGATAAAGTATGTGGGAGTTATAAGCCAAAGCGCACTTTCCTTTATTATAGCGCCACATAGTGGTGGAAATTCAGGATGACAATAGATTATAAAATATTTCGCCAGGTGTGACTTATATTTAAAGTTTCGTGAGTTTTGGGGTATGTTCAGGCAGTGAAAAATGCGATCATTTGGGAAGAAGAAAAAAAAAAAAATCATTCGAAATACAATAGGGACCTCGCAGGTCGTTGCCAGCTCGGGCCCTAACTAGAAAATTTCCTCAAAAATGTGTGTGTGTGTGTGCGTGCGTGCGTGCGAAATATGTATCTGGAGGAGTGTGCGCGCTTAAGCGCGCATTTGTGTGTGTAACGAAAATTGCATAAAGTTACCTGTCTGTGCGTTTGTGTGTGTAATTAAAATCACATAAAGTTACCTGTGTGTGTGTGTGTGTGTGCGTGCGTGCGCGGGTTTGAAGCATGTGTGAGGAGTGTGCGTGCTTGTGTGTGTATCTGTAATTGATTGATTGCTTGTGTGTGTGTGTGTATCTGTAACTGTAATCACATCAAAGATCAAAGACAATCAGATCAAAGCAATCAAGAGAATTAACTGACACCTGCCAATGTCCCGGAACATTGACAGGCTGGAATTTCTGGCCTCAGACAGAAAGCATTTTTGGCAAAACCATAATACCGATCATTGCTCCGACTTCACTTTGAGCGTTGTGAGTTCTTCCTGAATGTCTACATACGTTTTTTTTAAAGAAAAATTAAAAAGTAGCTTTGTTAGAGCGATCTAAAAAAACTGTTACATCTCCATGTCAGAGTTATAGTTTGGGCGTGGGACACACAAAGCGCAACCAACACACACCAACTGCCTCATTGGCTCCCATATTAAAAACGCAGGAAGATTTCTGAAAAAAGGAGATCTAACAGTTTTTTTTAGATCGCTCTAACAAAGCATTTTTGGCAAAAATTTCAGTTTGTCAACCTCTGGCTGCTCAGTGTGGCAGAACTGTCTCCACTGTCGGTTAATTTCAGTTGATTGCTCTGCTCTGATTGGTCGACTCCACCTGGCTACCTGGTTGCTTAGCCATATCTAATATCCTTCTCATTTTTTTCTGAAGCATTTCTTGATATTTCTAGATCTTTTCCTGTTTTTTCTAGATTTTTTCGAGGTCATCTTCTAGATTTTGCTAGATCCTTTTAATTTTTCTTAAAAAAAAGAAAAAATGATATTCCTCGACTTTTTTCTAGATTTTTTTTCCTAGTTCTTCTGAGAGCTTTTCTAGATTCTAGATTGATTATTTTTTTTTATTTTTCTTGATCCTTCTCTAGATTTTTCTAAAGTATTTCTTGATATTTCTAGATCTTTTTCTAGATTTTTTTTCTAGAATCTAGAAATGCTTTAGAAAAATCTATGAACATCTAGAAAAGATTTCAAAAAATTAAAAGGATCTAGAAAAATCTAGAAAATGATCTAGAAATGCTCTTGTAAAAACTAGGAAAAAAATCCAGAAAAATATATTTTTTTAATCTAGAATATGATCTAGAAAACAAATATCTAGAAAATCCATAAAAAGATCTAGAAATATCTAGAAATGCTTTCGAAAACTCTAGAGAAGGATTAAGAAACATCTAGAAAAGATTTCGAAAAATTAAAAGGATCTAGAAAAATCTAGAAAATTATCTAGAAATGCTCTTGTAAAAACTAGGAAAAAAATCCAGAAAATTATTTTTCTTAAAAATCTAGAATATGATCTAGAAAACTAATATCTAGAAAATCCAGAAAAAGATCTAGAAATATCTAGAAATGCTTTCGAAAAATCTAGAGAAGGATTAATAAAAATCTATAAAATAATCTAGAAAAATCTAGAAAAGCTCTGGATCTCTAGGTTTATTTCTTCCAATATCACTTTCTAGAGTTTTCTTGATCCTTCTCTAAATTTTTCTAAAGCTTTTCTAGATATTTCTAGACTTTTTTCAATTTGTTTCCTAGTTTTTCCTAGAGCTTTTCTAGATTTTTCTTGATTATTTTCTAGATTTTTCTTGATCCTTCTCTAGATTTTTTTGAAAGCATTTCTAGATATTTCTAGATCTTTTTCTGGATTTTCTAGATTTTTTTTCTAGAATCTAGAAATGCTTTAGAAAAATCTAGAGAAAGATCAAGAAAAATCTAGAAAATTATCTAGAAATGCTCTTGTAAAAACCAGAAAAAAATCCAGAATTTTTTTTTTCAAAATCTAGAATATGATCTAGAAAACAAATATCTAGAAAATCCAGAAAAAAATCTAGAAATATCTAGAAATGCTTTCGAAAAATCTAGATAAGGATTAATAAAAATCTAGAAAATAATCTAGAAAAATCTAGAAAAGCTCTAGATCTCTAGGTTTTTTTTCAATATCACTTTCTAGAGTTTTCTAGATCCTTCTCTAAATTTTTCTAAAGCTTTTCTAGATATTTCTAGACTTTTTTCAATTTGTTTCCTAGTTTTTCCTAGAGCTTTTCTAGATTTTTCTTGATTATTTTCTAGATTTTTCTTGATCCTTCTCTAGATTTTTTGAAAGCATTTCTAGATATTTCTAGATCTTTTTCTGGATTTTCTAGATTTTTCTTCTAGAATCTAGAAATGCTTTAGAAAAATCTAGAGAAAGATCAAGAAAAATCTAGAAAATTATCTAGAAATGCTCTTGTAAAAACTAGAAAAAAATCCAGAATTTTTTTTTTCAAAATCTAGAATATGATCTAGAAAACAAATATCTAGAAAATCCAGAAAAAAATCTAGAAATATCTAGAAATGCTTTCGAAAAATCTAGATAAGGATTAATAAAAATCTATAAAATAATCTAGAAAAATCTAGAAAAGCTCTAGATCTCTAGGTTTTTTTTCAATATCACTTTCTAGAGTTTTCTAGATCCTTCTCTAAATTTTTCTAAAGCTTTTCTAGATATTTCTTGACTTTTTTCAATTTGTTTCCTAGTTTTTCCTAGAGCTTTTCTAGATTTTTCTTGATTATTTTCTAGATTTTTCTTGATCCTTCTCTAGATTTTTTGAAAGCATTTCTAGACCTTTTTCTGTGTTTTCTAGATTTTTTTTTCTAGAATCTAGAAATGCTTTAGATAAATCTAGAGAAAGATCAAGAAAAATCTAGAAAATAATCTAGAAATATCTAGAAAGATTTAAAAAAATTAAAAGGATCTAAAAAAATCTAGAAAATGATCTAGAAATGCTCTTGTAAGAACTAGATAATAATCAAGAAAAATCTAGAAAAGCTCTAGATCTCTAGATTTGTTTTTCAATATCACCTTCTAGGTTGTTTTAGATCCTTCTCTAAATTTTTCTAAAGCTTTTCTAGATATTTCTAGACTTTTTTTTTCAATTTGTTTCCTAGTTTTTCCTAGTATGTTCGTGTCACAGTGTGTGACATCATGGCAAGAGTGTAGAGGGAGAAAAAAAATTGACAAAAAATATATTTGAAAACTGCGCTCCAGGCCGCAAATTTCACTCTACAGAAATAATTTATACATAGAAACGTGGGAAAATGTGTCCACTCACTCACAATCCTCTGGTTAAGCTGTCAGAGTGATAGTTTGGGACGTAAGACGCACAGATGCGCCACCAACACGCACTAACAGCCTCATTGGCTCCCATATTATGATTTGATTTCTGAAAAAAGGGTATGTAACAGTTTTTTTAGATCGCTCCAACAAAGCTATTTTTTCATTTTTCTTAAAAAAAACAAACATATGTAGACGTTGAGGAAGAACTCAGGACGCTCAAAGTGAAGTCGGATCAATGATATGTTGTTTGTTATATGGTTTTGCCAAAAGTTCTTTCTGTTCGAGGCCAGAATTTTCAGTTTGTCGACCTCTGGCTACTCAGTGTGGCGGAACTGTCAGTTGATTTCAGTTGATTGCTCTGCTCTGATTGGTCGACTCCACCTGGCCACCTGGTTGCTTAGCTACCAAAGCCCCACCCCCCTCCCCTCCTCCAACACAGACATTTTAACTGAAAACAGTTAACTCTAACTCAACAGACATGGCATATTTTCATAAAACATGAGATCTTATAACTTGACCATACATTGTCCAATCTGCCTCAAACTTGTCATGCATGATGATGGTTCATCATTTACCAGTTCTTGTTGGCTCCCATATTAAAAACGCAGAGAGATTTCTGTAAAAAGGATATGTAACAGTTTTTTTAGATCGCTCTAACAAAGCTATTTTTTATTTTTTCTTAAAAAAACAAACATATGTAGACGTTCAGGAAGAACTCAGGACGCTCAAAGTGAAGTCGGATCAATGATAGGTATTATGGTTTTGCCAGAAATGCTTTCTGTTCGAGGCCAGAAATTTCAGTTTGTCCAGCTCTGCTGTCACTGTGCCGGAACATTCCGTTGATTGCTCTGCTCTGATTGGTCAACCCCACCTGGCCACCTGGTTGCTTAGCTACCAAAGCCCTGTCGATCTGACGAAATTGCGTCCGGAAGAGGAAGAAGAAGAAATCCACAGTATAACAGTAGTGCTCGGGGCGATTGCCCCGTGGCCCTAATAAGAATAGGTTCGGAGAAGTAATGGGAACCTGAACTCTGTCTATAGATAGCTGACATTAGCTACCTGAGAACCTAATTATCTTACCTGGACGATTTTGCATCATCCACAAGTCTGACTGCAACAATGCAAACACAGCAACAATGCAACTGTGTTGACTATAACATACAGCAAAGCTGGCAGTGGCTATCATATTTTCTCTGTGGCAGTATCCCATTAACAATTAAATTGATCTCTATTCGGTTTGTCTGAATCAGAGTGAAATTGGTACAAATTTGGTTTGTTTTGCATTTAGTCTGGTTTACTTTCACAGTGCAGAAATGTAACCGGACTAAATTTGAAAAAAAGATTTGAAGAGGGGCATGTACGAATATAGAGGGCCAGAAATCTACTCGCACTATATTTTCTTATTGGTTGAAAAGTTGGCGGTGAAAAATGTAAACACGGGAATAAATAAAGCAACACGGAACCAAGCGCAAACGTGATCTATTATTTCCACATATGATGTGATGCGATCTGTATAATCAGAGAAAGCGAGCCTTAATGTGCTCCTACCACCATCTGCTTCTACCACCAAGGTAAATATAAGGTTATTTTGAGCAATATGTTGATAATCCTGCAATGACAAATTAGCTTTTGCTCAGCGTTTTGGTGCATTTCCTTTAATTGGGTCGGATTCTGGTCGGATTACGTTTACAGTGCAATCGAGATGCATTAAGGTCCTTTTTGAAAAAGCCCAACACCCCCTATTGCAAGTGGTCTCAGAACCGGTTGTTAAGGTCTGCACCAGAGTACCATTGGAGCGATCACAAGCAAGCCGTCATGATCTGTCATTTGCCATCTGTTCTTGACACATCATCTGTGCAACAACTTTTGTGTGATTGGTTAGAAATTTGAATTTGACATGTGCTGCAGTGGAAGGGCCATATGATGACTTCCCAGGAGTTCTGCACTATGAAATGTTCTGGCCCGAACTTTGTTCTTGTTCTTGCCACCTCGAGAAAATGAACAATTTTCTCTGTCCTTGGAGAGTATGTATTAGCCTTTACAGACATAATCATTTTAAGTATAAAGGGAACCCATTTTATATTTACATTTCTTATATGAAAAAGGGTTCTAGTACCTGTTCCATCAGGAGTGGAGAGCACAAACGTGGGCAGCATCTTGACAGCAGCTGTAGGGTTAGTGTCTCTGCACAGGCCTTTGTCCATTTCTCGTCGAAATCTTATTGACAAATCCATCAAAGTCTTATCTGACAGCTGAAAATGGTGGAGGTAATTGTCCACCTAAGCCATTTTAAAGAAGACAAACAGTTACATGTGAGCTGAAGTCATATAAATAGCATTACAGTAGTAAGCAAATAAAATAGTGAATACATTGTCATTAAAGAAATTATTTAAACAAAAAATTTATATCAGGCAGTGCTGCATTGAGAAAAAATAAACATGCATCCAAACAGCAACCGGGTGGTTGACGTGAACTCAAATTCAAAGTGAAAAAAATAATAATTCAAAAATATATGTCAAATGATATATAATTATATTCCCTTATATGTGAATAATTCAAAACTGAATATGTCCATTTCTAATTCTTCACATATTATTCACTTTTTGGTGTGGTAGTCCTAAAATGTGTCCACCGGTGCAACACAATAAAGAATGTCATTATTTAATTCAGAGAATGTTGGACAGATAAGATAGATAAGCCAAAGGCATATTAGTTTGTCCCAATTATATTTCCACATCAAACATACCCCAAAAAAATTCAGAATTATGTTATTTATATACTATAAGATGTACACATAGAGACTTCTCCCAAATGCCTGGGTTACGTTCATTATAATTGGTATAAAACCCAAGGAATCTTCATTTCATCCTTATAGCTGCATAGTGATGATAACATTATTGTACTATCCCACACTTTTTACATACATTTTTCATTAAAATACCTTTTCCACTCACAATTCAATTTGTTGCACCACAGGACATTCCGTTGCACCATTGGACAACAGAGTACTAGTATGCCCATGTCGTGTACAAAGTCAAATTAATTATCAAACATTGTCAAATTGACTTTCTGCGTCTCTCTCTCAGGAAGTTCTCTTTCCTCTCAGGATCTTCATTCAGCCTCTCCCTAAACTTCCTAGACCTTTCCTTGGTGTTCATCTCAGCCTCTCACTTTCAACATGGAAATCAAACTAGCTTTAACAAAACAGGGAAGGAAGGTTTGAGTTGTGTTGTCCTCAAATTCTGAGGTTAAGAGAAAATGCAAAAAAGCTACTTAAATTAGTCATTAAAAGTTGCTCTCGTTAAGGTTGAGGAAGTTTGCACCCATCCATGATCTGATGTCAGCCAGACAATCAAGCAATGGCTGGAGTGCAGCCTGCCCATCAACATTAAGAGGCAGATATAGCTGGACATGTTCTGCAAAGCAGTGGAAGGAGATGTTATGTTTGACTAGGATGTCCCCTAGGGGTAAAATATATAATAGGAAGAGGATGGGACCTAGTATAGAGCCCTGAGGGACCCCACAGGTGAGGGGGGCAACAGAGGAGAAGAAATCCCCAAGCAGGACAGAGAAGCTCCCGTCAGCCAGGTAGGACGGGCCATCCAAATGCGGCCGTCCATTAACCTCCATTCATTTTTTAGACTCGGATTATATCTCTTTTGCATATTTAAACTAATTTTTCAATAAAACTTGTAATACAAAAAATGTTTGTTTACATGTTTGCTTTCACTATGTTAATTTTCATTATGATAGGAGTAAAGGAAAAAAATAAGTGAAACTGACTTCATGTTGTACTATAGGACAGTGCGTTTCACCAGTGGACATTTTCGAAATCAATGCTAGTTTGCGGCCTAGCTATATGAGAGACATTCTTCATCCTGAGTAACAGTGTTAAGGTTTACATTATTTTCAATTATCAATCAATGTAAATTGATAAAAATATTCAGATCAATACTTAAACTGCGTTGTACCAAAGGACTACCTTAAGACGACCAGTTCCAACACTGCACGGAAATAGTAATATTATGAAAATATTTGAGACAGAACTGATCTTGTGTGCAGTCCACCTGCTCCAGAGATGTCTTCTGTCCTTCCTGATTCTGGAAGGACCCCTCTCAGTAATGGGGTGGTCACATTAATGCCTGTTTTATATCTACATAATGCCGTTGCTCCAGGAGGACACCAGTTTTGCGGACAAAATGTAATGTGTCATAATAACTCTACATAGGGACCTTAACACTTATATCCTCTAGATTCATTAAGTAAACACTCGTATGACATGCATTCAAGTATTTTAATGTATTTAGATTAATTTTTCATTAAATTACAGTTGTTTTAAGATAAGTAATGCTACCTAGTACAGTTGCACCGGTGGACAAATGTCATGTTCAAAACAGAATATTTGCATAGTTGAAGAACGATACTCATTGTTTGCAGATGGATTAGATGTAGAAGAATGAACTGCATATTAAAACATTAATTTTAATGAAATATTATCAAATTTTAGTAATATTTGTCACTGGGAACACAAAAATTGAGCGTCACGTCAACCACCCAACCGCAGTTCCTGAAAAGTGAAGGCAATACGAAAGTTCCTTATTTGATATGATCGTTCAGACTCCACTGGTAGTGAGAGTTTACTGGCAACAGCGGCAAATTAATATTTATTATACAGTACTGTGCTAAAGTCATAGGTAGGTGTGAAAAAATGCCTAGAAGAATTGATGCTGGTTTGAAGGCAAAGGGTGGTCACACCAAATATTGATTTGATTTAGATTTTTCTTCTGTTCACTCACTTTGCATTTTGTAAACAGTAAACAAACACCACCACAAAAGGTTCTGGCTCAAGAAGTACATACTATACTATCTGAAACTGGAGATATAGAGTTTAGCAGAGTTTAGCCAAAATGAGCTGAGAAGACCTTTTGTGGGTGAGACATGAAAAGCAGATTTTCACATCTTATATTAAGACACTTAAACAGGCCAAATCAACTACTGACATGTTTTGTAAGACACACCAAGTAATGTAATGTAGGGGAGGGCAGAGGGGTGAGTGGAAGAAAACTAAATATGTGCCTGGCATTTACTAAAGGAACGGAGCAGATGACACTTCTTAATCCTTGTGCAAATAAAGGCCAGCATTATATCCATGTTTGTATTACCTTTTTCAAAATTCTGAGGCCTATTAAGGGTAGTGATGACAGAAACCATGCCAAAAATGAAAATTCATAACACAGGTATACTGCCCACAACAGCAAGAAAAATTCTCTTGACGTTTACGTATAAAATGTGGACATTAATGGCTCCCTCAAGACAGGGCTCCAGACTGCGACCAAATGCTCGCATTTTGCGACCAGTTTTTGAGACAGTGCAAGTATTTTTTTACAACTAGGGACACTAGCACGACCAGGAAGTTTGCCGTTTTTTTCATATTATTCTTATATTACATCTTATATTATATTATTTTTATTATGTTGAAAAACGAGGAGGAAAGACAGTGTGTGTGTCTCTCTCTCCGTCATGAAGGAATTATACATATTATCATGCTGTCTTTGGGTCTTTAAGTCACAGCTCCTCTTTGACAATGATGAAAAGAACAATTTATGATTTTTTTCAAAATAGGGCTAATCCTGTACCAGGGCCAGACCCTCTAACACAGCCACCTACCGAGGTAGATGAGGGCGAATCAGATGTGGAAGGAGTTGTGGAGAAAAAAAGCAAAGAAAATTGTGATATGAACACGTATCAACCCCCCCCCCCCCCCCCCCCCCATCCCTAGCCCACAACCCCCAATTCTCAGCAAAAAGGAGGCTGAATGGTAAGAGTATATACTGTCCATAGGTGTAAACGTGAATTTTAATGATTGTCTCTTTGTGTCAGCCCTGTCACTGTCTGGCAACCTTTCCACAGAATAACTACCCCTGCAACCCTGACCTGAATAAGCTGATAAAGACAATGGACGGACTGTGAAAGCAAGCAGCCACACCTGAAGATATAACAATAGAATTTAAATGAAAATATTTTCCAGGGATATAATGTGCAATATATGGGAATAAAACTGTTTGCAGAGGCCTGTTTTACAGCAGGGTTCACAATAATCAAAGTAAAGCGCAGGTATAAAGCAAGCTGCAGCCTCCAGGTCTGTGGCAAACCAGGAAGTGCCTAATGCTACCTATACACCAGAAGACTTGCCTAGATTTGGAAAGACTCCTGCAAGACTATCAGCTCACACCTGCTCACATCTAAAGACAAGTGTTTAGAGTTTTTAGTCACAGCCTAGTCTCAGACTGAGATTCTACAAAGACTGTGAATCTTGCAGGGTCACTATTCACAAGACTACAACTAGATTTCCTTTAGCATTTTTTACCTACTATGCAATTTTTGTGTGTGCAGTGGTTTGTGTTGAAAAAGAAAACAACAAAAAGAAGAGAAGACGCCACAAAATGCCCCCTCACAAAGCTGAAAAAGGGTTTCTGTTTTTCTGAAAAGTTGTCTATTTTACAGTAAAAATAGATATAGGGAAGAATAAAGGAAAGGGAAATTTAGAAAAGAATTCATGATATACATTCATGTCCTAATTAATTATAATTTGTTTAATTGAATAATTATACTTATCAGCTCTATCAACTTTCATTTAGTTAATCACACATTAATCATTAATTATTTATTACTTATTCATGTATACATTTATTTATACATTTTAACTGGGTCTCCTTACTGTTCTCTTTACTAAGAAACAGCGCCCCCCAAATCGCTGACGGCAGGTGCAGAAGCATTTGGGTCCAATAATTTCAATACAAAATTAGAAAACTTCTCACTTGATTTATTACCTCAGCATTTTTTTAGGACTATGGTCTAAAAAATTCTTCAAGGCAATATGATAATAGTGTAAATAATGGCCCCATTTAAAGAGAAAATAGATGATAAAGAATCATGATTTTAGGCGCGGCTACCTTTGATTGACAGGTCACTAACAAGGCGAGCTGAAGAGAAGAATAGTGGCTTCATATCATCTTCATATTCAAATCAAACCAGTTTGAACATTTTTACACCAGACAAACCCTGAAATATTGTTAAAAGGATCTTCATGACAATAAAACCAATTGAATTGAACAGATTGTTGTGTGTGAGAGAGAGAGATAGACAGGGAGGATAATGTAGGACTGTAGCACAAAATTCTTAACTTACTCTAAATTCTGCTTTGCCACTTTTGATTCTGTTGCAGCTCCGTTACTAAGCCCAAAGGTGAAACAAAATTGTCCCCCCATTATGCCTCAGTAACTTTAATACAGACAGACAAGTGGTATAAAAAGGGCTATCTTCCTGTAAAAGGGACTAATGTTTTGTTTGTGACCACTACAGTATCTCTGTTGTACAATATACAAATGTGCCATAGACCTTTCGGCATATATCTTTTTCATAGCAGGCATTTTGACTTTTCAGCAGTGGATGAAGAAGTATTCAGATCCCTTACTGATGTAAAACTACAGATACCACACTGCAAAATTACTCCACCACAAGTAAAAGTGCTGCATTCAAAACTTACGCAAGTAAAAGTACAAAAAAGTATCAACATTAAAATGTACCAAAAGTATCAACAGTAAAAGTACTCGGCATGGAGAATGGACCCACTCAGACTGTTATATATATTCTAAATATATTATTACATTATTTGCATTGTTGCTTTCATATAAGCAGTGTTTTAATTTTGTAAAGACAGGACTCATTTAATTACTTCATATAATCTTATTAGATTTAATTTGAAAAAGTCTAATCACTTAAATTGACCATATATTTTATGTTAAATCAAGACCTGTAAAGTAACTAAAGCTGTCAGCTAAATGTAGTGGAATAAAAAGTTTAATATTTGCCTAAAAATGTAGTGGAGTAGAAGTATAAAGTTACATAAAATGGAAATTTAAAATGGAAGTAAAGTACAAGTACCTCATAATTGTAATTAAGTATAGTACTTGAGTAAATGTACTTAGTTACTTTCCATGATATTGTGCATGCTGGCTTACTGGAATACCTTCCTGGAAAACTGAACTGTCGTTGAGGTTATCAATTCACCTGTGCTTTCACTAGTATGACAAGTCAAAAAGTCTGCGGTGAAAAAGGTTTACTGCATTACACATCGACCTTGTCTGGTCTGACAGGTGATGTTAATGATGGTCGGTTGAGGCGGATGTTTAGCCCATAAGAACCCATGGTGACACCTGTGTAACAAACACTTTAAATCTTCTAGAATCTCCCATATTCAGTTTTATGCTTCACCTTAACTCATTAAATCCCTAAGTGACACATACACCCTGGTGTGGTGGTCATGTGACTGTGACAAGAAGTGACTTCTCCAAAATGTGGCTGTGACTGGAAACAGAAATGTGAAAAAGTAGCTAATTTCAAAAAGCTTATTTTTTGTTACTGGGCTAAGTTTAAACCCATTTAACAATTCTAATCCGTTAATAAGGTGTCCTGTATTGCATTTAAGTTGTTCTGACTATATTTCCTGAACAAATGAAAGTCACAATTTTGATGTATGTTATGGAGATGCAAACAAAAAGGCAAATGGTTATTTGGTCATTATTATTATTTTGTTACTTAAAAACAAATCTGAAAAATAATTTGTTGTTCAACAACACTATTAATGTCACGATTTTGATAAATGTTGTGGAGATGCAAAGAAAAAGGGAAATTTGTGTTTCTGTAAGCAGAAAATGTGTCGTTTTTTTTAATTTCAAAATAAGAAATATAAACAAATACCATAAACGCCCAATGTAACGTTCATGTCATATCACAGATATTTGACATTTAGGGTAGTATTTTTTTTAAAACATCATAAATGTGTTCTATGTGGTCCACTTGTTCTGTTGTATATCCCTCATAATTTTCCTTTAAGGCTAACTAGGTCTGGGTTCGTATGGGTTAGACCATGGGTCTCAAACTTGCGGCCCGCGGGCCAATTGCGGCCCTCTTGACGATATTTTGTGGCCCCCACCTTGATATGAAAGTTTAATGTGAGTTTAATATGAATAGCACTTTACCGTGTTGTGTGTGGAAGGTCCTTTTAATGACTTTTTTTTGGTAATTTTGTGTCTTTTTTTTTATAATTGTGTGTTTTTTTTAATAATTTTGTGTCTTTTTTTAATAATTCTGTGTCTTTTTTGGTCATTTTGTATCTTTTTTAAATAATTGTGTCTTTTTTTGGTCATTTTGTTTCTATTTTAAGTAATTTAGGTTTTTTTCTGTCATTTTGTGTCTTTTTTTGGTCATTTTGTTTCTATTTTAAGTAATTTAGGTTTTTTTCTGTCATTTTGTGTCTTTTTCTGTCATTTTGTGTCTTTTTTGGGTCATTTTGTGTCTTTTTTAAAAATAATTTTGTGTCTATTTCTGTCATTTTGTGTCCTTTTTGGGTCATTTTGTGTATTTTTTTGGTCATTTTGATACTGCCTCCAGCGGTCCCCAGGTAATTTGAGTTTGAGACCCCTGGGTTAGACTGTGCAAGACGTGACGGGGAGACCTCCAGCGTTCAAAGCGTTAACTCACATGCTAGGAGTCGGACTTCCTGCTGGACTCGTTTTTACTTTCACACAGAAGGGCAACACATTCCCAGTGTGCCGCCATGATAGACCAAACGACCCCAAAACAAGCAGAGGCGAGCGTTTTTACACCAGTACTCACTTTATGCGCTTGGTCATCATGGAGTTCGGTGCAGTAATTAACCAACAGGCTCGGGGCTGACATCTTTAGTCAGTGATGTGTGACGACTTTGTCCTTCTCGTCCTTCCTTCAGACTTTCACAAAATGTATCTACAAACACACTTACTTTAACTAACAAATATAACAACAATATTCCCCCCGTTGTTTGTTTTTGTCCAAAAACTCCGGAATTCAACCTGTTAAAGACACAGTCCTAGCACGGGAGTGTGAAACTTCCAGCTTCCTGAAGTTAGAAGGAGTTGGTTGACATCATTCCAAATAGATGGCGTCGATTGGCTGCAGAGAGGCGGCGTCAACACCTTTCCCCCTACTGGGCGCACGGCGGGTGGACAAGATAGTACACTGTAAAAAAAACTAACTGTTGTTTTTACGGTTAAAAAAAACGACAGCTGTGGTTGCCAGAACTTTACCCTAGTAAATACGGCAGAACTTCTTTTTTTTAAATATTACGGTAAAAACATATTAGCACTGTTGATTTCACGTTTAAGATTGCCATTTTATTACATATTTTACCGTATAAATAAAACGTTTTTCCATCAAAAGAAACGCTGTTCTGCCATATAATTGACAAGAAAATACTTTATGAATGCTGCATAAATTAAAGATTTTACCATCAAGTATATTTTTGTTAGAGATATGATGTTTAGTACATTTAACAGTGAGAAAAAGTATTTTTACAAAAAATAAATGCAAAAATTCCAGTGATGCTTGTATATATATTACATTATTACAGTGTATTTTACAGTGGAGTAATGTATTTTTCAAAAAGAAAATGTAAAAAATACTGTTTTGGCTGATATATTTACAGTGATTCATTGTTACTGAAACTGAATTAACCTATTTATCATTTTACGTCTTTTACTGTCGTGTAGCGGTTTTTCACCGTAAAATCTACATATATTTTTTACAGTGTAGACTACCTTACAGTAAGAGCCTCTGCAACAAATACCAGCTCTGTTCGTCTATAAAGAGTGGATTTATGTACAATCATCCAGCACTGCGTGTAATCAGTGCTGGATAATTTTACAAAAATTCACACTTTACGCCTAGTACGCGCCTTCATACAGCTCCAGTAAAGTGACAATGTCTGTTTTTTGTCCACATTTTATATTTATACCACATTTTGTCCTGCATTCAAAAACTTATTGGTGAATGTACAAAAGTATCAGCATCAAAATGTAAAAAATATTGTTTTGGCTGATATATACATTTACAGTGATTCATTGTTACTGAAACTGAATTAACCCATTTATCATTTTACATCTTTTACTGTCGTGGTGTAGCGGGTTTTCACCGTAAAATCTATGTGTATTTTTTACAGTGTAGACTACCTTACAATAAGAGCCTCTGCAACAAATATGTACAATCATCCAGCACTGCGTGTAATCAGTGCTGGATAATTTTACATAAATTCACACTTTACGCCCAGTACGCGCCTTCATATATATACAGCTCCAGTAAAGTGACAATGTCTATTTTTTGTCCACATTTTAAATTTATACCACATTTTATCCTGCATTCAAAACTTACTGGTGAATGTACAAAAGTATCAGTATCAAAATGTACTTAAAGTATCAAAAGTAAAAGTAGTTGTTATGCAGAATGTTTTATATATTCCAAATATATTATTTATTTATTTATTTATTTATTTATTTATTTATTATTGATGCAATTATGTAAGCAGATAGGACTCATTTTAACTACTTAATATACTGTTATGAGGTTTAAAAGAAAATTAAAAAAAAGTCTCATCACTTTAAATGTATCATGTTTTTCAGGTTAAATATCGACACAAAAAGTAACTAAAGCTGGCAGCTAAATGTAGTGCAGTAAAAAGTATAATATTTGCCTCTCAAATGTAGTGGAGTAGAAGTATAAAGTTACATAAATGGAAATACTCAAGTACCTCAAAATGTTACTTGAGTACGGAACTTGAGTAAATGTACTTAGTTACATCCCACCGCTGATTAATATACGTTTTTACTTACTAATTCATGACTTGTAATAGGCTATTTGTACACTTTTGTTACTATCACTCTTAAAATATTTAACCACTGGTTTAGAGACATGACAAGACAACTTAAAGATACTGCAGAAGTTGAAACTTGTGTTTTATCTTGTTTTTGCATTGCTTTTAATTGTTCAATTATTATGAAGATCCCCAGTTAGAGATAAGTGAAATTACAATTACCGCTACATAACAGACAGCATTTCCAAACTTGACAATGGATTAATCTGTCTGTAGGCTGTATCTGTGCTGTATACATCAGATTAGTGAGTCTTAGTGCCTGACAGGCCTCGCATTCCTCTTGATATACATTTACATTTAGTCATTTAGCAGACGCTTTTGTCCAAAGCGACTTACAGGAAGGAAAAAGCAAACAATCAAGGTATAGTGCAGTAAGAGCCATTAGTGCATTAATAAGTGCTAGTGACAATTCTTTAAAGAGTAGAATTATCGTGTGGTGCTAGGAGAGATGATGCTCTCTGACGAGCTGGGTCTTCAGGAGTTTTTTAAAGGTAGAGAGGGACGTCCCTGCTCTGGTTGGAACTGGTAGAGCGTTCCACCAGCGGGGAACAAGAAATTCAAAGAGTCTGGATTGCCTTGGACCAACAGGGGGCAGAGCCAGGCGCCGTTCATTGGAAGAGCGCAACGGTCGTGAGGTAGCATATGTCTGAATCAGGGCGTTCAGGTAGGTAGGAGCAGTACCGGAGACAACTTTGTAGGCCAGCATGAGAGATTTGAATTTGATGCGGGCTGCAACAGGTAGCCAGTGGAGCTCAATGAGCAGCGGTGTGACATGTGACCTTTTTGGCTGGTTGTAGACCAGGAGCGCCGCCGCGTTCTGGATCATCTGAAGCGGTTTTACTGTGCAGTCTGGGAGGCCCGTCAGGAGGACATTGCAGTAATCAAGTTTTGAGATGACGTCAGCTTGTGTCAAGAGTTGAGTGACATTTGTTTTATTTTTTATTTTATCCCACGATTTTGTAACCCATTTATTTATCACCCAATTGCCTATATCATGATCCTGGGCGCCACCTCGTCTCTTTCAATCTGGGGAGAGCCCTGAACTGGACTCATGCTTCCTCCGAGACATGAGCAGTTAGCAGACCGCTTCTTGTCACCTGACGGGGAGTTCCATCAGGCGCCCTGACCGACCAGAGGGAGGCACTGTAGCAACCAGGATCATTGGATGTTTTTGTGGGAGGCCCCTGTAAGGGGAACCTCGGGGGACAAAGGGAAAACATGCAAACTCCACACAGAGGCGACATGACTGGAAAAGGTGAGTTGGTCATTAATCATCACACCTAAGTTTCTCACCACCCTAATGGGGGCGAGACACAGGGAGTCAATTTTGATGTTGATATCATGGTGTATTGTAGGTTTAGCAGGGAGGACCAGCAGTTCAGTTTTTGAAAGATTCAGCTGGAGGTGATGTGCCTTCATCCAAGTGGCTATGTCTGAGAGGCAGTCAGAGACCCGTGCAGAGACCGAGGGGTCATCAGGAGGAAATTACAGATAGAGTACATGATATATGTAGTATAGGAGATCATATTTCACAAACGTTGTCATAGCACCTGGGGGAGCTTGTCATCAAAGCTATTTAATTGTTTTAATAAAGGAAAAGGTCATGCAGAAACTCCTCTTTAACACACAGCATCTGTGTAGCCCCCCTCTGTCGGCTGCATTAACGCTTCAAACATCATAAAAGTGGTGTTCATTTGAGAAGATTATCCTGCTGAACAAAACGCAGAGCTTATTTTCTGCAACGAATGAGGTTCCTTCCACGTCTTCTACGGGGACATCCATGCTGCTGACAGTACCGCCTTTGGAGGCAATAGTCTCGATGGCTGTGTTTTACTGAATATCAGCCAACACATGAGAAAATAATTAGTGCACTCTCACCCTCTACTTTGCTACCTACCTTGCTAATTCCACCATGCTTTTCTATTGCAAGATGAGTGACAACTTAGCTCATTTTCTATTTTTTTCCTACAGCGTATTGAAATTTTTTTACTCATTACGCCCTAAAGTATCCACTGCATTATCATCTATTCTACTCTAAAAGGGACCATAATTTGTAAAACGAGACATAGAGACAGACAATCACTCTCATTCACACCGAGGGGTAAATTTAGAGTCAACAATTAAACCTAACTGCATGTTTTTGGTCTGTGGGAGGAAGCCGTGAGAACCACGCTGACACGGGGGAGAACATGCAAACTCCACACAGAAGAGCCGCAGGTCAGAGTGGATCCGGCAACCCTCTAGCTGTGAGGCAAGAGCGCTAACCACTACACCGCAGTGTAGCCCCAAACTGTATTATATTGTGTAGAAATGCAAATTTTACTGAATGGATCGCATCCAGCTAATGAAGTCTTCCTTTCAAAGTAGGTGGGTTGTCTGTGCATAACTAAATTACCATGGAAGCTTTCTGATCAGCCAACTGTACGGTATAAGTGGAGGTATATTTAGGTAACTAAAACTTCAGGTTAGGGAAGAACATGATTATAAACCAATACTCACTTATGGTAGAAGAGGGCACACAAACTCAGCCTCGGTTTTCAAGTCAAATGTAACAACCAATGCAATATAGTCTCAACCTTCAGCAATTAGAAGTTTTTGAAATTCCAATTTTTTTCTCATATGATGAGTTTATCTTTAAAAAAAAATCGAACAACAGCATATTGGCTGTTTTTGTTGCTGTTTACACATTACATAACTTAAATAATTCTAATACAGATCTGTTAGGTTAATTTTTTTTTTTCATTGTCCCCAAGATACACACTTAACTGGATCTTTTACTGTGCAAAGATTAACTATGTCATGTGGACGGTGCTTCAAAATTACCTCAGATAATTTCTGTAACTGCAATTCCTTTATACTTACTGGCTGACATTTACAAGATTACTGATATAGTTGCAATAATCTATCTCTATCCCTTATAATGATCACATTAATTGACAACATATAATACATTTCATGGAAAACGGCTGCTTCATAAATCTGTGAGAAATATATTTTTTGTGCTCATTGTGGCAGCTCTTTATTTCCATAACGCAGAATCAGAATACAATTACTTGATTAATAAGCAACTGTTTATTAAATCATAAAATGTGAAAATCTGAGATGATATTGAACATTAGGTCAATATACCAAGTGTTCAGTTACACTAAATCAATCTGATGTGAAAAGGAATGGGGAAAAAACAAATATCTTAATCAATTCTACATTTGCTATACAGAGAGAATTAATTTGGTGAATTGCCAAATGTCCAACGCCATCACCTCAAATTCAGGTTCCCAGCAGCAAGGTTATAATAGTTTTGGATTTTTCATTAGTTTTTGTTTTCAAATTCAGTTAGTTTTAATTAGTTTTTAGAGTGAGTTAGAGTGAGATAGCTTTTATTTTTCTGAAAATTTAGTTAAAATTTTGAACCATGAAATGATTGTGACAATGTGATTTATTTTTGACAGATAAAGTGTAAATCTTCTTAAAACTTTATTCTTCAATCTCTTGATAGTGATCACTGGTGCATTGTAATAGGAATAAATTGAGGATTGTGTCTGAAAACAAATTTTTTCAAACTTTATGGGCAGCAGCATATTATGAAAGACTCACTCTTTCAGTGCTTGTGCACATACATTTTTTTTATCTTGAGTGCCAATCCACAAATGGAATTTTTCAGTTGAAATTTCTGACTTCTGACCTCAGAACCTTCCAGGTGCACAACTCAAATGTAATGTGTCAGGCAAATATACTTTATGTTGCCTTTTAGTTTAACCATTTATAACGTGAGCTTTCATGGGTGCTGCCTTTGTTGTTTGATGTCACACAACTGCTTCTTCTTGTAGTCAGAGTAGAGTAGAGTACCCATCTCAGTATCTCCACCCAGGACTGAAGAACTAGGGGCACCATCATTTTCTTGCAAGCCACTCAGATCAGACATGCTTTTTGAGAGGGGGGGATAAAGACACAGGTGCTAAAACAGAGCGTTTCAGACAGAGGGTGAATACAGGTATATTCAGACACACAGCAGGAGTAACAAACTGGAAAAGCAGCATAATATAGCCATAGGTTTAAAACATTAAAATAAGACCTATTCAGCTTTTCATATAAATCAATGTATTCACTTCTTATTTCTTTTTAGGTTACTCTTATTTTTTTCCTTTTCTTTCTTCATTTTGCCCTTGAGCTTTCCCTATTTGCTTTCTTCCTTCTTATCCCGCCGTCCTTTATTTTTTTTAAATAGTAATGCACACAAATTAACCAAAACTACAGAGATAGACTGCAGTACCAACTGAACAAATATGGACATATTTTTATTTATTTTTGCAAAATAGTTCTTGTGAACAAATGGAAACCTTCAAGCCTTCAAGATAAAATGTTTCGTTTTGCATGTTGTTGTTGTTGTTGTTGTTGTTGTTTTTTAAACTTTTTTTAAACTTTACTTCTACCCCAGATAACACAGGAAACAGCTAGCAGAACTGTAAATTCATTAAATGACTCATGTAAGCATGTTACAGTTTACATGTTAACTAGTTAAGGCAAAAAATTCTGACTAGTTAACTAGTTTGGGTCTATTTTGGCCTTACTAGTTAACTAGTGAAGCTCAAAATGTTCGCTAGTTAATACAGGCCAGAATGCCCATTAATTTGTGTGCGATTGTTGGACTGTCGTCTCTGTTCCCTTCACTGTGTCGATGATTCAGAAGCCATTTGTTTCATTTAAACTGATAAGTGTTCTGATTGGATGTTACCAATACAGAATTACACAGCTTATTTGTTGGGGATGTTTTGACCTTTCCAGTTAACTAGTTTAACACACTTTCTCTCCCTAGTTAAGTAGTCAAGGCTAAAATGCTTACTAGTTAACTAATTTGAGGTATCGTTTGACCCCACTAGTTAACTGCTGGAGTGCTGCATTTGTCATACATATCGCATGCATGTTTACTAGTGAACATTTTTGTCGCACTAGTGTAAAGGTCTCTGAGGTTCACTGGAGAAAAAGACTGGCCTCAATGCTGGCCTTTATGTTTATATGCAATGCAGAGCTGACACAGCTCTCACAGGATCCCAGTCACAATCAATTTCTATAATGATTCACATTTTCATTCTTTTACAGAAGTTGGACTTACGCGCAAACTGAATCCTATTGGCCAGTTACATATGAACATGGACATACCAACAGCTGTTCAAGTCTCTTCGAAGGTTGTGATATACAATGTGTGTGTGTGTGTGTGTATGTACGTGTGTGTGTGTGTGTGTGTTGTTGTAACAGGCGTATGTCCAGCCTAAACAAGATACCATATTGTAAGGACAAACTGCGATGTCTCCGGCCTGTCTGTGAAAATAAAAAAAGACACAGAGCTACACTGAAGACTTTTTTTTATAATATAAGACTAGTAGGATGGAAACGTCAACCCGTGTGGCAAAAATATCAACTAGTGCGACAAAATGTCCAACATGTTAAACAAATGTCTCTCCAACTAGTGCTAGTGGACATTTTGAACCTCACTAGCTAACTACTTGCTGAAAAAGATTGACTACTATGAGTTTTTGTTCAACTAGTACAAGGGTCGACAACCTGAGGCTCCAGAGCCACATGTAGCTCTTCAGGCCATCTCCAGTGGCTCGCTGTTGCTTTGACAAGAAAATGATATTGAATTTGTCTACAATTTAATCCCCATCATTGTAGTAATTATTACATCATCCAATTGTAAAAATATGTACCCTATAGACAGGAATATATATATATATATATATATATATATATATATATATATATATATAGTCGACTATATATATATATGACTGAATAATATATATACTATATATATATATGACTGAAATGTGCATCATAGCCTATGACCATCTGGCTCTTCGCCCTATAAATTTTTGCCAAAACTAACTAGAACAGAAAATACAGATTTGTTTACATTAACTGCTAGTGCTTCACCCTGAGTGATTTGCTTGATTTGCAGCGAGAAATTTGCAAATTACTTTCATTATAAGGCGCAAAAATGCGGCTCCAGAGGGATTTTTCTTTCAGTTTTTTGGACAAAAATGTCTCTTTGGAAAAGGTTGCTGACCCCTGAACTAGTAAGACAAAATGCCAAACTTGAGGGACCAAATGTCCAACAAGTGCTGACAAAGACTGAACGAGGGAAGTGACGTTTGATGTGAAGGATATGGAATAAATGCTCAAAGGGCTTTCCATAGAAAAGCAGCTTGTTCCTGCCTAATTAAACACGTAGCACAGGTGTGATTCCCCGCTCTCCCTCCCTCCCGCTGCCGTTTTATATCTACAGCAGGAGACTACATCTACATGACTGTAAAAAATAATAATAAACAGAAGCAACATACTGTCAAATCTAACAGACGCTACTCGTTAAAATGAAGGTGCCAGAGGAAGAACTAATGAGCGATATTTTGAAGCGATTAACCGGCGAGTCTGCTCTCCCTGCATACAGCAACATCGAAAAGTTCAAACGAGGAAAGGACGGCTTATACTTTGTCGCCGAGGACTTCACTGAAACTGTGAAAAAAAGAGAATTGGTCAACGCCAAGGAACGAATGAGAGTAAGTGTCTAATACACAGTATGAACCGCGGATAAATGTTTGATAGTTTAATGTTTGACAGGAGAGCACTCCACTAGCTAAGGTCCAGGTCCCCCTAGTAAAGAAACCATAGACTGTATATAAAGAAAGAAACTCATATCCATCTCAGTCACCTTAGCTAACATTTGTTAGCGCGTAAATTAACCCACAACTGCCCAGCTAATTTATTTTGGACTCAGTAGGCCTCCACAATCAGTTAGCCTGGTTTATGTTAGTAGCCTACTTTTAAACAGTGGTGGAAGAAGTATTCAGAACCTACTTAAGTAAAAGTACTAATACCACATTGAATTATTACTCCATTACAAGTAAAAGTCCTGCATTCAGAACTTATTTAAGCAAAAGTTCAAAAGTTTCAGCATCAAAATGTACTTAAGGTATAAAAAGTAAAAGTACTCGTTATGCAGATTGCACTCAGATTATTCAAATATATTATTGTATTATTGATGTTGATGCATTTAGACTGATTTCAAGGTAGGGCTAATTTTGAAAAAATATACTTTTATGCGGTTTAATTGATTAAAAAAAGGATTAATAATTTTTTAATTGATCATTTTTTTATGTTCAATCTCTACCTGAAAAGTAACTAAATCCGTCAGCTAAATGTAGTGAGTAAAAAGTACAATATTTGCCTCTAAAATGTAGTTAAGTAGAATGATAAAATGACATATGTGGAAATACTCAAAGTACAAGTACCTCAAAAGTGTACTTAAGTACAGTACTCGAGTAAATGTACTTAGTAACATTCCACCACTGCTTTTAAATAACATGATTGCAACGGGATTATTAATTAACACCTTGAATTTGCCAATGCACAATATCATGTAAAAATGCAGGCCTAAAAGTTGTTTTTGTCGTTCTGTATTTGGCAGAAAGCAAGAATTTGTAAATGCTGTTTGACACAAAATAAGGAAACTAAATTATCATAAAACACTTATGTTTGTAAAATGAATTAATGGATATAAAAGGGTTATGATGTTAAAAAAAAAGATAAATAAAAGAGCCTGGTGTCTGGAATAATAGGCTATTTGGTCAAATTATAGATTTGTGACCATAATAATTTGTAGAGCTGCAACGATTAGTCGACCAATCGATTGGTTGATCAACAGAAACATGATCACAAAGCATTTGATAATTGAGTTTTTGTTCAAGTATATTTGAATAAAATACTGTTTTCAGCCTCTCTAATATAGTTTCTTCTTTTATTTGTTTTATATCATATTAAACTACATTTCTTTCTGTTCTGAACAGCCACACAACATTTTAAGACATCACCTTGGTTGTGACTGGACTGGACTTTTTTTCAAGACAAAATTATAAATGGAGAAAATCGATGGCCTACTCAGGTTTGATAGGAAACCCTCCAAAGGCTGTCTCCAGAATAACATCTGAAGAACTATTAAGTTATACTATTTAAAGGGATAGTTTGGTATTTTGGACATTAAGTTGTATTAAATACTTGCCAGTAGTGTAGTGGATGCAAAGCTAGTAGCTTACTTTCTGAGCTCTGGTGTCGGAGTTCAGGTCCGATACTATGTGTACACTAAAAGGTCTCGCATTCCACACAAGACAGTGGTCCTTGTACATAGAAACCAACTTCACTTGCTATAAAAATAGTTTTTTATAAGTATTATTATTATTCAACCTCTTTTCTCTGCAGATCAGGAACTTGAACTCAATGTTCTCTCGTTTGAAGCGCATGGTGCCACTTATGCGACCAGACCGAAAGCCCAGTAAAGTAGATACGCTCAAAGCTGCAACGGAATACATTCGATTGCTGGTTGCTGTTTTGCAAGATGCTGACAGTGTAAGTGCTGCAATCATGAGGACTCCATCCAATGGGCTATTATAATGGCTTTATGTGGTTTTCCAAGGACAGCACTTATTGTGACACAACAATTGATGTTATTTTCTATTTCTCAGGATGACGGCAGTGGGACTGATTTCCTAAAGAATGCAATCACTTATGGTCAGAATGACAGCTTGGGCAATGACCTATGGAGGGTGGATGATGTAAGCATTGTTTCCATTGTGTAGATATAATAATTGATTTGAGACTGTTTAGAATGAACCAGAATTGAAATGGTGAGCAGTCATTACAATTCTCAATGAAAGGAGCTGATGCACTTCTCAGTGTGGATCTAAGTATTATGTGGGCAGCACAGAAGCAACTTATGCTCAGTTTTTCAGTTGTTGTTTGCTGTCCACCTGCCTTTGTGTACCTGTGATAGTAAACACTGAGCAGCAGCCCCAAGGAAGAAAAATTATCTGCTAAATGCCATAACTACAATGAAAATGTTCTGATAACATACATTGTGGTTTTTATGTTTTTCCTTGTAATTTTGGACATTCAATTTAAGACAAAACAAGAGCGAACTTCAGTCACGTACCTTCTAGAACAGGGCTGCATAGCATCCGGACCAAAATCCAACATTTTTTAATTCTACACTTCATGGATAATTAGAAAGTGGGAATGCCCCTAACTTATCTACAACCCTGATTTCAAGAAGTTTGGACAGTGTGAAAAAAGGTAATAAAAACAAATGCAATGATTTGCAAATCCGTGATAGTATCGCAATATTTTTCATGGCAATATATCGATTCATGGTTGCCAAGTATCATTATTTAGCGTTCTGACTGCTGGCGGGCCTTCAGTATTTTCACCTTTTTTTTTTTTTTTTGGAGGCCATAGCGGGCTCACTTTTAGGAATATACTGGTTATACTGGTATCATATGAAACCAGAAGATCTAAGGAATCTATAGGCATCTAATGCTGCAAAGTTTGGCTTATTGTGTCATTAAAAAAAAAATTCAGAACAGTGAAGCTTAAAGTTGAAAGTTTGATAAAATGCTGCAGTTTTTTTCTTCCACACATGTTTGATGTCAGTTCAG
Organism: Centropristis striata; assembly: GCF_030273125.1. NCBI lineage: Eukaryota > Metazoa > Chordata > Actinopteri > Perciformes > Serranidae > Centropristis > Centropristis striata. The sequence goes on from NC_081523.1 coordinate 30,078,126, forward strand.
TTCAGTTTGACTGAATACTTTGTTGGTCAGTCTGTGTGTTTGACTCTCATTGTGGAGAAATAAAAAGACTGAAGTGAGATGATTAGACTGAGAATTTTCTCTTATTGGACAAAACAATACTTGATTGAATTTCATTTTATGGACACAAAACGCAGTTTATACAGTTAAATCGCAATATATTGAATCGCAATCCTTACCATATCGTAAAATGCTTAAAATCACAATATCGTATCGTGGCTCAAGTATTGAGATAAAATCGTATCGTGGGGCCTCTGCTGATTCACACCTCTACTATCTAATGTTTAATGGGAAAGGTTTGTGTTTTTTTGTATATGTATACTTATTTTGAATCTGATGCGTTCTCCTTTAATTTATGCTTTACAGTGTTGCAAAATTTTTGGAATAAGGGTTGTTGAAAGATGATTTTGTTTTTATTAGCTTTGTTTTCTCTATTATTTCACTGCAAGGTAACTGGTTTAATATAGTGAACCTGTCACCTGTCCTCCTATCTGTAACTTTCTAAATATATTATTTCACATTGCCTGCAACGATTGATGACCCAGAGAAGATCCTTCAATATAATTAAATTGAGTTTATTTTTTGTAATTATTCATATTTTAATTTAAAACTCTTGAATTATGGGTATACATAACTACACTACAGTCTCAAAATTGTATTAAAAGTTCTCTATTTTCAACTTTTCAAAAATGTGCTATTGAATTTCTCTGTTCCAAATAAATGTTTAATAATTGAATTTAAACAGATGAATCAAATTTTTTTGTTTGTGTAAAGTGATTCCAGTAACGATAAGATGTTGGTGCTTTTCACTTAATATGAAAACAGAAGCAATATTTCAGCCATATTTTGATGAAACTTTCAGTTCCCAATATGGAGTTTCTCATGCTTTTTTACCGCTGTAAAAACCTATTCGCGTTGCACAGTGACAATTTCTTTTCTTGATTTGATTGCAGTTGCCACTGGTTCACTTTTCAAGCCTAAAGCAGGGTAAGCATTTGATAATATATCTTGACATCATTTTACTTGTGTGCTTTTTCCTGACAGTTGCTGAACATGTCAGAGGAGCACATGGAAGATGGATTTGCCATGCCCCCAGAGCCGGCAACAGAGGAAGGAGATATGACCAGACTGGTGTTGCAACATTGTGTGATGCCTGCATACCAGTTCATCATCCAAGTAGCACCTGACCAGACCTTGGTAACTTATTTCACTTTTTTATATTGGGCCTAATTGTATGCTTGGTGTTTGTCAGCTACGGTTGTAGTTGTTGTTGTAGTGCAGCAATTATGAAGATGGGCTGTTGGTTTGGAATCCCAGTAACTCTGTCAAGGGGAAAACCTCATGGTAAATGGTAAATGGACCCACTTATATAGCGCTTTTCTAGTCGCTTTGCGACCACTCAAAGCGCTTTACACTACAGACTGTGCTACAGACATTCACCCTTTCACACACACATTCATACTGGGGGCAGCTACCCTAAACGGCCCCACCTGCCACCATTGGGAATTCATTCACACACCGATGTCGAACATACTTCGACATGTAGGCCGCGACGGTCAGGGATCAAACCGCCAACCCTTCGGTTGGGGGCCAACCAACTCTACCAACTGAGCCACAGCCGCCCCCTCATGTATTATGGCTCTACATTTAGGGTTCTTCATTTAATTTGTGCATTTGATTAGGTCGACATGAATATTGTTACACACTAATTATATAAAGATACAGCTGCCTGTCAGAAAGGGGATGTGACACATTGTTAACAAGAAATGAGTCTCCCTCCATATTAAAAAATGTGCTGCCTTATGCTTATGTCCCGTAATGTGTCTGATGTTGACTATACTGATTTGGATTTGTGCAAAGGTAGTCAGTACAGAGGTGTTTTCACATTCCTCTGCTGAAGGGGGAGATGTCTGTGCACTTTCCTACAATCTGAGATGCAAACATACACTAAGCAAGCTAGATTAGGTACGTCACTACTTCAAAAACCAATTTTGATACACAACAGACTCCTCATCTTGGTCTGGAGGCTCACCGATGTTTCCTCTAATGGAGAAAATAGTCCAGACGACACTCCAGCTGCAGTCTGCAGACCATGAGCAATGTCACTCCTTGGCCAACTCGCACTGCTCTTTAACCTGGCGAAAGCAGCGATGGTGGGCGAGGCGGTGGCCAGATCTAGAATTTCTTTGAATGGGAGGAAGAGGAGTTTCTTTTAGCCTGGCAACTTTAAGGCCTTATTCTGAGGTTCAACTGTACTAGGGCTGCAAAAAATTATTATTTTCATTATCATTTAATCTGAAAATTATTTTCCCTGATTAATCGATTCATCGTTATAAAATGTGTGAAAAATGTCGGAAGTTATAAATGTATTGAAGTTTCTTAAAAGTATAAGATGATTTCTTCAAATGTCTTGTTGTGTCTGTCCAAAACACAAAGATATTCAATTTGATATGATGTGACAGAAAAGCAGGACATATTTCAGTGGCAGAGTTCAAAAGCCAGCATCTGTGATGGTATGGGGGTGTGTTAGTGCCCATGGAATCATGGGTGAAGGGTGATCTGAGAAGCCACCATTAATGCTAAAAGTAGTTTGGAGCAACATATGCTGCCATCCAGACAACATTTTTTCCAGGCATGTCCCTGCTTATGCCTGCCTGCAGCTTAGACCTGTCTCATTGAAAATGTCAGGCAATTTATGAAGCGCAAAATATGACAACAGACAACGGACTGTTGAGCAAGTGTTGTGCGGGTCCGCAGGGAGCAAGGGTTGGGTAAGGTGCCAGTGTTGAGAATTGTCTAGGAGGATGTTATTGTCTCCTCCTTGATCATTGTTGCACCCTCTCCTCTCTCCTTGATGAGAGGGCGCTTGCTCATGCAGCGACCGGCAGCAGGTGTAGGCTCCGTCTGTTTGTTTTTAACTATGCTGTGTATTTAGTCTGTTTTATCTATTTTTTAAATCAACATTGGCCAATTTTAAGGTTTAGTGTCCCACAGTTTCACTATTAAAGTATGCAGTAGCGCTGATTTCACCATGGATTACGGAATAAAACTGAGGAGCTGCAGGCCCAGGCCCGCTACAGGCATGAATTCAGAGACGCCTGTATTCTGGCACTGTCCGAGACGTGGTTGTCACATAAAGATTTGGACAAAGAATTGACAATTGATGGATTCGGGGACCGATCCGACTGAATAGGGACGCTGTGGCCACTGGCAAATCTGCCGGTGGGGGATTATGCCTTTTCCTTAATGAGCGCTACTGTGACGTAAAATCTGTCAACATTAGGGAGCGGCTCTGCACAGCTGACCTGGAACTGCTTTCGATCTCTCTGCGCCCTCGTTACTTGCCCAGGGAATTTCCTCAAGTTTTCGTCACACTGGTTTACATTCATCCGAAGGCGAATGAAGGAAACGCATGTGAACTTATTCATCAAGTGATGCAGAGGCTTCAAATGATTTCTCCTGAAGCTCCTAACTTTATTATGGGCGACATGAACCATTGTACTTTGTCCAAAACACTGAGAGATTTTTATCAGTATGTGACATGCCCCACCAGACAAGATAAGATAATAGATCTTAGATAGGAGATGGCGCCCGTGATGGCAAGCCGTCCGCCTCGCTCCTTTGCTGCTACGTCTGTTTTCCTGTTCCTACTGCTTTTTGCCTTCCGTTTTGTATCTGCTCTGCTGGCATATGATCGCCAAACCCTCCTCGACCTCAGGGCTTGGTCAGACTCGCTGTTGCCATCTGATCACCATCTTTTCGATCAGCAAACACCGGTTCTGGCGGACATTCCCGATCACCTGCGCCGCCTGCCTACTGTCTCTCCCCGGAGGGATCGCGACCAAAAGTCCCGTTCCAGCCGACCCTGCGGCTCCGAACACCGAGGCCGCCTGTCATGCCCTCTCCCCCGGAGAAAGCGCTCAAGAAGACGTGGGAGACGCGCCGGTGTGATTGCCCGTCTCAAAGCTCACCTGAGAGTCTTTTCCTCGGCTGGGTTCCACCTCGGATCTTCTCTCCCTGCCCGGTTCGTATGCAGCCGATGGATCCGCCCTGTTTTCCCGGAGCCAGAGCCGCTGATTACTCCGGTCAACGGACCCGCTACACTGGCACAGTTTAAAGCTGAAAGCTCGCGGAGAAAGTTTATTTACATCCAGCCTCCCGACGTCGGCTCCATCTCACCCACCTGGTCTGCCGCTCTACCTGTCGCATCGCAGACACGTCATCAGACCGCCGCCCCCGCAGTAAGGAATATCGCCGGGAACATCGCGAGACTTTGCCATGCTGTGTGTGATGGAAGGAGAGGTGTAGATCCCAGCCTGCTCTGTCCCATCCAGAGGTCTACAGATCTGTCCCACATTAAAACTGAACTTTTTAATGCACAGTCCTTGTCTAATAAATCAAGCTTGGTCCATGATCACATTCTGGAGAAAGATATTGACCTGATGTGCCTCACTGAGACCTGGCACCAACCGGGAGTTTTTTCCTCATTAAATGAAGCCTGTCCCCCTGGATACAGTTACCTGCAGAGAGCTCGCTGCACTGGCCGAGATGGTGGTCTGGCGGTAATTTACCGCAACTCTCTCAAGCTCTCACCTCTGTCTCTGCCTGATGTGTCTTCTTTTGAATATCTGGCCTTCAAATCTAAACCCTCTTCCAAGATCAATGCAGTACTGATCTACCGGCCGCCCAAACCACACCCATCCTTCATCACAGAGTTTCACGACCTTCTCACCTCCCTCTGCTCTCTATCCTCCAATAACATCATACTTGGCGATATGAACATTCACATTGACAATCCCTCCTCCCCCCTGGCAGCTGATTTCTTTCATGTACTGGACTGTCTCAACCTCACACAGCATGTTGATGCACCTACACACACCAGAGGGCACACTTTAGACCTGGTCATCTCGGACTCTCCTTCCATCAAAAATCTGTCAGTGTATGACCTGGGTGTCTCTGATCACAGCATCATTTCCATGAACATTTCCTGCCCATCTCACCTCCCCCAGCCTAAACGCGATATTCATTTTCGCAATATAAAAAACATCAACCCTGCCATCTTGCACTCTGACCTCCAACTGCTGGCCTCAGTCAACCTTCCATCAGTCAACAAATTGATCGAACACTACAACCATTCTCTTCTCTCCCTCATGGATATACATGCCCCTCTCAAAACAAGAACTGTGTCTTTTTCCCGCACTGCCCCCTGGTTCACCAATGAACTGCGCAAGATGAAGGCTGCTGGTCGTGCCATTGAGAGGCGTATCAAATCATCTGGCCTGGTGGTACACAAGCTGGCCTACAAAACTCACCAGAAAGCCTATGCAGCAGCCCTTAAAGAAGCCCGGTCCATCTATTACTCCAACATCATCAATAACAGTCCAGGAAATTCAAAACAGCTCTTTTCCACCATAAACCATCTCCTTAATCCCAAAAACCAAACCCATTCAGAACCCACAGCAGAACACTGCAACAGGTTTCTTGCATTTTTCAAAGAAAAGATAAATTCCATCCGGTCTCAGCTCTCAGGCTCCCCTGCTCCATCTCTGCCATCTGCCTGCCCTCAACCTGCACCTTTCAGTACCTTTGCCACAGTCACTCAGTCCGAAGTTGAGGGTTTCATCAAAAAAATGAAGCCTTCCACCTCCCCCCTGGACCCCATCCCTACAACACTCATCAAATCAAACCTGTCTGTCATAAGCCCTCTTATCACACAAATCATAAACCATTCGTTAAACTCCGGCCATGTCCCGCCCTCACTCAAAACTGCCATTATCAAGCCTCTTCTAAAGAAACCCAGCCTCGACCCAGAATCTCTCTCCAACTACCGGCCCATTTCCCATCTTCCATTCCTATCCAAAGTGCTTGAAAAAGCTGTTGCCGCACAGCTACAGGAACATCTACAACGTCATTCACTCTTTGAAATATTTCAATCTGGTTTTCGCACTGCCCACAGTACAGAGACAGCATTGTTGAGGGTAACCAATGACCTTCTCATCTCTGCCGATTCTGGATCCCCCTCCCTGCTCATCCTCCTCGACCTTTCAGCGGCTTTTGACACTGTCGACCACCACATCCTCCTAAGCCGCCTCCCCACCGACATTGGTCTCCATCACTCAACACTGGACTGGTTCACTTCTTACCTCAGTGACAGGACGGAGTACGTCAGCCTGGGATCTGCCAAGTCCCAAACAGCCCCTGTTACCTGTGGTGTCCCCCAAGGATCTGTCCTAGGACCCATCCTCTTCATACTGTACATGCTGCCACTGGGTCGTGTCATCAGCCAACACGGAATCTCATTTCACTGCTATGCCGATGACACACAGTTATACCTTCGTACTAACCCCAACCAGCGTTCTACCTCGGTCATCTCATCATCACCTACTCAAGCTCTCTCCAACTGCCTGGAGGAGATTAGGGCGTGGATGAGTCACAACTTCCTTCAGTTAAACAGCTCCAAAACCGAAGCCATACAAATCGGCACCCCTCATCAGGTCCAGTCATCACCCATAACCACCATCTCCTTCTCCGGTCAAGCCATACCCCTCTCTACCTCAGTTACCAACCTTGGTGTGAAGCTGGACCCACAACTTACCTTCATGAACCACATCAAACAACTGTACAAAACCTGCTTTTTCCATATAAAGAACATCTCCAAACTCCGCCCCTTCCTCACTTTCCCTGACGCAGAAAAACTCGTCCACGCCCTTATCTCCTCTAGGCTTGACTACTGCAACAGCCTGCTCATCGGTTTACCCAACAAACACCTCCAGAAACTCCAATTCATTCAGAACTGTGCTGCCCGTACTCTGATGAAAATACAACACAAATACGACCACATCACCCCCATTCTACAGAACCTACACTGGCTTCCCATAACCTCAAGAATTAAATACAAGATCGCCCTCATCACCCACCTTTGCATCTACAGCAACGCCCCACAATACCTCAAAGACCTTCTCACCCCTCACTCATCCACCCGCAACCTCCGCTCCCAAAGCATAAACCTCCTCCATCAGCCACGCACACGTCTCCGCACCATGGGAGACCGAGCCTTCTGCTCCGCTGCCCCCCACATCTGGAACTCCCTCCCTGAACATCTACGTCAACCCCAGCCTGTGGACACCTTTAAAAAAGGGCTTAAAACTTTTTTGTTCAGGGAGGCATTTTTAGGTTGTCCCTAGATGTTTTTATTTTGTCTCTGCATAATGTACTTTATTACCCGTGTCTCTTTTATCTACTGCTGATTTTAATGAGTTTTTTTTTCTTTCTTGTTTCTGGTTTCTGTAGCACTTTGAGATTTCTGTATGAAAAGTGCTTTACAAATAAAATTTATTATTATTATTATTATTATTATTATTATTATCTATGTTATGGAAAATTAAAGGGGCATATAAATCTATCCCCCTCCCGCCCCTTGGTCTGTCAGATCACAACTGTGTACACTTAATTCCTGCTTACTGCTCTGCCTTGAAGAGGGGCAAGGTACAGCATATTCAAGTTAAAGACTGGTCAGAAGAAGCCTGCTTAACTCTCCAGGGATGTATTGAAAGCACTGACTGGGACATGTTTACAGAGTCTTGCTCTGATATTAATGAACTGACCGATGTGGTTAATAGCTGGGTTGTTTACTGTAAAGATCATGTAATCCCTGAAAAGACTGTGAAAATATATCCTAACAACAAGCCTTGGGTGTCCAAGTCCCTTAAAATGCTACTACATCAAAAGAACAGGGCATTTAGGGAAGGGAATACAGAGGTACTTCGCAGCTTGCAAAAAGACATCAAACGGGAAGTCAGGTCTGGTAAAATGAGGTATAAAGCTAAGATTGAGGCTCAGCTCAAAATGAATAACCTGGGCTCTGTCTGGGAGAGCATGAAGACCATTGTAGGTCTCAAAGATGATAAGGTGAAGCATACACAGTTAAATGGCTACCCTTCAGACCTGCAGTTGGCTCAGGAACTAAATACATTTTATTATGTTTGATCCCCGAGAATGCCCTGAAAATAGGGACTTCTGGACCAGCTCTCCAATAAGGGGTTTCGTTTTCTACACTATGGATTTTATCACAATAAGTGGTACAGGAACTTTATAAGCTGGTGGCGAAGAGACTCGCCTAGCGCTAACTGCCTCATCCGAGCACCTGCCCTGCTTAAGCCGGAATAGCACCTGTGGGATAACCCATAAACCACAGATACCACGCTGGCCGCGCCCGTTTAACGGCAGCTCTCCTCTAAACGATCTGTGCACTTGTTGAATTGCTAGGTTAATTTTAGTAGCTGGGAAAATAAGCTCCAAGGACAAGTTTAATTTGTTTGGCTAGAGCAACCTGTTAGAACCTTGTTTAAACACACAACCTTGTAATAACAAAGGATTTAAAAATCTAATGTCCACTACTTCACTTTAAATGCAATTGAGGATTTATTGATAATATAGCAAGGTGCAAGCATACAGCATATAATATTTATAAAGTTGATTACAGATCAAATTCAAAAGTTTATAATAATAAAATGATTATTGTTTGATTTGTCTTACCCTAAACCTGACTTTCCTATGTTAATTAAAGCTGTAGCTGGGAATTGTGATCCATCCAATTTGGAGAGGAAAACGGGAAAAGTTGCCTGGCCAAGCAACTTGAAACGCACTGTCCGAAAAACGGTCTTCAACCGAGGCAATCCACTTTGTCCAAAGTCAGAAAGGTCCTTGACCGAAACCGCAATCCAAAAACAGCAAGAACAAAGAAAGAAAAATCCATCAATCCATCTTGACAAGTGTTGGAAAATGGTTACCCTTCAAAACTCATCTCTCGTCCTCACTCGTCAAAATTGGAAATCTTCTTTCTTGATGGAAACGTCCTAAAAACCGTCTTCTTCTTTAGTTGCAAAAATCCAAGTCCTACCACCGATTTGATAGTCCTTAGATCCAGAGAGAGTCGAAGAGTCTTGCAGCTCCTCACGAAGGATAACATCGATCTTTCCTTGCGCTGCAACTTTTATACTCTTGCCACTCCTTAGTTCTCGAACTTTCTTACTGCCACTCCTCACTAGTCATCTCATTGGTTTAATTCTCTTTCTAACTCTGATTCTTCTGTTGCTGGCCAGATTTCCTTTAGTCCGTTCCTCCCAACTTCACAACTTCGTTCAGTTTTGCACGTACACCAAGTTACAACATGTGTCGGCTCTACTATGCTCTCCTTTCAATTCCCCTTTTTTCTAACTGACTTCGCTCTAACTGTCCCTTCTGTTCAACACAGTCATCAGAATTAATATCATAGTCATCACATTTAATAAAAATGATCACTTCAGTTACCACACGTACCACACGTACCGCACGTACTCTTCCACTGATCATTATTGTAGTTTAACTCAACAGTTAAATCACTCAATCCCATCAACTTGGTAATATATCATTACACATAATAAAAATCATTACTGACTTTGGTCATTACAGTCATTTATGTATTTTGATCATCACATAACATCTCAGAATCAACAAGTTTCATAGTGCATTTGTGTACTACATCATGTTAGGAAAGTGCTAAACCAAAGCCTCGTGTTTTCACAGTCTCATACCATCTTTTGTTGGTATTTAGGCAAGCAGAGATCTCAACTCACTTGACAGGTTTGACACACAATTATTTTATGATAAACATGTTGAGCTCAGAAAAAGACTCATATCTGCACCTTCCTTTACCCCCTCCTTTGATGAGGGCAGTGTGGTTAAGTGCTTTAAAAGCTGCAAACCAAGAAAGAGTCCAGGCCCAGATAGAATTTGTAGCCGTCTGCTTACTGTTTGTGCAGAACAATTAGGCCCTATTTTTTACTATATTTTTCAGTTGTCTCTTATCCAGCAGAAGGTTCCATTATTATGGAAACAGTCCACTGTGGTGCCTGTGGCCAAAGGTCCTCATCCCAAGGCTTTAAATGACTTCAGGGCCGTGGCCTTAACTTCTTTAGTTATGAAGTCTTTCGAGACATTGATTAAAAGGGAGCTCCTGACTAGGACAGAGCATCTTTTAGATCCTCTTCAGTTTGCCTATAGGGCCAAGAGGGGTGTTCAAGATGCATCACTCACTTTATTGAATTATGTATTGAAACACCTTGAAAACAATAAGACTCATGCTAGGCTGCTATTTGTTGATTTCTCCTCGGCTTTCAATACCATCCAGCCACATATGTTGGTTGAAAAATGAATTGACAGCTTTAATTTAGATTTAGGCCTTGTAGGATGGGTGCTTGATTTTCTCACAAACAGAACTCAGAAAGTGAGGGTAAACACAACTCTGTCAGAGGAGCTGACCACATCCACCGGCTCGCCCCAGGGCTGCGTCCTCTCCCCTCTCTTGTACATCTTGTATACAGATGATTGTCGTAGCCACCATGTAAACAGACATATTATTAAATTTGTGGATGATTCTGTAATTGTTAGCCTTCTCGAGGATAAAGAGGACAGCCATGGCCCTATTGTAAATTATTTTATTTTACAATAGAAGGATGCAGCTTCGGCATAAGATGTTAAATGTTTTGCTGCTATGCAACATTCAAAAGCACCTTCAGCCTAGAACCTTGGAAAGCCAAACAATGCTTTTTTAAATTAATCAATTAATAGATGGTGTAACCTTTTGATCACACAGTCTTCATACTGTACACAGACTCTTCAAACAATAGGAAATCAGACAAATGCATGTTTCTGAAATAATTGGACATGAATGTGCTGCAATCACAATCAACGCAAAGCTTTTGACTATCTTCAGTGTCGCCCTCATACCTAAGCCAATCACACAAGTATGTTGTCTGATTGGATGATTCAAGGTGAAGAGACATGCTCAGGTTACTGTGTGTCAGAATAGCTGTTTGAGTATGAGCAATGTACTCAAGGCTTAGCTCAGACGAGGGAATATGGCTAAAGTGAAAAGATTGAGGATTGAATTCAAGTAACTGAAAATGTTTTATCAATGACAAATGTAGTGCTTTGTCATGCTGGAGAAAATGTAATATCAGTGTAAGACGTTATCATCTTCTTCTTTTTTAACAGATGTCTCAACCCTAGAACAGATGGCTTGGACCAGTTTTGGAAACCCAGGTTGGATCTGTTTAATTAATATATCAAATATGTTATCAGCAAGTGCATTTTCAGTAAAAGTGCAGATTGCATAAGACTTTTAAAAGTCTAACACTGAATGTTAAAATGTGTGTGTCAGAATACTGCAGATATCAGGAAGGTTATATCAAGTTAATATATAATAGGAATATTATAATGAATATTAGTAAGTTGTTGTAATAATATGATACGAGAGCCAAATACAGGTGCTGGTCATATAATTAGAATATCATGAAAAAGTTGATTTATTTTAGTAATTCCATTCAAAAAGTGAAACTTCTATAATGTATACATTCATTTCACACAGACTGATATATTTCAAGTGTTTATTTCTTTCCATTTTGATGATGACAACTAATGAAAAGCCCAAATTCAGTATCTTAGAAAATTAGAATATTGTGAAAAGGTTCAATATTGAGGACACCTGGTGCCACACTCTAATCAGCTAATTAACTCAAAACACCTGCAAAGGCCTTCAAATGGTCTTCCAGTCTAGTTCTGTAGGCTACACAATCATGGGGAAGACTGCTGACTTGACAGTTGTCCAAAAGACGATCATTGACACCTTGCACAAGGAGGGCAAGACATAAAAGGTCATTGCTAAAGAGGCTGGCTGTTCACAGAGCAAAAGAAACAAAATCCATTCAAAAATGTGGGGGAGATTCACAAAGAGTGGACTGCAGCTGGAGTCAGTGCTTCAATTTAGAGGACTACCTGGCTTCTGGTTTCTGGTTTAGTACTTTTTTTTAAATTTGCTTTTCTGTTTGCTGTGGTTTTCTGCTAAATTTTATAGTTTTAAAGTTAGTTGTTTTTTGGCCTGGCTCACTTAGCTGAAATTGACCTCTTAAAAGGCTTTTGTCTCTTGTTTCTATGGGGTGTTGTTTTAGTGCCTTTATAATTTCTGCTTTTAGCTGAAAAAAATTCAGTGCATTTTAATTTAGAGGACTACCTGGTTTCTGGTATAGTACATTTCTTTAAATTTGCTTTTCTGTTTGCTGTGGTTTTCTGCTATATTTATGGGTTTCTGCTAAATTTTATAGTTTTCAAGTTAGTTGTTTTTTGGCCTGGCTCACTTAGCTGAAATTGACCTCTTAAAAGGCTTTTGTCTCTGGTTTCTATGGGGTGTGGTTTTAGTGCCTTTATAATTTCTGCTTTTAGCTGAAAAAAATTCAGTGCATTTTAATTTAGAGGACTACCTGGCTTCTGGTTTCTGGTATAGTACTTTTCTTTAAATTTGCTTTTCTGTTTGCTGTGGTTTTCTGCTATATTTATGGTTTTCTGCTAAATTTTATAGTTTTCAAGTTAGTTGTTTTTTGGCCTGGCTCACTTAGCTGAAATTGACCTCTTAAAAGTATTTATAGTACTTTTCTTTAAATTTGCTTTTCTGTTTACTGTGGTTTTCTGCTAAATGTTATGGTTTTCAAGTTACTTAGTTTACTCAATCCCAGTTCGAGTTTCAACTCGTAGATTCTTCAGACCTCGCTCAGCCCATCGTACCTATTGCAACCTTGTACAGCCCCCTCGCTCAAAATACACTCAGCGCCTCGTCAAGGGTGGACTCTGGAACTGCCAGTCTGCATGCCGTAAGTCTGAGTTCATCTTTTGCTTTGCTGCTCAGCAATCACTGGACTTCCTTGCCCTCACTGAGATGTGGTTAACACCAACCAACTCTTCCACTCCTGCAGCTCTTTCTGCTGCCTTCTCCTTCACTCACACCCCTAGACCCACTGGTAGGGGTGGAGGAACAGGTCTTCTCATCAACCGCGATTGGAATTTCTCCCTCCATCCGCTGCCACAGTTTTCCCCACGGTTCTTCGAATACTATGCTGTCACCATAACTTCTCCCTCAGCAGTAACCATTGTTGTTCTTTACCGCCTACCTGGTCCTTTGGGAGAATTTCTGGAGGAGCTCGACATCCTACTTTCAAACTTCCCTGAAGACTTGTCCTTCTCGGTGACTTCAACATCCAACTCGAGAAGTCAGCAGACTTACTGCTTCTTCTCTCCTCCTTTGCTCTTCTGCTCACTCCCTCACCACCTACTCACAAAGCTGGCAACCTCCTTGATCTCATTTTCACCAGGAGTTGCTCTACCACCAATCTCTCTGTTATCCCATTTCATGTCTCTGATCACTACTTCATCAATTTCTCCCTCCCACTCTCCCGATCGGACTGTCTGCCCCCACCGACAGATACTGTACTGGTCCGCCGCAACATTCGCTCTCTCTCTCCTCCTGCTCTGGCCTCAACTGTTCTCTCTTCCCTCCCTTCATCGGACTCATTCTCACTTCTGCAGCCCAACTCTGCAACCGACACTCTCCTTGCCACCCTCTCCTCCTCTCTTGACTCGCTCTGTCCTCTCACTCCTCAGAAAATACGCAAGTCCTCCCCTGCCCCTTGGCTGTCGGACTCTGTGCATGCCACCAGAGCTCCCCTACGGGCATCAGAACGGAAATGGCAGAAAACTAAACACCCTGAAGACCTACGCAACTACCAATCTCTTCTTGCTGCCTTCTCATCTTTGATCTCAGCTGAAAAAAGCTCTTTCTATCAGACCAAAATCCAATCCTCATTCTCCAACCAGAAGAAGCTCTACTCCATCTTCACAAACCTCCTGGTCCCTCCAACCCCCCCTCCTACCTCCTCCCTCCTACCGACCCACTTTGTCAACCACTTCCTGAAAAAGATTGAGGACATACACTCCTCATTTACCCATCCAGTCTTACAACCTGCCTCTCCTCCTTCCTCGTCATCATCTCCCACCCTCTCAGCATTCACTCCACTGTCTCTTCCTCAAGTGCTCAGCCTTGTAACCTCTGCCCGTCCTACCACTTGTCAGCTGGATCCTATTCCTTCCCACATGTTTCAGTCTATTGCTCCGGATCTCCTCCCGTTCCTTTTCTCGGTATACACCAACTCCCTCGGCTCCCTCATCCACTCACATGGCTTCTCCTATCATAGCTATATATATATAGATATATAGAGATAGATATAGCTTGTTTCTGTGCAAGACAGAAGTTATGATAATAGTTACAACAAAATTTCAGCTAGTGGATGATGAAATATGATAACATTGGTCTTTAGAAAAATAGTGACATGACAAGGCTACTTGCAAAACAAAAACATGATGCATGCCTATGCTATGCCGATGACACCCAGCTAATCTTCTCATTTCCCCAGTCTGAAACACAGGCAGCAGCACGTATCTCTGCATGTCTGGCCGACATCTCCCAGTGGATGTCCTCGCACCACCTCAAACTCAACCTGGGAAAGACTGAGCTACTTTACCTCCCAGGGAAGGGCTCCCCCACCACTGACCTCCACATCACTGTCCAGAACACAGTGGTTGTCTCCACAGAAACCACCAAAAACCTTGGCGTGACTCTTGACAACCAACTGTCCCTCTCCACAAACATCACCGCCACCACCAGATCCTGCAGATTCCTGCTGCATAACATCAGGAGAATCCGCCCGTTTCTCACTCAGAAGGCAGCTCAAGTCCTGGTCCAGGCGCTGGTCATCTGACGCCTGGACTACTGCAACTCCCTCATGGCAGGTCTGACTGCCAAAGCCATCTGACCTCTGCAACTCATCCAGAATGCAGCTGCTCGACTGGTCTTCAATCTTCCCAAATTTTCACACACAACACCCCTCCTTCGCTCCCTCCACTGGCTACCTGTGGCTGCGCGGATGCGCTTCAAGACTCTAGTTCTGGCATACTCCGCTGCTAATGGTTCAGGTCCTACTTACATCCAGGACCTTGTCAAACTCTACACCCCTGCCCGTCCTCTCCGCTCTGCATCAGCCAAACAGCTGGCAACTTCCACCCTGCGTGGGTCAACTCGCCTCAAAACCACTTCCAGACTTTTCTCTGTCTTGGCACCCAAATGGTGGAACGAGCTCCCCACCGACATCAGGACCTCAGACAGCCTGTACATCTTCCGCCGCAGGCTGAAGACCTATCTCTTCCAACAATACCTCGGTTAAGTCATGGTCACCTAACATATATATATATATGTGTATATGTATATGTATATATATATATATATATATATATGTATATGTATATATATATATGTGTGTGTGTATGTATATATATATATATATATAAAAAATCTCTTCTCTTCTCTTCTTTAACATATAGCACTCCTTTAGCGATGACAGTTGGCTCTTAAAGTTCTGTACTCACTTGCTTCCTGTGGTCTAAGTCTAGTACCTTCAGGTTGAATGCACTTATTGTAAGTCGCTTTGGACAAAAACGTCTGCTAAATGACATGTAATGTAATATAATCAAGAACCACCACGCACAGACGTATGCAAGACATGGGTTTCGCCTGTCACATCCCTTGTGTTAAGCCACTCTTGAACAAGAGACAGCGTCAGAAGCGTCTCGCCTGGGCTAAAGACAAAAAGGACTGGACTGCTGCTGAGTTGTCCAAAGTTATGTTCTCTGATAAAGTAAATTTTGCATTTCCTTTGCAAATCAATTTCCCAGAGTCTGGAGGAAGAAAGGAGAGGCACAGAATCCATGTTACTTGAGGTCCAGTGTAAAGTTTCCAGTCAGTGATGGTTTGGGATGCCATGTCATCTGCTGGTGTTGGTCCACTGTGTTTTCTGAGGTCCAAGGTCAACGCAGCCATCTATCAGGAAGATGCAGATTTTACTTTCCAACAGGACTTGACACCTGCACACAGTGCCAGAGCTACCAGTACCTGGTTAAAGGACCATAGTATCCCTGTTCTTAATGGGCCAACAAATTGCCAGACCTTAACCCCATAGAAAATCTATGGGGTATTGTGAAGAGGAACATGCGATACGCCAGACCCAACAATGCAGAAGAACTGAAGGCCAGTATCAGACCAACCTGGGCTCTCATAACACCTGAGCAGTGCCACAGACTGATCGACTCCATGCCACGCCGCATTGCTGCAGTAATTCAGGCAAAAGGAGTCCCAACTAAGTATTGAGTGCTGTACATGCTCATACTTTTCATGTTCATACTTTTCAGGCCAACATTTCTATAAATCCTTTTTTTGGATTGGTCTTAAGTAAAATTCTAATTTTCTGAGGTACTGACTTTGGGATTTTCATTAGTTGTCAGTTATAATCATCAAAATTAAAAGAAATAAACACTTGAAATATATCAGTCCGTGTGGAATGAATGTATACATTATACAAGTTTCACTTTTTGAATGGAATTACTGAAATAAATCAACTTTTTCATGATATTCTAATTATATGACCAGCACCTGTATGTGTCCAATAGTATACAGATGTTCCCATCTGGTCTAAAAGATGGCCATTCTCATGACTGTTTCCAGTTGACAACTGATACAAAACAAGCACAGGCTAGGAGGAAAAGCATAGGTGTGATTTATAAAATGAATGTTATTGAATGCCGATATGCTGCTTCAATTTCAGGGACCTTGTGTCAAGCTCTCACATATGGCTTGGCGTTATGGAGAATATCAAATATTACAATATTTATGACCAAATACAATGCAATACAAATGAAAATGTCTTGGAGGACGTCGTTGATCATGACCTGGAACACAGCTGAGCCCAAACTGCATGACAAGACATTCAAAATGGGTTTTAAAGGCTGTTTTCCACAATCCCCCTCCCTTATTCTGAGCAAGTGATCGGCAATCCGTAAATCCACTTTAGTGAAGATTTGAGCTCCTTGCAGAAGAGATAAAGGGAAGAGAATACCTGTTTTTGATAGTTATGTTGTTTAGTCCCTGGCAGGGATGGACCAACTTGTCTTTCTTGTTCACGAAGAAGAAGCAGAGGGACAAATTAGCCCAGTTAGTGACATGTTCACATACTCCTGCATGAACTTCATTTCAGGGGCAGACAATGAGTACAACAAACATGTAGGGGGAGATGTGTCTGGTAATAAGTCAATGGCACTATCACAGGCACGGTGAGGGGGCAGATTGGTGTTAAAGACCTTTCAGAGGGGTCGAACATGTAGTTATTTAATATAGAAAATGTATTAAGGGAATAACCCGAAAACATACTATATTGTGATGTATATCGTTATTGAGATATGAAATTACCTATATCGGAGTCAGGAGATTTGCAGCTAGCTGCAACAGGGAATGCAGAAACAGGACTTGGGCAAATCCAGATCAATACATCTCTCCCCCCAATTGACAACTTTTCCAGTGGACCAGTCAGGGTGAGGGCTATGCTGTTTCAGCTACAGGAACCCCAGAATAAGGAGGAAATTGGGGTGAACGAAAGTAACAGTCTCTGAGCGGTTGTCAATTTGAGTGAGTTGCAATGGCTGAGTGTGATGGGTTACCATACAGAGGAGTGGGACAGGTCCAGTGGAAAAAAACCCAACCCTATCTTCTTGTTTAAGTAATTGTCCATTAAGTTTGCATCTGCACCAGAATGCATCAGAGCAGGTGAGAGTAACTTGTGGCAGAGAATGGCAGGGACATGCAGAGAGGACTGTTCAGCTCACCCCTGCCGTAAGCGACACTGCTGCTCTTCAGGGGTTAATATAGTTCTACATAGCTGCATTGGCTCCTCTGAAGCAGAGGGAGGCTCTGGAGCAGCTGAAGGGGAATGCTGCTGATGGAGCCTGGGGGTTGAGCTGGGTGCAGAGAGCCTCTTGAGTGACAGCAGTGTTGGCTTTTCTCTTTCTTGCTCTATTTTTATCATCTTATATAGCCAGGGAAATCAGGGATTCAAGACCAGCAGCCAATTTGTCGGGAACAAGTTGACCTACAGGGTTTTAGATAAACCATTGAGAAGAGCATCACATAAAGCCTGACTGATTCCAGCAGCTGTCAGCTGCCACAGTGCGAAAAACAGTAATAAAGACAGAAACTCTCTCACAGTCCAGCATAGTATGAGCTAGTGGGTCAATGTTCAAGGGACCATGCTATAATGAAGTAGTATGTCTCTATTATGTGCATACTGCATGAAAAAGTACATGCCTATATAGATATAAAAAGTAAATTTTGACCCATGGCACGGCATGTCATCTACTCTCCACCTCCCCCTTTTATCCAGTCTATCTTCAGCTGTACTATCCAATAAAAGCAAAAGACAACAACAGCAATAGCAAAAAACAAGCCTACTTTGTGCAAAAAAATAGCGGGAGGAATCAGTAATTATTGGATATTCTCAGTTAACATAATTTATGTAAATTAAAGCTTTAGTGTAGTGTTTATTTATTTATCTTTTTTGTATTTACATGATTTACGGTGAGGGTATAATGTCATGTATGAGTTGGTGCCTTTCAGATTTTTTTTTTACACTGATAATGTAGTTCACACTTGGTATAGTGAAGATAATGTTACAGATTCATTTTTAGACCATACTACATTCAAGTTGGCCCACCAATTCAATTAATGCACACTGCCTGTTGCTTACGCTATCTTTCACTATAGTGATTAGAGGAGGGGGGGGGGGGTTGATGCAGCATAGTATCGCAATATTTTGCATGGCAATATTTTATTGATCCGTGGTCAACAAATATCGAAATTTAGCACTCCGGCTCACTTTTAGGAATATACTGGAGATGCTGGTATCATATAAAACTCTAAATTTTTTCTAAATAAATCTAAGGAATCTATATGCACCATACTTTGTTGGTCAGTCTGTGGGTTTGACACTGGAGAAATAAAAAGACTGTAGTGAGATGAATGGACTGAGAATTTTCTCTTCTTTGACAAAACAATTCTTGATTTAATTTAATTTTGTGGACACAAAATGCAGTTAAACAGTTAAATCGCAATATATTGCATCGCAAGACTCACCATATCGCAAAATGCTTAAAATTCCAATAATATCGTATCGGGATAAACTTGTATCATGGGGCCTCTGCTTCCCACCTCTAATACTGATTCCTTCCTTACGGGAAAAACTGGTAGACTCCATAGTTTAATATTCATCACATATCCAGATTTTGTCACCTCCTTCACCCAGTGTTTAAATGAGGGTGGTTTTACTGACTTCCACTGCATAAGAATTAGCCTCTGTGCCATGAGCGTCAAAAAAGCTATGGCATTTAACTGTAAGATAGTGAATTGTTCTTCTGAGGGTGCTGTTCCAAAGACAGCAATTATAGGATCAGGATCTACATTGACACCCCTTATGTGAGATATGGCTTCAAAAATTTTGGTCCAAAAACTGGTCAGAGACCTGCATGACCAGAACATGTGACCCAGCGTAGCTGGGTTATGGCTGCATCTCGGGCGGAGCTATCATTAATGTTATTAGTAACACCTATGCTTTTCCTGTGAAAAAAAGCAATTGCTTGATGATTCAGATTTACAACCAAAGTAAGTGTTTAGTTAATTGTATGTTGAGGATTTAGCATTAAGTCAATTATCTTCCTGCTTCCACCACTAGACTGGCACTGCTTACAGGGCCTGACACAGATGTTTTCAATCTCAAATTAAAATGAGGTGTGACTGGTAATTTGCTGAGATCGCCAAACTCTTGCATATAGAAATAATTACCCCTTTTCATGCTTTATTTTTTGAGGACAGTGAAGCACAGTGGCAAGGACTGAAATGCACTGTTCCACTGCCTTCTGCTGGTTGAAAGTATCAAGCCAGCTGTCCACACAGCATCATCAGAATCAGAATCAAAATCAGAGATACTGAAAAATAATCATTAAGAGCGATTGGCAGTGTGCTCTGTTGCGCTGTAGCCAGATCTTACAGTGATGTCAGGGTGTAATAAAATCCCCTACATCAATGCAATATGGTAGGGGAAGGAGGAAACAAATATGGAGATAAGTCCTCTGTGAACAAGTTACTCAGTGCAGTAATTGTATTCAAGGAACTGTACTATTTTAGATAATGTCATTCTTGTTTTATTTTTAGGGGCCTGTTGAAGAAAGGATTATTCTTGAAGAAAATGAAATTGTATTTGTTTTATTTAATTTAACTTTGGAAATTAACATTTTGTTTAAGTAAATATGAATGTGTTTTTATTTTCATTTTACTGTATTATATTTCATGTAACTGTATTCTTGGCACCCCTTAAATAAAATGTGCAAGAAAGCTTAAATTTTTAGAATTTCTGTCTGAAGTTTTTTTTTAATATATATATATATATATATCACCAAAACTACTGTCATAAATATGAATTGAATATTATCAGCTTTCATTAATTGTAAATTGATCATTTCATTTGTAGGAAAAAAATGTATCAAGAAGACAGTCAACTTCTGTTACATTTCTGGTTCTCATGTTAATTTTTCCATTGAATTAAACGTTGGAATTTCAGCTTTAGTTTCTGATTTAATTTTAATTTTATTACTACTAAGTACTAATCTTCTTTAAAAATACAACTGGAAATATAAGTGTGTAATGACTTATTGTAACCGGTGTTAGTTAGTCCAGATTATTGATTTTTTTTTTTTTTTTTTTTACAATGTTACAATTTCATTTATCGCTTTGCGCTTTTATTCAAAGTGACGTACATTGGAGAGTTTATATAACAGAAGCACAGATCAAGTCAGGGGAGAAAACATGAGTAAGAAACATGGGTTAAGATTGAGTCCTATAGCAGGTAGATGTTATCAGGCAGTACATGAGGACAGTGGAAATGGTGCTTTTTTCTTCATCTTTCATCTGTGTAGATTATGTGTAAAAGTGATCATGACAGAGCTGGGTCTTTAGTCTTTTCTGTGTCTCCTTAAAGATTAAGAGGGACTCAGCAATTTTATTTTCAGTTTTGCAGAGGTGGAAAAAGTTAACATAAAGTAGCATTCCCACTATATAAGAATGATCACTTAAAGGTAAATGGCCGTCTTTCAAATATACCTTGCCTTACCAATTACCTAAGGCAAAAGGTCATTTTCATTTCTTACTTTTGGAATAAAAACCCTTTTTTGGATCACTATGCTTCTTATGCATAAGGTAATTTTTGATGTATGTTGTGCATCAAAGGGTTAAAGTGTTAAAATTAAACATACTTAGAAGTACTATTGTACATTTGCCAGTGAAATGTAGTAAAGTAGAAGTGTAAGGAGTCAAGTAAAGCACATACAAATAATCAACGCTCTGCTTGCAGTACTATACTGTTACTTGTGTCAATCTTAATTTTTCTGTGATGAAACCACCTAAATGTCTTCTTTCCCCTTCAGTTTACAGGCTGTTCTCAATCAGGACAGAAGGTGGCGCCTGTTTAAAGGGATATATTTTGTCCGACAAGAAATGGCCTCGCCACCTAAACAACATTTAAGGAGACAGCATTAGATATCCAGTGGGGCTGTTAGAACGAAGTCTTTACAAACACTACAACTACGTGCATGGCAAGCTTTATTCCCACTGAAGGTTTGTTTGTATGGGTGGGAGCCCTTGGGTGTCAGACTGTGGACAGGCGTGGCAGTGGGCTGGTCCAGGCGCACGGAGCGATGAAAAACATCAGGGTCCTTTGACTTGGTACCAGCTGAGGCCCCGAAATAGAGTGACAAAGAAATCCTAGTGTCGCAGCCCAATACTGACACGATTTGTTGTAATAAATCACATCTGCTTGTACTTGAGGACAGCTCTGGGCCGTGGGTGTGCCGCACCCACACAGAAGACACGCTCCTGAGGATGCACTGAGGTGAGCATACTGCCTGCTAACATTTCTCTTTTGATCCATAGAACAAGGCAATCATGGCTAAATAGCTGGGCGTAGCAAGGTCCTCCCTGTCGCGTGCATGAGCCGTGTGTGCACCGATGATGTCTCAGTCCTCACTGCCTGACGTTTACCATGTTGTTGGCGGAGCATCCCGACATTACGTTATATGCTTGTACAACATAAAAAAAAAAAAAAAAGCATAATTAGTCGGGATACAGTACTCATCCATGTTGCACGCGTTTCCCTTTCTTCATTGTGCTGTGCAGATGAGGGCCTGTGCTGAGTGCATGCTCCCTAATATGCAGTTTGTGTCGTGTGTTCATAGAGTGATGTTGCGCTGTCTAATCTCGCTCGTTAGCGTGCCAGCGATGGTTTTTTGTTATTTTCGCCCAGGCTACGTGTGCTCCGGACGGAGTCAGGATTAATATGCGGGGCATGAGGAGGTCTTTCGGGTTTTACAATGAGAATTTGCTCGGCTCTGCACAGAGGAAAGTCGTGCAGTGTTGATCCTTCGCTGCTGGCCTCTGCATTTTTGCGGGTGGCCATTAGCAGCCTGGTGCTGATGCTGCAGCGCGCACGAGTGTTGCTAGGCAGCCAAGCAGAGCGCGGGCCGCTAGCGGGGGATGCTAAAGAGCCATTAAACGCTGTACTGTTGTGTATTCGCTTTGAAATATGAAGCTGTAGATATGCAATATGGTGCCCTGCACTCACATGACTGATCGATAAGCCTGTCCTCCTCTTCCTCCCCCCATGTGGTACAGGATAGTTTAATCTGCCTCAGCACAATGGCAGACATGCTGGATTCATGTCTGCCACAGCAGTGTAGAAGTTAGTGTTGTGGTCAGCATTCGTGGAATTTATGGTTACACTTTTTATGACGCACATGCTTGCAATACAATATAAACATACTTATTGCATTATAATCTGCTTATAGCACTGTATAATCATCGTCATAGAAATTATAGTTCTTTAAGCAATAATCGTAAAACATACTGAAGCATTTTATAATTACTTATAAGGTCAAATCCTTCATAATCCTTCATAGTAGTTGTCTACTTACATTGTTTTATGCAATGACCATGGTTTATTATAATTCTCATAGTTCTAATACATTATATTTTCTTATAATGCATTACGATCACTGTCATAATGCATTAAAATGTGATTATAGTGTTAGGGTTAGGCTATTCCTAATCATATAAAGCATTGTAATTATAATGAATTATAGACATGGGCTTGCAAAAATAATGTTAGTAAGGGACCAGAAATGATTAGAAAATGCTTTATAACATGTAATGATTGTTCTTATAACACATTATGGTATGAGTGCCTTTTATTATTTTTACTTAAATTATATTGTATTTATATTTGTTGGCTGCACATCCATAATGCCAATCTCCTTTTCCACCACACCCCAAAGGTGTTCTATTGGATTGAGATAAGGTGACTGTGGAGGTTATTGAAGTACAGTGAACTCATTGCGATGTTCAAGAAACCAGTTAGAGATTATTTGAGCTTTGTGACATGGCGTGTTATCCTGCGGAAGTATCCTTCAGAAGATGGGACACTGTGGCCATAAAGGGATAAACATGGTCAGCAACAATAGTCAGGGAGGGTGTGGCGTTTAAATGATGCTCAGTTGATACTAAGGGGCCTAAAGTGTACCAAGAAAATATCCCCCAGACCATTACACCACCATCCGCCTGAACCCTGTTACAGAGCAGAATGGATCCATGCTTTCATAGTGTTTACGCCAAATTCTGACCCTACTATCTGAATGTGAATTGCAGCAGAAATCGAGACTCATGAGACCAGGCACCTTTTCCCAATCTTCTATTGTCCAGTTTTGGTGAGCCTGTGCAAACTGTAGGCTCAGTTTCCTGTTCTTAACTGACAGGAGTGGCCCCCGGTCTTCTGCTGCTGTAGCTCATCTGCTTCAAAGTTAGATGTGTTGTGTCTTCAGAGACGGTCTTCTTCGTACCTTTGGAGTGCTTATTTAAGTTACTGTTGCCTTTCTATCATCTCCAACCAGTCTGGCCATTCTCCTCTGACCTCTGGTATCAACAAGGCATCAAGGCTCACTGGATATTTTCCCTTTTTTCGACCATTCTCTGTAAACCCTAGAGATGGTTGTTAGATCAAAAGTTTGTGAAATACTCAGACCAGCCCATCTGGCACCAACAACCATGCTATGTTCAAAGTCACTGAAATCACATTTCTTTCACATTCTGATGCTCAGTTTGAACTTCACCATGCCTAAGTGCATTGAGTTGCTGCCATGTGATTGGCTGATTACATATTTGTGTTAGCGAGCAGTTGAGTAGGTGTACCTAATGAAGTAGCTGATGAGTGTATACTGTGATTATACATTGTAATACAGCTTGTCAAATCATAGAAGTTTTCTTTAACACCTTGATATCAAAATTGTAAAATCTGTCACATTAGAAATGATAATGCAAATATCTGTAGTTAATTAAAAAAAACCTTTAAAACTCCCTTGACTGTAATAGATCCCATCACCTGTATGTGTCTTCTGCTAATTTTCCATTTGCTCCTTTACTGAGTATTTTGTATATTGTGATATTGCTTATTTACATTAAGGTTGAAGCCAAATGTCCCATTAGAGGAAAGAATATCCTGCACAGTCAACAAAATGTATTCTACCCCTACATTACTGATGCATTTTCATCTTGTGCATGCTTTGCTTTTGGAAACCACTCTCTCTGTTAGATGTTTAGAGTTAATGAGGCCATTTATTGGTGGGTTGAGTACAGCCAACGTGGTCTTCTAACATACGATAGTAATTCAGTTTAGTGTTGGCTTATTTTGTTTTGCCTGCTGAGTTAGGGTTAGGCATTCCTTGATTGTAAGTCATTTTAATAGCACATGATCACAGTTCGTCACCTTTTATAGAGATCCTGGTTTGTTAGAAACTAGTTCCATAACTAGTTGGGATCTACTGCGCAGCTATTATGACATAAACCTAATGAAAGTGAAGCCAAAGAAAATCAATCCAGAGCCACTTAGGTAATTATACTCTTATCTGCCTCTACTGCTGGGTGTCACTGCTGAGACACAGACCTCCTAAAACCACTGCAAGTGGGTAGATCTACATCAGTCAATAGAGACATGTATATGTGGAGATATTGTACAATCAATCTTCAATCAAAATCCAAACTGATGGTTTAGTGTACCTCTTTTTAAGGTTCAGAATAGGCCAAAGATCAGCAGTATATATTGATATCTTTTATTTTCTTATGTTTTGTGTGTAAGTGACTAAAAGAAACAACAGTTTTTGAAATTGGTCCAGTACGGAGTGAGGGCACTGCAGCTGCAAAACAGCTAATCCTTCAGTATAATTTTGCAACATCAGTGTACATCTATTAAAAGCTTGTTTTTGCCACTGACAGGCTCACATTGTTATTGTAAGTGTCTGACAACATTATGGAAAGGACCCTAAAGAGAAATAAAATGTTTTTATTTACCTTTCTTTACCTTTTGTCCAGTCTGTTATTGTGTCTAACCAAAAGTTCTGAAATCATCAAACACAAACAACACAAATTATCTTTTGTATCTTTTAGATAACACTAAGCTACGCTTTCTGTATACCAACTCTGCAACTCTCTAAATAACGTTTTCACTATTGTGTTCTGGCAACAAGTCACTGTGTGAGATTTTGGACTTCTCGCTAAGCAAGAACTGGTTAGATGCAATAACAAACAGACCGGATCAGGTGAAAGATTGAAAATTACTTTATTACCTTTTACTGTAATGTTGTCTGACTCCTATGATAACAATCGGAGCTCGTCAGTGGCAAAAACAAGCAGTTTTAGTGGACGTAGAATGAAGTTGCCACAATTGATTTTACAGCTTTCGTTGGTCGTGGCTGCAGCGCTTTCGCTCAGTACTGGAA
Source organism: Centropristis striata (assembly GCF_030273125.1). Classification (NCBI taxonomy): domain Eukaryota; kingdom Metazoa; phylum Chordata; class Actinopteri; order Perciformes; family Serranidae; genus Centropristis; species Centropristis striata. Next base: position 30,103,758 of record NC_081523.1, read on the forward strand.
GAGATGATGTTCAGAAATTGTTATTCCCATTCTCCACTTTAGAATCTGCTCTATTGGCCAAGTATTTGAGCAACATACAAGGAATTTGACTCTGGTTTTACAATACTCTCAAAGCTACGTGAATAGAAGAAAACAAACTGTTAAACACAGAATGAGCTGAGCAATAAGTTAAAGAAAAAGTGCACAAATAAACAAAAATGTATATATATATGGCACAAATAGTGAAGGAATACTACTGAAGGATACTACGGAAAATAAGTTTAGTTCAATAGTATTAACTGATTTAAGTGATACTGAAATTCTGCTGTTGCAGCTGTAGAACAGACTTGCAGCTTGCCCACTTCCTTAGATTTTCTGAAGCAACAGTGAGGTGATGATGCAGCATGATCAGCCATCACAGTGAGCCTAAGGATAAGAGGCGGAAGAAGCGATGGTGGGCCAGCAGCCAGATCCCCATGTCTCCCCTCAGTCATTAGGACCCTCCCTGGAGAGAGAGGCTTTCTGTCTGCTGCCTGTCAGCAGCTGAGCCCCCTCTACCCCCAGAGAGAGATAGAGAATCACAGACACTGTGAACCAGCCTCTGTTGTAAGAGGAAGAGAGAGCTGCTGTTCTGTGATTTGTTAAAACATCAATATGGACACAGTTGAATAAAGATATAAATATCACAGTTTGTGATTGGTTAAAAAAAGGAGCATCAAATAAAAAGAGAAACACAATCTATTTGAAAACCTTAAAAAAAGTTCTTAATTATCAAAACAAAACAACACAATGCTTCAACATCAGTGTTGTTGGATAGCTGATGTAATGTGTCAGTGCTTTAGAGCAGAGCGAGCCTGATGTTGTAGGGTTAAAGTGCACAGTTTATCCAGAAACTCCATTAAAGGTTTAGGCATCTGTCAGAGTTTGTTGTGTGCAGTGCAGTGAGATTTAGTAATGCACATGGATCTGATGTAGCTTTCTCTTGTGCTAGTAGAGCAAGCATCTTAAAAGCTTTCCATTGAACCTGGAGACATGAGGGAGGGCAGTGGTGATGCATGTGATCAGGGATGCACATGCAGTTGTGGTACAGTAATGCAACTTATCAAGTAAGTCAGTCAGTTAGTGAGATGTAGCACAGGAGAGAGGGCGTGGTGTGTCTGGGACCTTATCTGCTCCGTGCAGCTGTGTGTGTGTGTGTGTGTGTGTGTGTGTTTGTGAGAGAGAGGGAGAGAGAGAGAGAGGGAGAATTGAATTGAGTAGGTTTCAGTCTGGGAGTGGTCAGCTCTGCTCTGAAGATCCTTACGGTAACTCTTTACTCTTTCTCCAATTACCGAGCCGTATCAGCAGCTTACTTCCTGTTAGTGGTTCTGACGCTGCTTGTGAGCTGCATGTGAGCTCTGCTAATGCTGCGTTTTCTATAGCTCTGCTCTTCCACCGGCCTGTGACCTGAGGGATACAGCATCCTTAATGCGAGGGTAGGTTTTTCATCTTAATGCTGCTGTTTAAAATTCCAAAGAAATCAAGGCTAACATACTGTTTATTTCGACACTTGCCAACAGGAAACTCTGTTTCCATGTTTATTCAAGATACAAAAGGATTTGCTTGTAGTTGAAATGAACATAAGTGAGCATAATTGATTGACCTGCCAATTTTGATAATCTTTGCTGGATCTCTTCATAGTTTGGGCTGATGTGCACCACTGGATCCTGACGCAGGGATTTTGCAGACTCTTGGGAGCATAGGCTCAGGAAGATTAAACAATATTCTGCTGCCTGCACCTCTCCCATCTGCACATTTACTAACATTTCTTAGTATAAGCCTTAATAGCATTGACTTTCTCATCCGAACAGGAGTATACTGCTGCTTATGAAACACATGGCGAGTATAGTAAGAATAGTTACATTTTTTTAATGCTTATTTTTATAGACTTGCTTTGCATAATGTCTTTGAACCGGTTATTTGTCTTTAATATTTAAATCATATGTGACCCATCCCCATTCTACTGTACTTCCAACTCATTCTCCCAATTGGTTAATATTGTATTAGGTATGAACAGGATGTGATGGATTGAAACATATTTTCAAAAATACAAATTGTGTCCTTTGTATAAGAAACAAAAACAATCCCTGATTTAGCATCACTCTGGCAATAGAAATTTCATCACTTGTGCTGTCAGTATCATCAGTAGGTTTGTTGACCATTCTCAGGCACCTGCTATAAGGAATGCTGGTCCAGTTGCTGTGAATTGCATATTCAGATTAGTGTGGGTGTGTGCGATTTCTAATGTGTTTCTGATTTAAGATGTGTCATGATGTGCCTTCATACCAATCACATCTCAACTGAATCTCATCTGTTACTCTAACTTGTAGAGTAACAGAATCCACACTCTGGCCACATTTATCCGCCATTGTTGCTCAAAGGATGTCATTTGGTGAAGTGTAGTTCATGTTGTCACTTGATGCTATAAAGTTTATTAGGGAGATGTCTAAAATAATGGGAGTCTGAGCAAAGTAGTGAATTTTTCCGGCCTACCCAGCCACACCTAGCTTTCACCATGACTCTTGCAAATGCTAGAATAGTCAAAGTCTATTCTAGGGCCTAGGGTGGGAAAGTCAAAAAGATAGCAGAGACGTTTGAATATATATATATATATATATATATGTGTGTGTATATATGTATAAATATGTATGTGTATATATGTATAAATATGTATATATGTGTGTGTATATATGTATAAATATGTATATGTGTGTGTATATATGTATATATGTGTATATATGTTTATATATATACACACATATATGTGTGTGTATATATATATATATATATATATATATTACATTGTTTGTAATTACATTATAACAATGTGAATTAGGGCTGCACAATTAATCGAATTTTAACCGTGATCACGATTTTGGCCACCATGATTAAATTAACCTGATCATCGGCGATATTTTCATTTTAAAATGCGGGCTCTCCTGCATATCAATTCAAGCACTTTCCACACCAGTAGTCCACCAACCACCAGGGGGCGAATGCATAGTTAAGGTTTCATGCAGCTGCCTAAATAAATAACGAGCGAGCTCACCTTGCAGCGGTACCTTCAAGTCACTCCGTGGACTGTAGCATAAAGGGCTGTTTCCACTACAGCCCAATATCCAGAATGAGGCTGGCCTCACTCGCCGAAACGCCCCTAATTTGAATATGAGCCGTCTGGAGCGGACTTTTGACGAGACTTTTTTTGGCCCTGTCGAAGAGCAGGGCAGTTTTCTCCTCTGAACAAAGCCTGGTTGCTGATTGGATAGAACGCTAAGCAGGATGTGACGTAGTACTCGATGCCACAACAACATGCGCCATTTGTAAAAGCTGGCGAAGCAGTGTTGCCAACTTAGCGACTTTGTCACCATATTTAGCAACTTTTCAGCCCCACTTAGCAACTATTTTTCAAAAAGCAACTTTTTCTGGTGTTATTGGAGATTCTTCTTACTCTTCTTGACGAGCCGCCAGCCCCTGCAAGTAAGAACGAGTCGAAGCAGCACAGTCCTCCTGCAGCAGTCTCTCCCAGCTGCAGAGCCAGAGGGAATGTTAACCTCTTAGCATCCAGTCTGCAAGTTGCTAATAGGCTAACAGTTAGCTCTGTAGCAGTACAGTGTGTATGTGCTGCTGCTGCAGGAGGTGTTCACTTAGCTATCTCTGTTTGTTTACAACAAGCCCCGGACACTCTGTGCACACACTAAAAACTGTTCCTATTGTTTGTTTAAAAGTAGTGCAATAAAAATACAGATGTTTTCCCTAACCTGATGAATAATCATGATTAATAATCGTGATCACAATATTGATCAAAATAATCGTGATTACCATTTTGGCCATAATCATGCAGCCCTAATGTGAATGCACTGTAACAACACGGCAGATATTATTGTATGTTTCACAACCATTAACGTTGTTTCAGCCACTGCCAGTTACAAGCAACATAAACCAATAAAGGTGCAAACTTCACTTTATGATACATCAACATTATGTTATTGCTTTTTTGTAGAATCTCTCTGATGTTTACTCTAATGCAAGCCATCCTTAATGCGCGCTGCTCTTTGACCGGTCACCTTAATGCAAGCAGCAGTGGTAGGTGGGGGGCAAGGCCAGACCCAGAATTTCCTAATGATGGAGAAAGAGTAGGCATGCTTTCAGCTCATTTTCAGTGTAGTTTTAGGTTTTGTTTATTTTCCTTATTAAGTGGGGAAAACAAGATATACAAAATATTAATCAGTCTGGAGATGAATTTCATTGATAGATTGGTATGGTGGTATGCATCTCATCTAACTCTAAACCGAAAAAACGTATGTTCTTAAATGTCAAACAATTCCATTAAAATGTATGTTACCTCTTGCTGCCATTTGTGTAAATTAAAGTAGCCGAACTGTAGTTTATATCTCAATCTTTTATGTCAGTTCTCTGAAAAGTGTTATTCAGGTGCCTTTAACGGCAGTATTTAGCAGCATTTAGGGAGCACTCTCGCCTCACAGGTTTGTATGTCATCCCCATTTCAGCATGGGTTCTCTCCTCCTTCTCCAGCTTCCTCCCACAGTCCAGAAACATGCAACTTTAAATTGCCCTTAGGAGTGAATGAGAATGTGAATGGTTGTCTTTCTCTATGTGTCAGCTCTGTGATGGTCTGGAGACCTGTCTGGGATGTACCCTGCCTCTTACCCAATGTCAGCTGGGATCAGCTCCTGCCCCCTCAATCTGAGTAAGAGATTAAGGATAAATTAATGAGTTAATTCATTTGTCACTCTTTCTTTGTTCTTACAGTTATCCGCACCCACCCCTGTAAGACAACCACTGCAAAACAGTAGAAGATGAGTAAGTCCCCCACCCCTAAAGGCACCCCGGTGCAGCGCAGCCCCAGTGATGGGGTCCCTGAAGGCTTCCAGTCTCCTCAACATTCCACACCCAGCTCTGGACCCCAGCATAAGAAACGCATCTCCAGTCTCCTCCAGAGTCCGGTGAGATGACTGTGTGTGTGTGTGTGTGTGTGTGTGTGTGTGTGAGATTTTTTTTTTGTCTTTTTCCTCTCTCTTTCTCCTTCCCTGTCTCCTCTCCTCTCTAGATGTGGTTATCTCCTCACGTTACTACAAATCTGTTCTCGGATGCCTCTTAACAGCTTGAGCTGCAGTCAGTGCTGGACACTATTCTGAGTGCATGGGCATGTGTGCTGTGCATATGGGAGAGCATCAGTGAAGCTGCATGAAGTTGTGTGAAGTGGAAAGGGTGATCATGGAGTGTCAGGGCTGATGGAGAGGGGCTGACTAATTAAATATGTTTACTTACTAGGAGTGCGCTCAGAGCACCCATCCATTTGTATGTGTTTAAATTAAATTCAGGTAGCGCCAAAGATAGAAATGAGAAACTCTCTCTAAATCCACCATTCATTAAGATTAGAGTTATTTTTTAAGTTTCGATTCAACTTTGATTTAAGCATATTTTTTAAACAGACTATCAACCTTGATTGTTAAAAACATCAACAGGTAATTGGTTTGATGCCATGACAACTGTCATTTAAAGACTATCAAGTGTGATATAACCATATTTTATGGAATGTACCACACTAGGGACATATGTTCAACACATCTTGATTTTGATTTCGATAATTAAAGTTGAATGCTCATTTTGATCAACTTTTGATTCAGAGTATTGAGTATTATGAAGTATTATTAATTGTTTTGTAATTTTTAATTTGTGAAAACATGTATGTGTGATAACATATTGATATCTGTGTGTTGTGTGCTGTGTAGTCATTCAGGGAGGAGCTGGATGTGCTGATCCAGGAACAGATGAAGAAGGGTGGCAGCTCGTCCAACCTATGGGCACTGAGACAGCTGGCTGATTTCATGGCCTCACATGGCTCTCCGGCCGCCCTGCCCGTCTCTCCTTCTAGTACGTGCACAAGACTGCATACACTTTTTATTTCTAGCTATATTCTGTTATTTGTCCTCTTGTCCTGAGCAATGCAATTTTAGAAACAATTGTTCTATTGTTCAGCCTGGGAGCTTGTAATCCAAGTGTTCCACTGTTACGTTTGGATTGAGTCTTGCACAAATGTAACTAATAACATGAATCAGTAGTAGTAGTTGGAACTGGTATTGTGCATACCAGTTCACTGGCACACTTCAGGGTCGAAAAACCATGGCGAGGAAGAAAAGTGGTGAATCCCTTATTTAGGGCATCATGGGTTTGCTGGCAGGGAAAGATGTGTAGGCAGTGTGAATTGGTATGTTCAAACTGAATGATGTGCTAATAGCCTTTATTTTATTTGTTCTATATAAAACTTCATTCCCGAAACATCTTCTACAAGAAAGATCTTTTTCAGTGTGACTAAAGATACTATTAAATTATGATTCTGAATGCAACCAGTGCAGTATGCAGACAAACTGTCCACAAATTTGCACATTATGATAAATGAAAAATATCTGCTTTAAAGGAGTGAAGATGATAAGCAATTAACTGACAATATCACAATGGATCTGTGGAATTGTTTCATTACATTAGCATTAAAGGCCCTGTACACCCACACAGGTGTTTTCAATTATTCTGGCTCATTAGACCCCTGCACAGGCTTCAGTCTGGCAGAGCTATGGAGGGGATAATATGTCACCAAAAACCTTGTACTAATAATGATTGTTGATAGGATAACTATCAATGTCATCATTCTTATATGGGAATTTTAACCCTTTATGTCCACAGTTCATCATCTTCACTGCTCTTTCTCCATCTCTGTATTTCCTCCACAGACATGATGATGGTGACACCCATCAATGACCTGCAGAGCTGGGAGCCTGGCAGCATGGTGAAGGGGGAGAGGTTGATGCGCTGCAAGCTGGCCAGTGTCCATCGCCTGTTTGACCTGTACGGCTGGGCCCAGATCACCCGCACCTGTCTCACTGTTAGTTCCACTACCTTCTCACATTACATCTCTGACTTAAGGGATAGTTCATATTTTTGAAATGGGGTTGCATAAGGTACTTATGCATAGTCAGTGTATTACTAACAGTAGATGGTGGTCAGCGTTCCCCCAGTTTGGAGAAGCAGACAGGAGTAGCTGTACAGAAGCTAAAAGGTTTACCTTGCTGTCCTGATTGCAGCCCTTTTTTTAAAAGCCACCAAACTCTTTTGACAAAAACAGCAATTCTACCTCACAAAATACAGGAGTTGCTGATCTGCCACTCTCCAGCAGCATCAGTTTCCTGTCAGAAATGACAGCAAGATGAGCACTGAAAATAATGTAAATATAGTATACGGTATTAAACTGACATAGATTTTTTGACAAACTGGGGGCATGTTGACGGCTATCTACTATAGCAAATGCACTAGTCTTTCATAGCCAGATGTATCTCCACAGTGTTGTGTCAGCGCTGGAGAAAGGTCTGGCTGCCACTATTATCACTACAGAAGAAGGAAATGTTCTGGCTTGTCTATGTTTCTTTAATCTGATCAGAATCGTCTTTGGCGGTGCTGAACCCAGGATGCAGTGATGGTGCAAAGTAGTAAGAGGAGATAGCGAAAGAAGAGGAAAATTGTGTGAGCAGTATGAACAATGGCAGCCTTATAGCAACAGTCTACTTCCAGTAAGTCAGACTAGTGGTACACTGACTGTGGATCAGTGGATCTGGAATGACTGAGTTGATCAGGCAGGTTTGGTTTAAGATGAGAGAGGTGGTCTAAAAGTTGGGGTGTGCATTTCTCTGGAAAGGCAAAAAAAAAAAAGACAAAATTTTAAAATTCAGCCCTCCTCCTGCAGCTCTCCTCCATAGACTGTATATAAATAATGGACGTAGTGACCGTGACGTCACGTCACTCTTGGTTTGTGTAATGCCTGTTTGAAGCATCGAGTTTAGCGTTACACTCGTCGCCATCTTCTTTTCGGAAACTGGTAACAGACCATATTTGGACTGGGGGAGCGAGAGGTGCATCTGACTGACGACCGAGGACGGCCCTCTACACTGGCAACCTGACTGAGCAAAGTCACTCGCTAATTCATCTTAACATTATCTCTAGCATTAACTAGGATTTTAATGTTGGCTAGCAAAAAACAAAATGTACATTACTTACCTGAGAAAATGAACAGCGACTCCTTGGAGTGTCTATTAGTACAACCAAATGCTGAACCTTTTTAAAGGAACAAAATTAAGTCATTAAGTGAAAACACAGTGTGAAAGGGTGAAAGTTATAAGACGAAATCAGTTAACGTCCATTTTTTTTTAAATTCTATTTTCTTCTAAATGGGGCCCTTATTTGAACTATTAACATCAAATTGTCTTGAAGAAGATTTTTTTACTCGCAACTGAGACTATAGTGTTGTCCTAAAAAAAATTTGAGGTAATAAATCAAGCGAGAAGTTTTCTCATTTTGTATTGAAATGAATGGACCGAAATGCTTCTGCAGTCACCGTCAGCGGCCCCTGCTTGAATTTTTGGTAGAATGCAGCTTAAGGCACTTCCTGGTTTGCCTCCCTGCTCAGACCATAGACTGTATATAAATAATGGACGTAGTTACCGTGACGTCACCCATTGGTTTGTGGACTGCCCGTTGGAAGCCTCGAGTTCAGCGTTATACTCGTCGCCATCTTGCGTCGCCATCTTGTTTCATATACGCCGAGCAGACCATATTTGGACTGTGGAGGAGCGAGAGGGATCTGACGACACTGACTACATGCCTCTCTACACCGGCAACCCGACTGAGAGAAGCCGCTGCTAATTCATGTTAGCATTAATTGGAGCATTAACTGGGATGTTAGTTTTGGCTAGCAAAAAAACAAAAACAAAATGTACCTTTCTTACCTCAGAAAACTGAGCAGCGACTCCTTGGAGTCTGTTAGTCCAACCAAACACTCAACAAGACATTTTTACACACTGTCATTAAGTGAAAATACAGTGTGAAAGGGTCAAAGTTTGTGAGACCAAATCGGTAAACGTCCTCTTTTCTATCTATATAACGTTATATATAACTTTATTGACACGTTGCCTTGGATACGCATTGCTCTGCTTCTCTCCTGGTGATGGCTCGCCTTGTCAGTGACCTGTAGCCACGCCCCAAATCATACGATTCTTTATCTTCTATTTTCTTCAAAATGGGGCCATTATTAGAACTATTGACATCAAATTGTCTTGAAGATGATTTTTTACGAGTGATTGAGACCATATTGTTGAAAAAAAATTTCTGAGGTAATAAATCAAGTCAGAAGTTTTCAAATTTTGCACTGAAATAAATGGGCAGATTTTTTTGCAGCCAAACTTAGCACCCCCTGCTGGAATTTTTGGTAGATTGCAGGCTTAAGGCACTTCCTGGTTGGCCTCCATGCTCAGACATGGAGATTGCCGCCTGGCTCAGACGCAGAGGTTGCCGCTTGCTCTCCTCTCTCTGTTCTAAGCTCCTCCCACCACACAAGGACAGGAATATACACGTGCTTCATGCCTGTGGTGATTAGGATCCTGATACTGTTATTTACTATGCTTCGAGGCTCCAGCATGTTTATTAATTAAACACATGTTAATATGTCCAAAGCATTACAGAGATGGATGGAAATGTTGCAGATAGTTTAACCTTCTGCTAACCATAGCTAAAGGTTAACTGTTTAGGCTTAGCCTTTGGCTACAGTTAGCAGAAGGTTACACTTTTAGAGAAATAGAGGTACAAAGCTGTGAGGTCACGGCTGTGGATAGCAGAAGGCAAAACTTTACAACATTACAACATTTTCTCTCCATCTCTGAAATGCTTCGAGGATAATCATGTTGTATTGTGTCTATTGTCAGACTCTTTCATACACTTTTTTGCTAAATCCATCTTCCTTTTTTGGGGTTGCTTTGCAGTTTAGGCAGTTGTTACCAATGCTGGCTTTTTTGTAGGATTTGCCGTCATTGAATCAGGGTTTTACCATCTAAAGGTGTAGACATCTCTATTTCTGTAACAGCCAATAGTAACTCTCTTTTTCTAACATATCCTGTGATCCTGTCACAATATAGCCTTCTAAAGCCTGAAATCAGAGCCAATAGGAGGTGCAGAAGGCTATTCTTCTCTTGAATTAAGGGTAATTTAAAAAAGAAGAAGCTGTTCGTTTATTTCTAAAGAAAATCAACATAATCAACTCAATGTGTCTATGCTTCTGTTTTCATATATTTAAAGTGTGAATTTCAACACAGTTTGATTTAAGTGGCAGGCTTTTTTCATAACAGCGTATTATAGCGTGCATACTTAGATTCTCACTGTCCATTTTTAAAAGTCATCTTAAAACCTATTTTTGTTCCTTGGCTTTTAACCACGCATGAGACTCTGCTCTTGTTTTTAGTGTTTTATGGTTTGCTTTTATTTATTGTTTTTTAAATTGTCTTTTAAAAAGCAATAAATCTATTTATTTTAGTGTTTATTTCCTGTTTTATTTATTTTATTGTCTCTTGTTCTGTTTGTTTATGTACAGCACTTTGTTGCGGGTGTTGTTGTTTTAAAGTGCTTTACAAATAAAGTTGAGTTGAGTTGAGTTGAATTAGCATAGCTTTACTTTATCATGTGTCTGACTTCACTAATGCTCCTCTTCCTCCTGACAGCTGCGTGTTAGTAAAGAACAGGAACACTTTTTGGTGCTTCCAGATGGCCTGGCTTACAGTGAGGTGACTGGATCCAGTCTGGTGAGTATTGAACACACACACAATACAACAGCTCTGCCATAAATACCACATTTAACTTCATAATTTTTTGTCGACTGACAAAAAGGTGGTGTTAAAGGTTAAAGGTGGTATTGTACTGTTGTACTGGACTTTTTGAGAGGTGTTTCTTATTTTATGGATTTTATGTTTTCAAACTGCTTTTATGTGGTTTGCAGGTGAAGGTGAATATCCTGGGTGAGCTGGTGGAGAAGGGGAGCACCAACCTGGGCCTGGACACAGAGAAGTTCAGCCTGCACTCAGCAATCTACTCGGCTCGGCCAGATGTTCGCTGTCTGCTTCACCTCCACACACCAGCCACTGCTGCAGTGAGTCAGCCTGGCTCCATGCCAGGGGAGGGTGGCATTAGCTCACAGCTCTGTCCTGTTCTGTTTAGAGGAGACATTTACATTTCTGCTGGTCACATCCAGTTACACACAGAACAAACAGAATAACACATTCATACGCTTAAGATAGAAGCATAACTATATATTAAGAGTTGGATATTATCTGGTAGTTGTAGCAGTTACAGAGTCATGTTTTTCCTGTTTGAGGGTAATAACATTATATCATTGTGCAGAATTGATTTGCTTGTAAAGCACTTTGTGATGTCAGCACTTTGAATATGGTGACCTTTGCTGCCATGACTGACAGCCAACTGTCTCCAGGTTTCAGCAATGAAGAGCGGCCTCATGTCACTGTCCCATGAGGCTCTGTTGGTTGGTGATGTGGCTTATTACGACTACAATGGAGTCATGGAGCAGGAGGAGGACAGAGTGGAGCTGCAGAAGAGCCTGGGGCCAACTTGTAAGGTGAGCAGACCACAAGAGGAAAGACTTTAAATCTGAAACTTGCTTATCATGAAGAAAAGACATCAAGTGATGTGGTCACACACTGGATTAATATTGAAGCTGGTGCTGCTGTGTGGAGACTTTACTTATGAGTTGGTTGTAGTGTGTCTTCTCATTCTACAGTGACACTTCTAAATAACCTCCCGCTATAGAATAGAAATAATGGAGGTGTTTTTTGTATAAACTTTGATTTAATGGTACAGGTTCTGGTGCTGAGGAATCATGGCATTGTGGCTCTGGGGGAGTCTGTGGAGGAGGCTTTCTACACCATCTACCACATCCAGGCTGCCTGCCAGATCCAGGTAGTCCACACACACACACAAACACACTTTAGTGACTAACAGCTGATGTACAGAAAGTGCTGCCACGGCATGTACAGTATGTGGGTATGTGTGAGTGGGTGAGTGAGCTGGCATGTGTACGTAATGTACATGCACCAATTTTACACCTGAGCAGTTGCCCTTCTCTTGGTCCCCTTTCACTGTGTTTGAGCCAGCAGCTCTGCACTGCAGTATAATACTCTATCAGTGTCTCGTGCCAAAGACACACTGCAGTAGTCCTACAGGACCAACAGAGGCCTGTAGGGAAGAAGAAATGTGAGTGTAAGGTCATTGGGTCTCATGCATAGATTTGATATTAAATTTTATATCTAAACAATTTAAAACTTTTGTTGCATTAGGGCTGTGCAATATGACTAAAGTCTGCCATCCTGATAAATGTCATTTTATATCTTAATAGTGATATATGTCACAATACTGTATAAAAAAATAAATTAATTAATCTGCTATGCTAACTTGGCATTTCATTTTCTTTTTCTTTCATTTCTTCTTTTGTCTGAATTTAAAGTTGCCTGTCAAAAGTCAGTGGCATGTTGGTTTGTGGTTTGCACACGGCACTTTAATCTGCTGCCCTCATATGGGTTTAGTGGGCCATTCTCTGTGCTCATTGTTAATAGCCTGACATGCACCTCCAATTTAAGATGAAATGTGATTCATCAACATACTCTGGTCGGTAAGGGCAGAATTGGCTGTTGTTCATAAATCCAATGTAAGATTTTCTTATTCTCATTCCCCTGCTTTGTGCATGAACTAATTGGAAAACAATCATGCATGCGGCCCATTGTTCCTTCAGATCTATGGAGGTCGATGATGTTTTTGAACAAGGCACTATGCTGGCTCTAATTTAAAAGTAAGTGTGTGGGCCCCATGTGTGTACATGAGTTTGTGTGTGTACCTGTCCCTTGCTAGAAAAGAGATGATGAGTTCAGCAACGTTTCCTAAATAAAAAATGTCCTTAGAAAAGCTGCAGCTTGTTCTCAATGTTTTTTTCTTTTCTTGCCAGGTGTCAGCTTTGTGCTGTTCCGGCGGTGAACAGAACGTGATTCTGCTGGACCGGACCATCCATAAACCCAATGTAGCCGGCACCGTGGGCTGGGCTGGCTCCACCTTTGGACCCTTGCACAAGAGCCGCATCGGGGAGCACGAATTCGAAGCCCTCATGAGAACTCTGGATAACTTGGTAGGCAGCAGTAAACAGAAACATGTATGGTCATAACTGAGGAATTATGAATCTTTAAGAGATCACCAATTTTACATATCCAGTGCAGTACAGTTTACTCGTCATGATGAGTACTGCAATATACCATCTAAGAACACCTTTGATGTAATATCTCCTGAAGTCTTTTTTAAATGATTAGTGGCATCGATGGCATGGATCGTGTTTAAAATGCATTAAGACATGCCTAATCAAAGATGTGGTGGCAATCCCATGTCCTTGGAGCTTGGCTTGGTATGTTTTGGAGCTTAGGTTGCACTTTTTAAAATAGCTTGAATAGAAAGAGTAACACGGTAAAATGTTTTACTTACCTTGATGTGCGGGGGAGGTTTATGATTCAGCTGCAGCCCTTCATCTAACCAGCTAACCACTCCTTCTATGCAGTACTACAAACTGATCCACTAACAAAGAGCACAGAAATGTCCATATCTTGCCGAATAGAGCAAATTTTATTGAACATTAGCAGTTAGATGCTATGTTCATTGTATATCGCAGTTACTGTATACTATCTATTCTATCATCCAAATCAGAACTATGATAGGGAAACTTATTTTTCTGAAAGCAAAGATCTAAGCTGCAGGTGCTTGATAATGTGAAAGTGGCTGAAAAGAAAAAGTACCGTATACCTCACATCAGCTAAAGTGCTTTAAGGTAATTCAACCAAAATTGAATGGATATATTGCTATGTGATTAAAGCACAGTACTTGTAATCCTCTCATGAGTGCATTTGCAACCCTAAGACCTCCTTGGTTTGTCCGGTTGATATGGGAAAGATTCCATTCATCATCATCTATTGAATATCATGTATATGCAGCGTAAGTGCTGTAAAAAATACTGCTCCATTTCCTGTAGCTGCTCCACAACAAAAGTATAAAAGCCTTCCTGTGGTTAGCAAATGGAAAGCTTTTAATGTAAAGCAGCAGCATGGCATGTTCAATTTGCATTAGCAGTAACTAAAAAGCAGATAATACAGCTGCAGAACACAGAAAGTTTATGATACAGGCTACTAAAGTGCATACCCATCTCATATCCATCCATTGACTATGAGTTAGCATAGCCTAGCATAAAGACTCGAAACAGGGGGAAACAGCTAGCATGCTCTGACTCTGTCTGTAAGTCGCAAAATCTACCTGCCAGCTCCTCTAAAATTAGCTAATTATATCTTCTATCACAGTTGTTTAATCAAAAACAAAACTGTTTTATCGGGGTCTTTGCTGGTGGGGTGGCAAACTCGCATTGATGGTAAGAAAAAAATCACAGCTCCTGTCTAAGATACAGTGGTGGACATTACCCCGTTTAACCATAACTTGTTTTTACACTTGGGGCCAGTAAGCAGATTTTAATACCTGCAACAAAGCCAATATTTCCCAAAATGTTTAACTCTTCCTTTCAGTGCAGTGACACAGCTCAGTTGAGGGAACAGCCCATAAAGGTTAGGATCTGCTACCAGTACCAACATGTTGTGAGTCAGGGCTGTTAAGCTTGATTACAGATTGACATGACATGGTCCAGTGAAAGTGAGCAGGCTATTGGACAGTAGCTTTCTTTTCTGACCATCAAAGCTGAATGGATGACTCTTCCTTCTGTTGTTGTTCAGGGCTACCGTACAGGCTATGCCTACCGTTTCCCTGTCCTGCTGGAGCGATCGCGGACGCGGAGAGAGGTGGAGGTGCCCGCAACCGCAACAGCTTTCCACCAGTTTGATGACGACGGAGTCCACCCAGCTCTGAGGCAGCACCCGTTTGCTCAGCGCCAGCAGCAGGAGAGGACTCGATGGCTCAACACCCCCAACACCTACCAAAAAGTCAGCCAGGAGCAAGCCAGCCCGGGGCACCAGCGCACCACTGTGAGCCTTCAGGAATCATTACTCTATATTTAGAGAACAGATAGAAGGAGCTCAAGATTTGTCTAATTCTTCATTGCAATAGGGCTGTTCTTAAAGTCATTTTTTATTACATTCAAAGCTTCTATTGAGGTTTCCAAATGAACCTTCACTCCTGTCATTATCAGGCAGTAACTTCAAGGTCTAAAAAGTGAAGCCAATGCAGAAGTGCCTGAAACATGCTTTTTCTTTATAATGGCTAGCAGGCGGCGTCTGCAATAAGAAGTCTGATTCTGTAGAAGTCTATGAGGAAATGAGCATACTTCTCACTCGATTTAAATATTCAGCAAACAGTTTCCTAATGAGTTATGGGCTCAATCGTTTCAATTGTGCATGATGTTCAATTTGGTCCCATTTAGAGTAAATTAGACTATAAAGCAGGGTTTGCTTTAGTGTACTTTGTAATTAAAAGGTCATTCTTGGTCACTTTTAAATCCCTTGTTCACTGTTTGGTCGTGCTAAAAGACACTCCAAGCAGTCGGCTGTTCATTTTGAATTACGGGTGCACCTAGCTAGCTTGCTAGCTAGCCTAAGCTGAGAGTGTCCTCACGGCTGCCAAATACGTTCTGCGCATGCACTGATGGTATTTATGGTCATCATGATCATGATGTTTATGGCGTAAGTACTAAAAAATAAATAAATCCTCATTGGAATAAAGTGATTCATTGGGTTAAATTTGTCTTTTTGTACTAGATCGAATTTCTGTTTTGAATATAACTTTAATTATAATGCTGTTAGGTTGTTGCTAGACCGCCCTGTTTTACCATCTATTTATTACCATCAACACATGTATATGTTTTGATGGTGGTTAAGCTGTTGACTGATGCAAGGAGGAGACAGACACAGAAACAGTAATTAACTCACCATCTCTCTAACGATTAGAAAAGAAATGGGCGATTTGTTTATGTGCATTCATTCAGGGTTATTTCTGCATCGAAAATCAACACCTTTCACTCTAATGTTGATTTTCACTGAGAAGCATTTGTATTTCCATCTATGAACCTTAGAGAAAAGAAGGAACAGAGCTGCAGCCATGAGTCCTTTGGAGACAAAAACAATATGAGACAAGTTCTCTTACATCAGTGGGAGGAGCCTGGCTCTCCCATTCTGTTTTCTCTCCTTCTCAGTCCCTCCCACCCTGCTCTCTCTCCTCTTCTCTGCATTGCAGGGGAAAGCCCACTGCCCTGTGATGACTACTGCAGTGCAGAGTCTGCCCTCTGGTGGACAAACAGTCACATGATCAAAGTTGCTTGATAAAACCTTACTTTTCAAGGGGATAAAATATTTTTGGGAAGGAATGAAGTGACTACATTACAGACAGAATCATATACATTTTGGGCATATTGAGTCATAAACTTATGCTATTTTTACTTATAAAGTGGATTATGAGATTTTTATATTGTTTTTGTTTTTTTAGTGGCTTAAGGCAGAAGAGATGACACAAGCTGGCAGCACAGCCATCAAGATAGAGAACCCAAACCAGTTTGTGCCTCTTTTCACCAATCCTCAAGAAGTGATTGAGACACGAAACAAGGTAACCTCTCCTCCACAAGTCCTATCTTTTCCTTCAGTATACTGTCACAAGAATTAAAAATGTCATGCAAGAATATTAACTCTCCTCAGATCCGACAGCAGAATCGCCAGGACATGAAGACAGCAGGACCACAGTCTCAAGTCCTCGCCAGCGTTATAACAGTCGACGGTCCTCCGGTAAACCGCAGTCTCACTGCTTGCCAAACATCTGTCTCTTCTACTCTCTAAATCCTCCTCCTTAACTGCAGTATTAAGAGCTGTGATTTTTGTGTCGCTGCTTGTCAATTAGTCTCCAGTCAGCCCACCTAAAGCCCCACCAGAGCCAGAACCTCCAAACCCCTTCAACCAGCTGACAGATCAGGAGCTGGAGGAGTACCGCAAGGAGGTGCAGAGGAAACAGGATGGAGGGACCAATGGTATGATTTATTCAGCTCAACTATATTAACTCTATTTAGATTATTTGCCAAACAGTTACAGGACTATAGCAGTCAGTCTATACAGTAGGCATCTGTTTATTCTTAGGTCTAACACAAAATTACCCTCAAAGCAGTATTAGAACATAGTTGTTATTGTAGAGTTATTTTGTGAAAAGTGAGACTTCGATGTCATTTTTAAGCAGATCTAGGTGCTATATAAATACCATTAAAGTTTCAAAAAAAAGTTCAATACATGGAGAAACATGCACAGCCTTTAAAGGGGCTGCCAGAACTTCCGTAAGGTTGTGTTGTCACAGTTATATTATACATCGGTTGCAACCTCAGTGCAGTCATTCCCCGGCTGCAATGAAGGGGCAAAGATGCCAAGAGCACCGATGTGGAAGACCCGGGAACAGTGATCAATAAGGGCTGACTGGGCTTTTTTATGAGGGGGCTTATAGAGACAGGTGCTTAAACAGAGTGTTTCAGACAGAGGGTGAATACAGGTTAATTCAGAAAAAGAATGTGTCATTTGAACATTAAAGCATGTCAATCTGTAGAAACCCAAAATACAAGTATGAACCTGATAATGAGCATGATATGTCCCCTTTAACAAATATTTTTCATATGCCTTTATGGTAAAAGTGTATTGGCAGATGTCATATGTGGTAGTAAAATATGTCAATCCTGAACCATGGGCATTAATCTGTTGCTATACCTGGCGCCTCCACTCTTCTGAGAAGTCCTATCACCACATTTTTGAACCTGCTGCAGGGATTTGCCCCAACTCAGCCACAAGAGCTTAATCAGATTGGCGAATGAGTTCTGGTGATAAATTCTGGCTTTGAGTTGACATTCCAATTAATCTGATTGTAGTTTGATTAAAAAGGGCTTTGGCTTGGTTGGTGCTCAACATGTTAGCTAGCTAGTTTGCAAGCTAGCTAAGTTTTGAGGTAAGCTAGCTCGTCACACGGTTACAGTCTCTTTGCTCTGGTCTGTATTGAGCACTTAAGTGGAACTGGAGGTTTAGGGAAGAGTATATAGCTTAAAGTATCAATGCCATGCCTTAGGATTTCCACCTCAGATTGAGATATCCAGGATTGCATACGTCACATACCGAGGGAACCAATCCCATCAACTTTTTGGATGGAGCTTTCCATCATTAGCAAAATTTCTTGGCATGACTTGGCCTGCTTAACATTCAAGGGCTAGGATTTGATATTGTTGTATGTTTGACAACCACTAACACTGTGTCAGCTACTGCCCCTCTCAAGTTAACAAGCTAACAAACAACATAAACAAATATAATATGCTAAGCTCACATAGCATTCCAATACAACTGCTAGTCTTTGAATGATTTTGTTGTACAATAGACACCTTATATGAGTCTGAAAAGCTCAAACATGTAAACCTAAATCACTGCCATGTTACCTTTAACGCTAGCTGTCATAATGCTACTCTGCCACCGCTCAACCTATCTTGATTAGTCTGATGAAATCCCATTTTATTGTCTTTACTGCCTGTTTTTAGGGGTGTCTACCTAGTTTTGGCAATATAGTATAAAGGCAGATCAATATGCTACCCCTCACTTTCACTGTTAATGTATGGCACATTTTCTTCTAACCTTTTTAAAGATGCTAAGTGTAACCAATGCCTTTATAGACGTGCACTACGATGTTTTACTTATTCGACCATATTGTATTGTCACAAATGTGTTGTCTTTTTGCCCTCCTCCATTTTGTGCTATAAAACATGCGGCAAATTCCCTGCTGTATCCCTGCTGCATGCTACAAAATGTTTGAAAATGTACAGCTACTTATTTTTGAGGTTAAAATGTTTTACACAGCAACTTTAAGCAAAATTCACTTGTGATGTCATGCAAACTGTGTTCACAGCTCTAACTTCCTGTACAGCCGAGCCCTCACTGTCCTGCACTGTGTGTGTCTTTGTGTGTATTTGTGTAAGTAGGGGAGGAGGTGGCAAATGACAAGGAGTCTCCCCCTGCTACCTCCCCCACAAAGGGCCCTCCGCCCAGCCTCCCTCCTCTCTCAGGTGAGACTTGGCAGAGTGCTGACTGTCCGGCCATTTTCTTTGCACGCTGCTTATCTGACCAGCAGCCTGCTCCAAGTCTTACATGGACTCGTGTGATCCTGTGCTGCTTCTGCCTTATCATGCTTCAAACTGACAACTGTGTTACACCTCTTCAAATACAATGGATACAGTCTCTGTTGGGACAAATTCAGAAACATTTATTGCCAGTTTTTTGTATATTAACACGGAAGGATTTGCCTTGTAAATTAGAAGTGTGCTAGATAGTAATATAGTCCATACACAATACAGGAAAGTGGACATTAGAGGGAGCTATTCTTGCCATGATTATAGGTGGTACCTTTAAAAGTGCAGATTCATACAGTCAGTAGTAAAAAGAGAACTGATGTATGGTAACAAATTCAAACAAAATTCACTTAAATATTTTTTACAACATTTGGATCTGAATTGGCTCTCCATTTAAAATTGCTGTACACGACTTTCAGAACATAATTCAGAGTCTGGGTCAGGATTCTCTCACACGTCTCTCACCTTTGACATGGGGCAGCTCAGTTGAACCCCAGAATAGCTCCTGATGCTACGTTCATCGGTGTGCAAATTAATTCACAATGGTGGCAGGTGGCACTGTTTAGTTTACAACTGTGCAAACAGCACTAACATTTGCAACATTTGTGACATTACTGACAGAACTTACAATGTTAATGAGGATTAATTTACACTAACCGGGGCGAACTGGCTTCTGCTATGACACTGTCCTCCCACCCTAGGTCGAGACAAAATTATCAACCATGCTAACAGTGCAAACAAAGCTAACAATGTGCACACTGACTGGGGCATTCCACAAACGTGATTTGTTTGGGATGCTGTTTAAAACATAAATTAATACAGAAGGCAGAATGAAGTTTCCCTCCCCCAGCCCCATTCTTTGGCTGGGGAGAGTTACGTCTGAAATAGTTTGCTTAGCCTGCTTCCCCTGCGACCCAGCCCTGGATAAGCAAATAAAAATGGATGGATCGATTGGTTTCCCAGTTTGAACATAAGCTATCTTTTCTTTATACTGTATTTAGTTTAGTCCATGTGGGGACCTGGCTTCCATGACAACGGTGTCCTTCTTCAAAGGGTCAGGAACACAGGTCGTTATCAGCTGTAACCACCACAAAATTATGTGTATCGTTTCTCTCACGAGGGACTCGTGCACATACAGCGAGCCCGGCTACCAAAACCAAGTACAGAAAAGCTCAGATTACAACACACACACACACACACACACACACATACAAGATTTAGTAGTTAAAAATACTGTTGACTGGCTGTGGATAGGGTAACTGCTGAAACGTCAGTGGCGAAGCTGTTAAATAATTAAAGGGGTAACATGGGGTGTCAGTTTTTGTTGGCGTGTGCATTTTATGTTTCTCAAGAAAGGCCTTTTGACTTGACATAATAGGAATATACAGGACCTTAATGCATTAAAAATGTATTTAGTACTCTGCCAGCATCGGCCTGGAAAAGCTTGAAAAGTAAACAAAATGCAGACATTATTACTAATAGTTACACCTGTTTAAGTCAAAATGTCTGCTTCAATTATGTTGTCTTATCTGTTAGTGTTTGATGTACATTCACTACATTTCACTCTGTCTGTCTCTGTACCTACAGTGTCTGTTGTACTCTCTCTCTCTGTATCTGTCTGTCTGTCCTTTTCTGTGTTACTCCACACTGATTTATAGGGCACACTTCAGGTGCTTTGGTCTTGTCTCACTAGTAAGTACAGAGAATGACAATCACCTTCTCATTAAGCATATTCATCTGCAGTGACATGTCTAGCATGTAGCTTTGCAACTCCACCCCACTCAAGGCTCTCTGTCCGGTTGCTGAATATTTTTATTTTCTTCTTTTTTTTTTGGAGCAGAAGAGGCAAAGACTGACTCTCCAGCCATACAGAATGGAGGCGAGGAGGAAAAGCAGACAACAGAGGAACTTGAGAAAGGGATGAAGGCTCTTTCAACCAACGACACCTCCTCCACACCTGCTGCTCCACCCCCCAAACCACAGGGCGGTACCCCAGAGGGCTCCCCTTCCAAGTCGCCATCCAAGAAGAAAAAGAAGTTCAAGCCGCCATCATTCCTGAAAAAGAGCAAGAAGCAGAAGGAGAAAGCAGAGACCTGAAGCATTCAGACACACCTGACCTCGGTGAAATATTACTGTGAAACGCTTTTTAGTGTATGATGGAGTAGCAGATGAGTTAACCACATCAGATCTATTCAAACACTCAGTTAATATGTCATTCACAGACACGGTGTGTTAAATTGATTACAAATACTGTACCGTAACACTGGTACTCACTGATTTGATTGAAGTGGTGATTCATCTTCAGCACGTTAAAAAAACACTGATAATTATTTTCACATACTATTTGACCCAGGTCAGATACGACCCAACATTTTGACGCTTCTTGTCACACACACAGAGTCCCTGTATTACTCACGTCTTATTTTCACCTGCTGTGCTACCAAACCATTACTTAACTTCACTGTATAGACATTCAAACATGTTCCTTTCTAAAACTGGGATGACGAGTTTGATCTTGTGCACTTAGATCAGAATTTGTTTCATACCATTTTTTTAATCCACTACTTTGCAAGACATGGTGGAAAAGTCCCCTTTAATTATGCACCCCTTATCCATGTATAGGCACTTGACATATGTATATTGATATTCTAGTACGTTGCATTTGTTTATCATCACAAGCATCTTCTAGTCATGATTTGGTTCTAATTATCAGATAGATGTTGCAGGTATACTGTGTGAGCACAGGTGCAGTACATGTAGAAATATACTGATAGCTACTGATTGTGCTCTTCTGAATGCTGGTTTTGTGTAAAACTATCAGCCTATTGACGTTATTACAGCAGGGAAGAAAGCAGGGAAAATAATGCTGGCTCGCAACAAAACACAAGTCGCTATAAATGCCTCTACGCCCCAAAACAAGATAAAGCATAAAGAAGTTGTTGCTTGCCAATGCAGTTTGAAACCCAGTAATAGAAGATACTGAAGGTACTAAACATTCCACTTTTCTCATTTTCTTTTTAATGTATGTGTGTGTGCAAAATACCTCTTAGCAGTTGTAATTACTTTCTGTTTTAACCAGTAGCTGTTATCAAAATGCTGATGTGTGATGTTTGCTCATGGTTTTAATTTATTTTATATTAGAATGTATAAGTGAGTGTTGCAAGGTTACCATGTATCAGTCATTAAAGATCAAATTTGATTTCAAGCCAAACAGAACAATATATTTCTCTTCTTTATTCACATTTTGAAGTCCTTATTAACGGCTATTAAACAATATTTGTTTTAATTTGAAAAATATTGGGAGTGTGCAGGTATATACACAGACAACGCAAAACTGCTCTCTTAAATACACTTATGGTAGATAAAACATGCCCTTCAAGTGGAGAAAATGCGACAAAGTGCCGTGTAGGGTTTCCTACAAATTAAGGAAATGCAGTACAATGCTACACAGGCTGCCCTACATGCTAGAAAACTTGCTGGAGCCCCCTTTATATTTTCCTTTTTTAAATACCCTGCTCTAGAAAAGTCTGCCACTAGTAGTTTCTGTATTTACAAATAGTTTTTTAATACTATATCAATCTAGAGTACTAATACAACTATTACCATTATTGTTACTAGTGCAGTGCTTGTAGGAAGTATGTATTCGTATAGTGGGAGATATAGTAGATTTTTCAATTATGGCGAAATGAGGTTGTTTGTGAAAGTGGGATGTACAATGAGGTGTAATACTCTAACGTAGTGTTAATATACATATATTGGGTAATGCATGGATGTACATTGAGATATAAAGAGACAGAAATAGTTATTTAAGAAAAAGAAAATCATTCAACATGGTTAGACATATACACAGATACAGATATAGGAGGGAATAAGTTTACATGCAGCACAAACAGATGGATGTGAATAATGTGAGTAAGGGTTATTAGGTGTGTTGTGGAATGTCTAGATTGATAACTATTGTGTTTCATATATTGTGGCTATGCAGACCACGACAACATCTGCAATTCCATAAAACATTTACTTTTCATAAGGTACGCACACCATCCAGCACACACACATTGAATATTGATATTCGCTGGAAACTATTTCAATATTATTGGAAAACCAAACCTTGTAGTGCACTTTAAAAACTCCGAAAGATAGGTAGGCGAAATAGTCTTACAGATGAGATGAGTCGGGCGTGGAAATCCAGAGTGAATTGGGTTACTGACCAGGTGTAGGCCTATCACACAATGGGGCGGAGCTCCCCTAAAGGCGTCCGATCGGAAACAGTGCAATGTCCTACATAAATAAGGATATTTTGAAAAATGAATTCAAAAATCTTCAAAATCGAGGATGCACACCTTCGTGCCATGCGCAAGCCACATACGAAATCTTAGGTCAGTCTGACTAACAGTCAGTGAGATATGCCCTAGACCAGGGATGGGCAACTTAAATGCTGGAGGGGGCCACAATTTTTCATCGACACTACCACAGGGCCACATATAGGAGACACTTCACCAGATATGATGAAACTGCAATTTTAAATATGTTTACAGTCCAGTAACTTAATGTTTCATGCTCAAATGCATGTATAACAGTATAAATAGGAAAACAAAAAAAGGTTTGAAGCAAATAAAAAATAACCAGTTACTGTGATTTATTTTTTTCTCCAGTTGCCCATCCCTGCTCTAGACACACACACACACACACACACACACACACACACACACACACACACACACACACAAACACTTCTTGCTTTTATAGATAGATTATTATTATTTATTATATTTTACCATAGTACCATAGGACTGTATAGACCTATAGGTGGTGCTAATGCCGGTCAACAGGTGTAAAACACAGAAGCTGACTCTCCTCCACGTCTGTAGAGGGCACTGCATGGAAGAAATGTCACCGGAAGCTCCCTTTTTTTGGAGACGACAGAGGATCCTGCCTTGAAGTAGCAGCCATTTAACAAACAACTCACAGTTATTATTTCTCACCTCTTATTGGTTTCTATTTAGTACCACATCGATCTGCGAGGGTAACATTTAATATATTGAGAAAATGGGCAGGAGCAGGAGTCGATCTCCTCCCAGACGAGGTAAGAAACAATAAGTTAACTCTGCTAACGTTAACACGACGTATGATCAACGAGATGCTTGAGCAACGCTGTTTTCACAGATCTGAACAATAAGATGATAATGGGCTCATTTTATTACATTAACACTGACTATCCACCTTGAAACGGACTAATTGTGTATAGAAGTAATGTCTGCCTTCCTATGCTCCTTAATGATGATATTTAGCAGTATTTGAAGCTACCATAGTTATTTAAGACGATTATTAGTTAAATAATGATTTACCAGTGACTTGGTTTTTATAAGTTTTATTCTATTAGTTTTATAAGTGTGTCAATGATAATTGACTGTTTTCATAGTTGGCGTGTAGTTAATTGTTTTTGAATATCGTCACACTGTTAAAATAATCGTAATTTTTTGTCAAAATTGTTTTTTTATGCCTAAATCATCTCCTCATGACGCCGGCCACCTATGGTAAAACCTACATCCTCAGTTGATCAGATCATGTGATTTTACCCCTTTAAGATAATGGCCTATGTCAAGTGTGTGACTTAAGTGGATTTATTATGCCTAAATCAAAATAAAATGTGACATAGGCATTTTTTTAACATGCCTTTGTGACTTAAGCAAGATATGCTAACACTTTATTTTGAAGGTGTCTACATAAGAGTGACGAGTGTGTCATAAACATGACATGGGATGTGTCATGAACATTAATGACACTTTGAAGTAACTTTAATGCTCATGATACTTGTCATGTCATGTTTCTGACAGGCTTGTGTGACTCTTATGTAGACACATTCATAATTCAAATTGGAAGTCATTTATTTCTCTTAAGTTACATAATTTACACGCAGTGTTATTACTATGCCAATAGCCACCCTTTGTTACATCCTTTTTGGGTGAAATGATCAATAAATGTCATATGTTACACTTTTGGTGAAGTTTTTTGTGTTTCCTGCAAAACTTGTAAAATTAGTTAGGCGATTATTTTGACACGGTGACGAAATGTCAGTTAGTGGTGGGATTCACCGAAGGTCCCACGATATCACGATATCGAGATGATATTAAACATTGTAGTATTGTGATAACCCTAAACTGTATAGGTGATTACACATGCTGCAATATACTGCAGGTTTAATACCCTTTTTTCCACTGCACATTCTCCCCAAATGAAAACTTTGTCAACATCTGTTTTATCTGATATAATTACTTATTGGTTTGTTCATGTTACTATTCTTGCAGCTGGGATTTTCAAGCAGACAGTCAGACCAACACACATAAAAACCTGTCTCAACCAGGGGCACGATTCAATTAGACTTTTGATTTTTTAGTCAAAGTCCGATCAAATTTTCGATGTGAACATTTTTCAGCACTGGTTTAAGGCTCTTTAAGGCCTTAAACTACAGTCTTGATTTGTAAAACTCAGCAGTTTACCGAGTTTAGTGGTAGCTGATCAGAAGGGAGTGTACCACTGGTTTACTGAGGAGGAAGAGGTTCTACTCTAGAGTCACTTATTAGATCACATTTTACTATAATTATCTTTGCGTTAGGTCTTAGGGTTTGGGTTTTTATTGCTTAGACTTTGTGTATCCTTCTTTCCTTAATGTATAAATCTGTACTTTTGTCAGAAATATGAGCACAGTTGAGATGTATTGGGTTTTTTATCCAATCTCTTAAAAGCCAAAGAGCTAAAGTGAAAATTGCAAACTGATTTTTTTTTTTTTACTTTTGCACTGAAGTTGTGACTTTGTTGTGAGTAAAACTTATTTTCTTTTGTCAGTATTTACTCAGCAATGGTCTGGTAACATCAATGTATACCCAGAGGTAAATTAAAAGGCTTTCAAACTTTTGGCCTGTAGTGTATTCCCATGGGTATTTGGTTGCATGGTGGTATACTGCACATAACCTCCACTACACCTCTGATTACAACATTTCCAAAATCTTCTCTAAAAAGCTAGGCTAACTTCCATGTTTTTCTGAAATATACCATGTTAAGGCCATATAGTCAAATATTTGATTTTGCCACCCGTGGTTTTAATTTTGTAAATTGAAATGAAAAGTCGATTTTGATCAATTTTTGGTTTACAAAACCATGCCACCCTTTGTCAACAATGTTGTCTGTGCCTGATAAAATGAACTGTATGTATGATATCTGGCATCATGAAGACCTTGGACCGTCTGATTCTACGCCTACTAAGAGTTGAAGTCAAAGACAAACAAACAAAACAACACATCGGAGTGAACAATGCTGTCCTCTACATGCTTCACTGTGCCCTTGCTCATCTGGAGGAAACTGGTGCTTATGTGAGAATCATGTTCTTTGATTTTTCAAGTGCATTCAATACCATCCAACCCAACATACTCAAAAACAAGCTCACAGAGATGGGAGTGGATCTTTCCTTCATCTCCTGGATCACAGATTAGCTGACAGGAAGACCACAGTATGTCAGGTTGGGGAAATGTGTTTCTGGGACATTAATGAGCAGCACAGGGGCTCCACAAGGGACTGTTCTGGCTCCATTCCTGTTCACACTGTACACAGCGGACTTCAAATACAACTCTGAGTCCTGCCACATCCAGAAGTACTCGGACGACACTGCTATTGTGGCGTTTATCAGGAATGGACAGGAATCTGAATATAGGGATCTGATAAAAGCCTCCAGTGACTGGAGTCACAAGAACTATCTCCTACTGAACACCTCAAAGGCTAAGGAAATGATCATAGTGGGGTGGACATCGAGGTGGTGCAAAGTTATAAGTATCTAGGTGTGTACCTGGATAATAAGTTGGACTGGTCCCTAAACACTGACACTCTCTACAAAAAGGGGCAGAGCTGCCTGTTTTTCTTAAGGAAGCTCAGATCTCTGGACATCTGTAGTAAGATGCTGCAGATGTTTTATCAGTCTGTGGTGGTAGTGTGCTGTTTTATGCTGCAGTCTGCTGGGGAGGCAGCATCAGACACAGATATATAAGGAAGTTGGACAGACTGGTCTAAAGAGCTGGTTCTCTGGTTGGAGCCAGGTTGGACACACTGGAGGAGGTGATGGAGAGATGCACTGTCAAGATGTTGGAGGCACAAAACCTTGATGGGGAAATTCAGTTAGTCTGGTAGAATCTCTTCAAGAGATTCTACCAGACTAACTGAATTTCCCCTCGGGGATAAATAAAGTAATTTTGATTTGATTTTGATTTGACAGTCTATGTAGTTCAAATCAAGATGAAATTAAGCATTTCAACTCCAAACCAGTTGACTGAATAAGCAATCAATTTATTATTATTTTAACAAAAATGTTTCATTTGTAATTTGCAATATCAAGAACTTGTATAATAAAATATCAATACATAGTATACTTGTATTGGTCCAATATTGACACACAAAATGTCATGAAACTGTGTGCTGTATCAATTTTGTCCCTCATTCCAAATGTCAATAAATCTCTCTGTTTAGGCCAATATACGTGGTTAACAGGAATTCTGATATGATCTTATCTGTGCTATACTGACCTATTTCTGACCTAAAAGACGGGAGGTCGTAGTTTAGGATTAAATCTGACATTAATGCTGGCTGTCTACATTTAAAAATGTTTTCTTATCAAATAATTTATCTACAAAGTCATTTAGCAGAAACTTTTATCCAAAGTGACGTACATATGAGAGGTAATACAACACAAGCAACAATGAAGTCAAGAAACATGGCAAGAATAAGCAAGAATAAGTGACATGTACTTAGTTGAGTGCTGTTAGGACTTAAGTGCTTTTTGGATGCAAGTGCTTTTCAGTAGTGAGTGCAGTAGGTGTTCAGCTTGAACAGCAACACTTGTCAAACTTTACATTTCATGTATAACAGCTGTATTCTATTGTATAACTGCATTCGGCCAAGTGATTAGATCAACAGTAACATGTATACCATCAGTCACTGAGATATGTCAGATGCCTTGTAATAATAATAATAATACATTTAATTTTTGCCACTCTTGTGGCATACATTTGAATTATGTCTTTGCAAAAGAAAGCTCTACACACACACACACACACACAATTTACTCCCATCGTGCGTGTGTGCGAGAATATATGCATGGTTAACCTAACTCTAACCCTAACCCCTGTTTGCTGCTAACATGATCTTTTTTCTTCCTTTCTTGCAGAGAGAAGACGTTCACGCTCAGCTTCACGGGATCGCGAGCGAAGGCGGAGGGAAAGGGAACGCTCTCGTTCTCGAGATCGGGACAGAGAGAGGCGCAGAAGTCGCTCACGATCCCCTCATAGGAGACGCTCAAGGTGAGGAACACTGGATGGCATTTCCCTTTTTGTTATATCAATGTGTGCCATGGTAATACTTTCTATGCTTGCAATGGGTGAGTAAATTTTTGGGCATTGAAAAAAATGTAGGATAATCATTAAATGTGTGTATATTGTCACCAAATAGTCAGTCTGCTGAATTGTCATAGAAAATCACTGTTTTCAGAGTGTTTGCAGTGTGTTTATGGTACTCTTTGACCTTTTGTGAGCTTAAAGCTTCAGATGGGGACTTTCATAAATATGTTTTGTATACTTGTATTTACATATACATACATACATTGTGACAGTAATACATGAGACAGATAATCAACCAATTAGAGCCAAGCCCTGTCTAGCGCAGCTGTCAATGACAGCAGGTGAACTGCGGTCAAACTAGGCAGTACTGATCAAATATGAATCAAGATTGTGTTAATGCTTTGCCTGTTACATGCCTCAAATCAGACACGTATTGTAGTGTCTGTTTCACTGTAAAATGAGAAAATTTGTGACCCGGCCCCCAGGTCTCCCCCCAGACGTCACCGCTCCTCCTCTCCCTCTGACCGGGATAAAGACTCGAAGGACAAGTCAGCAAAGCCAATTCAGATCTCAGGTATTAGATCCATAATTTATTATTTTTGCTATATTAATTAATTGGGAAGGAAATTAATCTTTTTCAGTGCAAAATTTCTGTTTTTGGCAAAATTAAAAACCATCATGTTTTGACAGCGGAAGACATGCAGGGCAAAACCGAAGAGGAAATTGAGATGATGAAGCTGATGGGATTTAGTAACTTTGACACCAGCAAGGTGAGAACACAAAGTTTATGATTTTGTGCAGCCACAAGGGGGTGCAGTTTATTTTTAAATAACATTTATTTAATTCCACAGCTGAACTGAAGAGAGGCATACTGATAGTTAACATCTATCTTTGTGGACCTGCACATTTAACCAATTTTCTTCTAGTTGTGATCTGGATTTCCACACTGTGAATGCCCACAGAATCAGGGTAGCCAAGATTCACAGTGTTGGTAGCTGCTGATTATGTAGTGGTCACTAGTCACATTCCCCTTTACAAAGCTTTACTGATAATGATCATGCCAGTATTACAATATTCAGCTTTTATTGACAAAAATAGGCTACGTATTAATATTTTTTTTTAAATTCTGCTTAACTAGCTAGCCCTTCGTGGCTTATTTAACACCCAACTCACATATTACACTGTATATGCAACTGCTGTACAGTACAATCCTTCCAGCCACTTCCCTTGTTTCATGCTCTCCATCCGATTGTGAGCAGCTGGAAGTGATTTTGAAGCAGCTGCAAATATGCGATGATGATGCCACTGAAATGTAACTCATTTGCTTATAGCAATGCCAGACTGCATTTCCCCGTACTCTTTTTAGTGGATCAAAACACCTCAGTATTATGGGATGCATAATGTATATTGAGAATTTTGTTATAAGTTTTATTTGTCAGATGCAATTTGAAAACTGCCACCTTGGTTTTATTTACCAACAAGATAACACACATTGCATGGTGTTGTACCACCCTAATTCACACTCCAAATGATCTCAAGAAATGAGATCCTATGTGTATATAAGCAGCAGTGGAAGTCAGGCAGACTGCATTTGTTTATCAATAACTAGTCACTCTTTTCTTGACCTGTGATATGTGATGGATGTATGTATGTTTTGTATGCAAGAGGCAGTAACATTGTTTTCGAACAGGGGAGGAAAACTGACGGATCAGTCAATGCATTTGCTGTCAATGTCACCATGAAGAGAAAATACAGGTATGTCAATGCATAGAGCTGTTTGTTGGCCGTGCAGCATCACAATAAAGCTGCACACAGCCACAGGCCATTTTGGAACTATGAGCCCTTGTTCTATTGTATAGTGATCGCTTTGAAGTTATTGTTTGAACCCTGGTTGCCGGTAAGGCTGCAGAGTTAAAGTGTCAACTTTTCAGTCCCACAGTGAGCACTCTGAGCATCAACCACTGTTATTGTAGCCAATCGCCTCTGCAGGTGTTTCTATGCAGAGATCCCGGCTCTCCCATTGGTGCACAATGATGTAATCTGCAAGTGTTGCGAGGGTAACAGTGATGTAATGTTTTCTTATATATTTATTTTTTTAGGCAGTACATGAACAGAAAAGGTGGATTCAACAGGCCGCTAGACTTCATCGCTTGAAAGTATCAACAACTCACTGTGATACCCGAGAAGCCAACCTCCCTTCTCCCCACGTAGTAGTGAATGAGTGCTTTTTCTTGTTATTACAAACCTGTTTTATGTTACTCAACAATTCTGTATATAGTTTTTTTTTCCTTGAGAAGTTGGTCTCCTAGCAATACTCAACTGTGGCTGGATATTAATTGGAGATGCAATGCATAGAGCTTTGTGTTGTTGAGGTGTGTGGGGATTTCATTTTAAATAAAAGCATTTTAAAAATATGGATGTAGTCTTGACTATGACAAAGGTTATAATAAATAAAGCCAATCTTTCCTCTTGTTTTTCCATGATGTGCAGGAATATAATACGTAATTAATGTGTTATCACGTCATGTATTGGTGAATGTGATAATATCACAGTCCAGGGTAGAGTCTAGTGCAGGTCACTTTTTAATCATAGTTTATTCTACACTTTATATAGAGGTTTTTGGGTGTACATTCCCGTGTAGGTTGCTTGTTTGTTTTTCTGGCAGGTGTCATCAAATTGAATCTAATTTAGTGTTCTCTACAAGAGTATACCATGGACTTTTTTCTCATTCAATAATTGAATTTAGTCCTTGTGTTTTTCCTGTTTAAAAATGGGCATCCGTCTCATTTTCAATCAGCCTTTACTGGTGAATGTCGGAAAGCAGTGATCTTGCGCATGCGCATACTTTGCGTTTTGGTAGGGGAACCGAGAGCCCAATAATCAGCGAACATGTGAATCTGGCCAATACCTGAACACGAAATAAGACAAACAACAAGACGGGAGCCTATCATCACCATACACCGCGAAACAGCATGGCAGAGGGGCGTGTCTTCTGTCAGAAGCGGGCGTTGTCAGGTTAGCTCGTGGGCACTGCGGCCAATAGCTAACACATTTACCAAAGATCAGCCAATCACAGGACACACGTTTTTAATGGAGAAACTGCATCCATTCTGGCTCCGATTACTGTACTTTCGCCGATGTTAATTAGAACCAAAATGGCCGAACCAGGACCTCAGTTACACTCGGTGCCGCCCCTTGATGACTGAGGCCGCAAACAGCCAATAGGAGCTTGAGTTGTGATGCGCAGTAGCCAATCATATCGCAGCACACAAGCTTGTGGTGGAGTACAGTGGGGAGCTGTCGTCCAGATCAACAAGCCACTTTTGGGAAGCAGTTTGATAAACACTCACTGTTCTTCAGTTGATGTCAGTTGCTATCTGCGATTCCAGCGAGACGTATCACGCGTGATCAGCGATAATCCAGCACAAAACTAGCCAGCCACATAGCCCTGATCCGAAAAGGTTGGATGATATCGTCGGTTGAACTTTTAAGACAACTAGCTCGTTTTTTTTCATTTCACACCAGGCAGGTCTGTGACAACTCAACAGCCAATGGTCTTATTTTTAATTGGCTGAATATTTGCAACATATCACCGAGAGAGCAAGAACTTTTCAACGTCAATTTGGCAACTTGTCACTAGCGCTAACGTTAGCCAGCTTGTTTTTAGATTTGCCAAACAGAAAAATACTCGGCTTATTTTTAAATGGAAAGCAACCCACCGTTTTGTTTTTGTCAAAAAGTCGCCTTTTCGCGAATACATACATAGAAAACCGACGACATTTAGCAACCAGTTTGCCTATTAAAGAGGGCAAAGGACCTTAGCTGTTAGAAGTGTTAGCGTCAGCTTTGAGCAGCCAGCCAACAGCAAACCTTCACCCTTACCTGAACCATTTTAACCTGCTAAATGATTGGTGCTGCATTCAGGGCATTTTACTTTTAAATAGCACGTTTGGTATACTCTAGGAGTAACTCTTTAACGTTACCTCTCGGCTTTTTTTTAATATAACAACTGACAGAATAGCAAACCACTAGAGTGTGAGAAGGAGCCCAGTGGTAGGACCCGAGGCAAGTTGTGTACAGCCACGGAATCCCTCATCGGATTGTTATATTATCAGTGTTATTGTTGAAAATGGCGGCGATCGGAATGGTGCAGATGTTGATCGAAGCAGCCGAGTTCCTTGAGCGCAGGGAACGAGGTAAAGTGTATTTTTTCTACTGTCTGTGTTATTTATGAAAAATTACAATGACACCCCTCCCCATAAATCCCTCCAATGTAAGGACCTGTAATTTTTAAGCTATTTAAAATGTGTTGCTGCTCTGTATTTTTTATATGAAGTAATCGGGCCATGCATTAAATACAGTAATGTTATCGGATTTTGCACAATACAACAGAATGCATCGCCTACCCAAACTCGGTGTTAAAAAATATTAATATTCATACATTCAAGAGATATTCTACAAATGTGCATAAACACACGTGCATTTGCCTTACTAATGAAATGATAAATGCATATGTGGTAGATGCAGTCAGATGTGCAGGGAGACATTGTTTTCATGTAGGCCCCTCCTTTCCCTCTGTTGTGGTTTGCTAGTGGGGTTTATTCCAGTTCAAGATGACATCATTGTCCGGGCTGTAGGGGAGAATTCTGTATAAAGATACTGCATGGAATCCATCCATTGCATGCCTGCATTTAAGCACAAGACATTGCTACTGAATTCCAAACGCCTTGCGATCAAATGTGGCACATTTGCAGTGTTTCTATTCTTAGTTTGGCTCCTTTTCACTGTGGCTATATTTTGCACTGCCAGATATCTGGACATGTGACCACTATGTTGTTTATTTGCTTGCAGAAGCTGAACACGGCTATGCCTCCATGCCACCCTTCATCAGCAGCCAAGAGAGGGAAAGCTTGAAAAGAAAAAGCAAAAGCAAGAAAAACACAAGTAGCAGGTAAAGTAATTTTGGCTCCTTGTGCCCAGAAAATATGCAATGTATCATTTTTCAGCTCTGCAACAAGGCGCTCATAATATCCCCTCTTCAAGTGTGTCCCCCCTGAGCGCAGATAATTAATCCATTGTTTTCTGGATTGGTTGTTGTTGTTTTTTTGTATTTCAAATCACACTGAATCATATGTGAGCTCATTAAACATAATTTTATTTCTTTTTCTTTGGTGCTGCAGTAATTCAACTCGCAGATATTCAACTCACCCCCACTGCTAATTTGTGCCTGACACTTCAGAAAAGGTCTTCTGATATAACAAGAAGCTGTGTGTAGCTGTATGTAGCTGTGTGTGCATGTGTGAGCTGATTGGGTTAAGGCCATGTTTTGACTTCCCCTTGCCTTCTTTAAAGCGTGTGACTGACAGCAGCAAACATCAGTCTGGCTTAAAGCGAATGGCCACTCTGTAAAGCAAACTGGGTCAGTCAAGGTGACTGCAGACGACATTTCAGTGAGGGAGCACGTCCTGACAGCTTAAGTCAATGGACACTATTGCACACACACAGAATTACATAAATCAATCATATCGGGGCAGATTTATGTTGCCTCCACGCCCCACAGATCAATGTGTGCACTTGGAGTTTGGATGTGTGCAGTTGTGAAATTTTGTTTGTGAACATAAAGCTTCTAAGTGATTTGATTGCTTGGGTGGAGAGGTTGAAAAATCTCTATGATTGAAGGCTGCACTTGTGGAATCATCTTCTATATGTAAACATCTGAGTGTGTTTTAGTCAACCTATATTTATACACAAATGCAAATGAGACACACTGAATGGAAACACCAGAGGAAAAAAACAGCTGCTTAGGACTAAAAAAAAAAAGATTTGGATGGTTGGTTGAGGTTGAAAAGTCATGGAAATAGATTTTTTTTTTAAATAAACGGTGACATTGGGGGACCTGCTCCATCAGTAGACACTACATTGGCATATTGCTGCAACTAGGGCTACATGGATTGGAAAATATCTAATAGCAATTATTTTGACAAATATTGATTTGTGTAGTGTTGCATTGTCAGACAATCAGAGAACTCCACCTTCTCCATCTACCAATAATTTGCAGGATGCAAAATTCAAGTTCTTGAATGATGAGAATTCAGCTAACAACCTTAAATTTTGTGTAGCGGTTAGCACTTTCACACTCGCAGCAAACACATGCAGCTTAGTTTTAACTGGTGACTCTAAATTGCCCGTGGAGTGAATGAGAGCATGAATGGTTGTCTGTCTTTATGTGTCAGCCTTGTGATAGTCTGGGGACCTGTCCAGGATGTACCCCGCCTCTCTCCCAATGTCAGCTGGGACTGACTCCAGCCCCCCTCCAACCAAACATTCATTCATCAGACATTTCAATGGGATGTTAAGGTTGAGCCACATTAGGTGTGTTTGCTGTACGGGCACATTAATCCACATTATCTATTATAAAGCTTCCACTGATATGAGTGCAGAGCACATAACGTGAAGCATATCCATAGGTTTATATATAGGCCTCTTACCTTGAGTAACCCAGTGTATATCCAGCTCTTATAGCTGCAACTATTTATGTAACCATCTGGAACTCACTATCTCAAATGAATGCCATCTTCCTGCAGTGATTTGTCAGGTGTAAAGAGGTGAGAAAGCGTGCAGGTGTGCAATCTTCTCTTTCTTTACTTTTAGTATGTGCAACAAACAATTACCATGGCAACACCATTAATGTGCGCTGTTTTCCCCACGTGAACTGTCACGGCTCGCCCCTATCTATGATGGCAGGCCTGTAGGCGTTGAATGAAACACTGTAGAAACTTGTCCAACACCTTGACCTAAAGTGTCTCCTGGATGTTTACGTGCCACGTTGAGTATCCAGTGTACAGAGCACACGATGTGAAGCATAACATCTAAATATGTTTATGTATTGGCCTGTAACCTCACATAACCCAATGTATATCCAGCTATATTATCTACAGATCTAAAGTTACAAGACTGCTGTACACAGAGATTCCAGCATAACATACCTTCTTATACAATATCAGTTAAAGGTGCAATATGTAATACCCTGCCACATGCTCCAAACAAACGGGGCAATATTCCAACAAGATTGTGCCCATAGACATGTATGATAAATCTTGCAATGTCCTCAGATATGTATAGTGAACTTTCCAAACTTACAATCGTGCTTATCTTATAGCAGTATTTCCAAACAATACAATATATATTTTTTTCAGTGAGGTTTTTGTTCTCAAAAGTTGCACTAAAGGTGCGATTTTCTAAATAGCCAACATTTGATGTTTTTTGCCTGTAATGGTTGGTTGACCAGGCCTCTGGGCAGCTCTACTTCTTCATCCTCTGAAGAAGAAGGAGGCAGACTGAAAGCAGTGGCTCAGTATTGCCTCTTGAGGCACAATTGGCATTTCAAAACAGGACGAGCCATGCTAGCTGGTTAGAACTGGGCAACATCATGATATATATCATCAAAATGTTCATTGTATATATTTTGCTATATTTCTTTTTGCTATGTTTCTATTGCCATGTCTAAAAACCTGTAGTGAACTGCAATGCGGCAATTTTGCATTTGATCCATGCACAATGCATCAGAGCTGGAGGGAACCATAGAGGTGCTGCTTTGCTAATATGGAGAATACAAAAATAGAGTTTACCATATATTTTGTTGATATCGCCCAGCCCCATTAGCATGTTCTTTTTCTGTAAATATATCTGCAACACAATACTTGTCCTTGACAATGTCAAAGCTTTTACTTCTACTTCACATTCTGTTGGAAGGCACAAACAATTTAATGGAAATGGGTATTTTTTCCATCTGAAGTTGCACTTTATTGTTTGGGGGGAAAAGCCATGATTGGCCTGTTGGTGCATCAGCCATTATGTTTTTTGAAATTATAAAAAGCACAGTATTAAAATGTACATTGTAATGATTAAATTCCAATAAATCAATGGTCACTCAATCATGGTTTAGCCTGTTGGCCAGGACTATGTCAGTTTTTCTTGATGACATTGTAAATGAAAAAATTGTAGTGTTTTTCCATTGCCACCATGTACTAAAAGCTGCAGGATGCAGAGTGCTGTAAGAACACACCTGCTTCCAGCTTAGAACATGCCTACTACATTTTAAGACATGCCCGGTGAAGAAAATGTGGGACAAGCTTTGTATGTCAAGTAGACTATGAGCTGCTGTAGGTCTGTCATCCAGCCATAAACCTCTTAACTTACCAGCTCTTTTATCATTTTATTTGTTGAATTACAAGGTCATGTTTAGCAACTCCCTCGCCATCTATGAGCACTTAATCAGCTATTACCCATTACTATTGCAGGGCAGCACAGCCACACTTGTTATTAAAAAGGGTTTCTGCTCAGCCTAGATGATTTGATATGGTCTGGTGTGATGTTGGCTCTTGATCATTAATAGGCAGACCAGCACTGAATGACTGAATGAATTTCCCTCTTGGGGGGGAAGGGTGGATTTCAGCCTGAGAAAAGCAGACCATTAATTGATCAGGCATGATGAGTTATTTAGTTATAGTCAAGACTTTGTGAAATGTAGGGCAGGTGCCCATGTATGTATGTATGTGAATCCACCCAACCCAGTACATAGAAGCTTCTCCAGATTCTGATGTTTCCCTATGGCGTGGATGTGTGCAAAGTGGGGGAGGGGAGTCACTGTGTTTCTGGCATGTATGTGTGCATGTGTGTCAGTAGTAGTGACTCCCCCCTCCCCCTCATCGCTCTCTCCCACTTGCTTTTCTCTCTACTCACCTCCTCCACCCTTCTGTGTCTTTCCAGCTCTCACTCTTGGCAGGCAATGGAGAGCAACAGCTCCTCCATTACATAGATGGAGAGTCCTGTTCCACCTTACAGATGAACACACGCAAACTGTGCAGCTACAGTGCACTATGGAAATCATACAGTGATTTTACCATCCTTGTTGAGCAGACAAATAGAGTCTTTCCATGCGTTGTTGTTCTGGCTGTCTTGGGCGAGGCTACAGCAATACAGGTTACTGGTAGATTCATGTCAAAGAGTCCTGTTGTAGACGGAGCAGAAGAGAAGATGCACTGGTGAACCATCTTTCTACAATTTATTTATCCAGTACAATCTAATAATTTTAAACTTTCCCCAATGAAGAATGCAAATCTATGCTAACCTTATTTTGCTGAGCTGGTGCTGGTTGCTGTTTGCTTTTCCACAGGCTAGAGCGCAACGTCATTGCGTCACTTTGTACGTCTAGAAATGTCTCCGCTCTCTGCCACTATAATAACCACAATGGCACACTACATCATCTATTTACAAATGTTGCTCCTGGCAACATTTGACATGTACAACACAATTGTTCTGCTCATCTTGAATGCTATGGACGGTGATTACATTCTTATTAACACTGAACGTAACGATATCCCGCTGACGCTAGCCCGCTGACGCTAGCCCGCTGACGCTAGCCCGCTGACGCTATCCCACTGACGCTAGCCCACTGACGCTAGTCCATATCATTAGAATTGCAGTTTAACAAAAAAAAGTTAAGTGACTGATACACATTTTAGTTGATCTTGTTGGTCATGATAATCCTGCCCTCAGACCCTGACATAATCGGTTTGTGGTTCAAGACCAGCAACGACTTGGTGCCGCTCTGGAACCAGTTTTTCTGGCTGAGAGACGGTTCTTTCGGAGTTGAAAAGCTTGGAACTGTCTTTGTCGAAAAGGGGTAAAAGAGATCATAGTCCATAGATCCTATGTTGTAAGACAGGGATCTGAATGGGAAGACATAATTAAAGGGCTGCACCGTTTTATGCTGCGAGACTGAAACCTATTATTAGAATAGTCATCCATTTTCTTGACATTGCCCTGACTCGTCAGTACCAAGTGCCGCAACTCATCACTGTCACTTTCAGTTGACAGGGAAGTTGTGATAATGGTTGCCAGGAGCTGTTTCACAATGATTTAAGATTTGTTACTTCTGTTATTTGGCTTATAAGGACTCAGAGAAACCAGGGACATAGCTAAGTTGGACTCCTCTTAACAGGAAAATACAGGTTTCACACAGCCAGGTCTTATTTTTGTAGCTTTAGACATTGTTCCTGTCACTAATATTTCCTTGACCTAAATAGTTATCTGCTTAAAAATTCAAAATCTATAGAAAACAGGATAATATTGTGGTATTGGAAACGATCTGGTTCAGTGGCGGACTCAGAGGGGGGGCAGGAGGGGCGACAGCCCCCCCTCGTGCCTCCATGGTTGAAAAAGCGTGCTAAAGTGCCCCCTAGAGTGGTGAAAACGAAAGGAAGCGCCTCATTGGCTGCAATTTACACATGCAGAAAAATGATTGGGTGCCCTCTAGGGTGCCCCTTCATACAAAACATTATGATTATGTGCCCTCTAGAGCAAAAAAACTTGATAATGTGCCTTAATAAGTGCCCTTTTAGTGCCCTTCCGCCCTTCTGGTGCCATGACGAAGCAAAAAGCAGATTAATAGTATGCCTGTACCCGTAATAAAAAAGCGCAATTAGATGCCAAGTTAAAAAAAACATGATAACGTGCCATTGCAATAGAGAGAGAAAAAGAATCCCAGTCAAGAAAATGATCTGCAGTGATTAAAAAAATGTCAGATTACGATATCAATAAAGATTCTATAATACAATATCACCCAACTGTGAAAAATGTTATGTGAGGTGTTTGCTCTCATTTAGCTGAAAAAGTGGATTAGATTTGATTCATTTTACTTAAAAATTTACAAATTTTCTCCAGGGGGGGCATGCCCCTGGACCCCCCTTCATGGTTTGGTTCAATGGTTTGAATCGTCAGTACCATATCATTAATTACTTTGATCTGGATCTCCTTTAACTTAATGCTAATCGTAATAAAGGATGAGGTCTATTTCATCATACATGATGCATCAGAGCTTTTTGAGTGCTGCTGGGGCCCCATGTTGTGCAGAATGTGCCCTTTTTATTTTTTCGCCCCTGCCCTTCAAACAGTCTGAGCCCGCCACTGATCTGGTTTCCACTTGTAGTCCGAGCAGAATTGACCAATTGTCTTTTAGTGGGCTTTAGTTGAATTTAATTAAAAAGTTTGTTTGGAGAGCAAAAGGAGCAGAATACATATCCCTGAAATTCAGTCAATTTATTTGCATTCATATGCATAGAAATAATCTGGTCATAGACCTGCCTCTCAATTCCAACTCCATTCTCACGATTTTAGTTGCTGATCAGACTGTAAACAATGTCTGGTCTTGCCAAGATGTATGTTACCTGGATATCTGCTGACTACACTGGAAATCCAGAAAGACTAGCACTTTCCCCTGGAGGCTAAATCGGACTGATAGCCAATGGGTTCTAAGATTCATAATAACTATCTACCTAACAATTTACTTGCTTAAATATGGGAATACGGTGAATGAACACATTCATATCAATGAATGTTTGGAATTGGAGCAAGACAAATAAATCATTCATGTCAATATATTGGCTTATTTGAGTATCTTTATATCTGTTGGTTGAAAAGTAAAAACACATTTAAATACAGATATGTCAACTAAGTGTGACAGAAAGTGTCTCCAGTATATAACCCGCTGTGACACTTGGTACAGAGGAACTTGCACTGGATGAATTTAAGTTGCTACAGCTGATAACTGAATGTCAGTCTCCGAAGCTGTCGCCCACTCTCCTTCAGTCGCATAGTAGTCTCCTAGCAATGGGGAGTGAGGCTGACGGATGGCATTATGCGCTGGTTACCCTATTTTAGGCTCCATATTGCTATTTTCTAAGCCACTGTAGCTGCCATATATCTCAGAAACTGTTTTTCCAAGGGAACGCACCTTTCAAAGTTTTCATCATACAGAAGTCCGTGTGATTTCATCCAAAGTAGTTGGGGGAGAAAAAAAAGAAAAATTCAAGGAACTTAATAGTCATTCCAGCCATGTAGAGAGGATGTTGTTACTGAGATAGAGATTCAGAATATATATGATTTATGTAATATTATAGTAGTACGGTGAGTCTGTAATCATGTAAGCCAATGTAAAGATGACGTGATGTAGTCAATGTGATCCCAGTGCGTGTTTGGCAGACCAGGGATCCGATGGTGTGTGCTGATATAGAGTCAGAACATTCCATACATTATTCCTCATTGCTCACAATACAAAACCTCATCAATACTCGGTATTACCTTTTCTTTATGTCAGCTGTACCCTGACCTGTCAGGGGTGTGTTAGGTGGAGGGGTAGAAGTTTATGGGGCTAGGGCAGGAGGTGGGAGGTGCCTGGAATCTATCCTGAAGAAGTGGGATCATTTCCCTGCTAGCACTGTTATGTCACCAGCGGCTGTCTGCCCTGCACAGGAATGCACACTGGCTGGAGGGGGCAAAGTTACATGGAGAGCACCCAAAACTGAAACAAGATGATACCCTGCACCACACACACACACACACACACACGCACGCACACACACACACACACACACACACACACACACACACAGGCACACCACCCAATGTTCAGAGGTTCAGAGGTTAAGACTCAGGATAGTGGAAGATAGTGTCTCTCAGCTTAGTCTTGACAGCATGTTTTCAAACATAAAGGTGAGTTAAGTTGTGTGTGAGTGAGTGAGAGTCCTCTGAGGATGTTAGCCATGACATGGTGACCTTGTTGAGAAAAGCAGAGCTAAAGGTGCAGGGGCTATTTTGGGACCTGGGTGGGGGGGACTCGGAGGTCAGGTGGAGGTAGATGAGAGTTTAGGAATGCTGAGTGGATCTTTGCCTTCGGCCTCTCACAACCACCAAACATTCACTCGTTTTCACACTCAGTAAGCCCAGCCCAATCATTCTAAAAACTACATATAACCCTGTTTATGTCTGTTTGTGTGTCCCTATGTCTGTGCCTGTGTCTGTGAGAGCGTATGTGTGCACCGCTTCAACACTGCAATGCAGAAGTCAAGCTGGCCACTAGCACACCTCCATCTCTCAGTTTACCTTCAGCACTCTGTCTTCCCCCACCCCCTCCTCTCTCAGTATTACATGCACAGTGGATAATCAGGCAGTATGAAGGGGCACAGTCCCTGGCTTCTGTTTCTAGTTACTGTTACTATGTTTACCCCTGGCCTCTTCGTCACATATGTGAGTGTGGTCCTTAAAAAAGCACAAGTATCCTCAGTAAAAACAAGCCTCAAGCACAGAATACCCAGCCTCTTCTACTTCTTCTTTTTTTTCCTAGAATCTCATTTTGTCAGCCGTTCTGACTGCTCATAAACTCCCACACAGCCTTTTCTCTCT
Organism: Centropristis striata; assembly: GCF_030273125.1. Taxonomy (NCBI): domain Eukaryota; kingdom Metazoa; phylum Chordata; class Actinopteri; order Perciformes; family Serranidae; genus Centropristis; species Centropristis striata. Next base: position 30,145,401 of record NC_081523.1, read on the forward strand.
CTCTCTCTCACTCCCCTGCAGTAAGGCCTTGGATTGCACTGATGGCACACAAAGAGGAAACCGTACCCTGTTTAACCCATTAAGGCCTAAAGCACCTGGAAAAAAATGCCTGGAAAACCTATGGGCGATTTTCAAATGACCCCCTAAAACCTGAAGTTTTTCTGGAAATTCAACACCTACTAAATAATAGATTTTTCAGCCTCTGTAGCAGATAAAAATGAAATTCTAAAAGTATTTGAGAGCTTATACCCGTGGCTTTCATATGAAGTTGAGTTTATTTGTCCAAACCTTCAATAAAGTTTTTTTTTAAATTAACAAACTCAGCAAATGTTACATTTGACTGAATAAAAATCCTATGCATAATACTAATACATGCCCATTAGCAAGATGCAAACATGATATGACCACTGGAAGAACAAGACATAGTTCTCATTATCCTACTGTAATAAAAAATTTTTTTATCATAATAATAATAATAATAATAATAATAATACATTTTATATATTGCACTTTTCAGGGTACTCAACGACGCATAAAGTAATATAAGACATAAACATTCATGATTTCTTATATCATCATCACAATCAATTATTATTATTAATATTAATATATTATTAATAATATTATTATTATCTCCAGATGGCCACAAATCTGTCTGTTCTTCGGTGAAAATATGTCGTCTAAAAACATATTCCTCATCCATAAATGCCGGTCGATTGGTTCCGAGGGTTCAAAGTCCGGATCAGCAATTAAATCATCGGCGCTGTTTTCATCAAGATCGATTCCGTCACTTACTTCTGAGCTCCTCCGCTATAGTCGTCTTCCTCCATGATTTATAAGTTCTGGAAAAGTCCGATGTTGCATTGCGACACTCCCGCATGTATTCTGATCATGATTCTGATGCATTTCATTGGCCAAGAGACCGAAAATAGGTGGAAAAAAATACAAATACTACAAAATGACATATCCGCTGTCCCGGCCTTAATGGTAGAGTGACGCAACAGCGATCCCGGTTTTAATGGTGGAAATGCAGTAATGCTTTCCCGGCGTCAGTGGGTTAAGCAGTGGCCCTTTTATTATGTGTGGTTTTAATATGTGTTTTATTTCCACAGGTCTACGCACAATGAAATGGAAAAGAACAGGTATGTAATAAAGTCCTTATCTGTGTGTGTTAGCGTATTTTTGAATTTTGAATTGCTGCATTTTTGTGTTTGAAAATTATGGGTTTTAGATTTATAACATTCTAGTATGTCAGATTAAGAATCATTGTTAAGTATGGAGGATGATTTTATCCAGAATTAAAATGAAAAAAAAAGTTAATTAAATTCTTCTTATATTAGTACTTAGAATAATTATGTTGCAAACACAAAAAACCCATAAAAAATAAATTGAATCTTGAAAAATCCCCTTAAAAATATTCTATTTAAATCGAAATGCAGCAAATAAAGGCTGAATTTCTAAAGCTTTTAATGCATTATTGGAAATGAAAATGGCTAAGAAAATTTGAAAGAGGAAAATGAATTATACATGAATTATTCATTATGAATGAATTATTAAGAAAGTGATCTTTTTTTATTTTCCCTTTTGCGTTTGCCCTTTTCTATATTCAGTTTGTCCTTGCATTGTATATATAATTTAATTAAAAAAATCTAAGTTTTTAATTTCATGTTCCATTTTTGAATTTCCATTTAACCATATAGATTAGGTATTTCACATATAATTATTTCTCAAATATCGATTAAAATGTAAAATGTAAAAAATGTTGATTTTCCATTTTTTTGTTTTGGGTCAAAGTAGACTCCATTCAGCGATGTTGCCCAATATACTGAGACAAGTGTAGATAACTTACTAAAGCTGAATGACAGATTTGACATGAATTGGGCATAAACATTAAATTTACTGTGTTATAAGTAAACCTGGTCAGTTTTATGATTTATGATACAGACCTTTATCTTAATAGAGCTTATGTTTTTCTCCCTTTCTGAAACCGATGACACAATTGAGGCGTCAGTGTTGTATCTAACCTGAGAGTTGATGTCCTTGTTTCAGTTACTTACAACTGGACTGACTCAACAAACCTTTATGGAGCTGTGTGAATCCATCAGTCTAGTATTAATTTTCCTATTTACCTCATTTAATTGTGTAAATCATGTATACAATGAAACAGACAGTGAAAATGTGTTTTTGCAACACCTTGAGGGAACCTACTTTGCACATGTGATTTTAGCCATGCTAGTAGAATGTTTTTTTGGGATGGCAACATTGGTTGACACTTTGGCCCAGACCATAGACTGTATAAAATAAGGATGTAGTCTCCCTGACAGGTTTCTGAAGAGCCAAAAAAGAAGCTCAATGTTGGAGGCTTTGGCTGTCGCCATCTTGGCAGTGCCTGACTCCTCCTTACTCGAGGCTAATCCCAAAATAGTGGTCCAGTGTGGGTGAGCAGAGGTGGGCTCAATGAAGCACGGTTGCTGGTTAACGACCTGTGACGGCATCAACCTGTCACTCAAATCGGTTATTCCAGTAATTATGCAAAACTTTATGGTTTGATATAATTTAAAAGGGTGAGTTGTATACAACCTCTCCCTCCATGCAATTGTCATCAACTAAATATATATAAGCTATAGAGATCAAAACCCATGCCACTCGGTCCAAACTAACATCTGGCATTATTTTAATTTGTCACATATTTGTTTTATGTCAGGGAGCCATTCCCATTACGTTGCGTTTATTACTAATCAGCAAATGTTAGCATGCTAACATGCTAAACTAAGATGGTGAACATGGTAAACATTATACCTGCTTATTGTCAATATATTAGCTTTGACATTGTGAGCATTTTAACATGCAGATGTGAGCATTTAGCTCAAATGCTAACATGGCTAACATGGCTCTTGATGTTTAATCCTACTATGAAATGACCAAGATATATTTTCCTAAATACTTTTTGTCAAATTTAATGTCACAATTATACCAGGCTGTGAAAGTGTAGTGAATGCAAACAAAAATCAAACTGCTATTGTTTTTCAGCAGTTTCTCAGACAGACATTTTATGTCAGAAATTAAAATTGTATTCATTTATTCATTTTTTGGTCCGCATCACTCCCACTCCTCCATCCTGCCTGTGCTAGTTGATCCAAACCAGCAGCTCAGTGGACGGCCTGAATAATATATATGGCACTGAGGCTTGTGTCTGGGATTTAGCTCTCGGCATGTGTGTGCATGAGCATGTGTGTGGACAAAATTACGACTACAGCCAGTTGTATTACACTTGGGAACATTCATAGCCTTTAGCCAGTTTGTCCACCAGTAGCTTGATGAAAGAAAGTCATCATAGGCAGATAGTAAATAGCTCCAGTGAGCCACTGCGAGAGAGAGACACACTGGGGATTTACTGCTGGTTGGGTGAAGTGCATCAGGCTGACCTAGTTTTTATTTTTGTTTTATGCAGGTTTGGTGTATTCAAGAAAACCATTTTAAAAGTTGCAAAGGTTGCAACTTTTTTTTTCAGCAAATTCAATATTTTAGACCAAACAGAAATGGCCAGCACACAGTACTGTCGTGTGCGTTTAAAAAGCATACAAGCTTAAATTAGGGCAGATAATTTGTTCTAGCCTTCAGCTGAACAAACAACCCTATAGCTCCACATACATACTCACCTATTAACACACAGAACTGGATCCACACTGAACCAGAATAACCTGTGGCTGAAGTAGTGCTGTGTTTCAAAGCCACACCCTGAGTGTTGTTCTCTAACTCAGACACCATGTGACCTGAGCTGTTTCAGGAGTCTGCTGCTCGTCAGTGTTGTTTAACAAACATTAGTTAGCCATGCTGATTATGTCAGACCAGCACAGCTGAGGGCATTTACATGTTATGTAATAGCAGTCTTCATGCCCTTTGGACTGAGTCAGCTGAGAAACAGGCACTTGGTTTCTGCAACTTAACACTGCTTTGTATGTGCTTGTGTGGGCTTGACTTATCGTGTGTGTGTGCGCGTGTGCGTGTGTGGATGGACGGACGGACTTGTCATCTGGAGCACCAGGACTTTTCCCAGTGGGCCACATCACAATTGGGGCCAATGCAATGCACACTATACATATTTGTAAATAGTAACACTGTGACTGGCTCAGCCAGGTGGGCGACTGGCCCAGTGGGCATCTGTCAGCCTATCTGTTCCAGCTAATTACTTTTGGTTCAGATTGGAACTACCCTGCCCTTTTCCCCTCTCTGCTTTGAGAATTAGTGGTGGTGCAAGATCAACAAAACAAAAAACAAAAGGAGAAAAAAAAAATTGAGTCTTGTATGGATCAACTGATCTTTAGTTTTATAATAGGAGAGCTGTCATACAGGTTATCAAGTTCCCCTTTTATAAACAGGCTAAATGGTATCAAGTATGATATAACTGCCATATGGTCAAATTTACTATATCTTCAATCCTGTTTTTTAATTGAAATTGAAAACTGATTTAGATGGATTTTGAATTAAAATTGTCACAGCCCTAGTGCTTTTATCAGTCAATGATCCCAGCCTAGTGAATCTAAATGCACTGGCAGCAGAGAACACGGACCAGTAAGCCCAGTGATACCAGTTTAACTGTTTGCAGCTAAATTGGTGAGACTGAAGATGGTAGGGATAAGATAAGCAGGGTTGGGTTTGTCTAGGTGGCTATTTACCTTTTTCTTTTTACCTAACCTTTTGTGGATTTGTTCAAACATTCAACTGGTTGGTGGGCCAGTCATTTTTCATTCCCTGCCTGTCCCTGGCAAGTGGTGAGAATTTTTTTGTGTGTGTACTCTGCCCACAGTTAAATCCCTCTTACCCTCTCTCCATGTGTCCATTTCTGATAAACTCTTTCCGGTAGTGACGCTCAAACCAGGATTACCTGCAGCAGACAATAAATGAACAGTTCATCCAGCCGGCCTGCAGCTGCCAAAAAAGCATTTTTACACTCACTCTCAGGAGGAGTCTGACGTACACACGCCCACTCGCCTGGACTCACACAAGCATACAGACACGTACACACTCTGCCAAGGCTGGAGCTGGAGGTGTGTGTGTTGTGTAACAGCAGGGTCAAGTGGTCGCAAACACCCACCAGACCTTAGCAACTGACAAAGCTGCCAGCTTAAAGCAGCGACAGGAGGAAATGCAGTGTAGATGAGAAATGTAAATGTGAACTGTGTTATAGGACAGGTGACATTAATAATGAGCTCAGATCTGAACATATGTCACAGAGGATCTTTGGATTTCAGCATGTTTCCTTCTTGTCAATGGGGGAGTTGTACACTTCCTGAAATATGTAGCAACATTTTGTAATAATGTCACAATGTTGAAGAAACACAATACAGTCTAACCACTTAAGGTAGAACTTTACATGTGCCAACCTTTTACTCATTACCTCTTGTATGAATGGTAACTAGCATTTGTATCAAAAAGCAGCGGGACCACAACACATGTACAGTGGTTCATAAAGAAATTACAAATGCCTTATTAACATTTTTAAAAAAAAACTTCTAACATCAGAATGCTATCATGCGGACAATGACTGTGTTAACAATGTTCTCTAAACTTAGTTTTTAGCATTGGCATACTAAATTTTATTAGCACCAAAATCAAAGTTCAGCTAAGGCTGATGGGAGTGTAGTGCAATGGTGGCCATATTGCTCTTACGTCATGTTTAGGAGCGGGAAGGAATCTCACGAAAACTATAGTCACCAGCTATGGTGTAGCAGTCCAAAAATTTTAGCAGTCGTAAAGACCCTCAAATGAATCAAAAGTGACACAAAGTTGATTTGAGTTTACTTAACTTTACACAATGTTGAAGGAATCGCCACCGGCACCCAGCATGTTACTATTTGACATTAGCTAAGTGAATAGCTAACTTACTAGCTAAACTAGTTGTAAGAAATCACTCCCTCTAATTGCTTTGTTAATGTTAGCTAACATTAGCTAATGCTTGGTAAAAAGTAACACTTTGCTTGTATATTATTGGTATATCAAGTTAACACAGTAACAAGTTACTGTTAGCTAATATTAGCTGTTGTTGCCAAGTATAATACAATACACGTTGGGGTGTTCCCTTGCAAAAACTACCTCATGCTTACGGACACAATACAACCAAAACAGTGAAGGTAAAATGTTAAAGAACTTTGCTCGGCAGTCATATTACTAATAAACTACTACAAACCTGTCATGTCTTCTTTGAAAAAATGACAATGTAAGCTAAGGTACTGATTCATGATGACAATTTTAACAAGTAAGTTAGCAGTTTGTTTGCGTTGCTAATGTCATATTATAAGACATTGGGTGCCGGTGGTCTTTCCATTTACATTGTGATGTCACCTCAAATCCATTTGATGTATCCCTTTGTTTGGATTCTTGTGAGGATCTTTACAGACTTATCTGTCCATGTTTTTATTGTTTCAACATTTAGCTGTGGTACACAAGTCAAATGTTTGGACCATAACGAGCTGACTGACTATATTTTCCAATATTCTTCCCACCCTAGCATGACGTAAGAGCAAAAAAGCTTTTGTGTGAATATGGGGAATTTTGTCACAGACCAAAGTATTGGACAAACTGAAATTTTTACATGAAAATGGCTCTGAATGAAATGTTACAAACTCATGAAAGTTGAACCAAATTAGAAAGAATGCTAAGGGAGATATAAATATTTGCACTAAATTTTAATGGCAAATGATGAGATTCTTCCGAGATTTCAAACTATGCCCTTTAACCTCAAAGTGTGTGTGTGTGTGTGTGTGTGTGTGTGTGTGTGTGTGTGTGTGTGTGTGTGTGTGTGTGTGTGTGTGTGTGTGTGTGTGTCTGTGTGTGTGTGTGTGTGTGTGTGTGTGTGTGTGCACACTCCTCCAGATACAAATGTTTCACACACATTTTTAGGTTAAAGGGCATAGGTTGCTGTATAAATAAAGACTTTTTTTTTTTTTGCTCATTACTAGTATTAATTGTTTGAAATCTCTGAAGAATCTCATCATAGTGTACACACACCGGAAGTAGCCCCCGTGGCCCTTTCAGTATTTCCCCAGAGGAAATTTTATAGTTAGTCCGTTTGTAGCTGTCAAGACATTACCAACCGCGTTGTAGTAAGTAGCAATCCTCAATAAGGGAAATTGGAAATTAAGAGCTAACCTTCCAATAGTTGTTAAGATTCAGGTATATCAGTCTGGACTAGAGTGGTTGACCGATCCTTTGAGCCCAGCCACTAGCATGACTGTTAGAACTGAGTAAACTCCCTCCAGTAATGAACACCATGAGATGTGATTGAAAGCTCCAGAAAATAAGTTAGGAAGTGGACCTTGAGATATTTATTCACTGTCAAACTACTATTTCCAAGGCCAATAATAAACTTTCACACTTCAATAAATCCCATAGTTGTTGTGTGCATCTGACGTTAAAAAACTAATCATGTTTGATAGCTTCTCTCTCTGTTTCTTGTTTTCTGTCTTCAGACGGGCACATCTACGGCTGTGTTTAGAGCGCTTGAAATCCCTTGTTCCCCTAGGACCAGATGCTAACAGGCACACCACCCTCAGCCTGCTGATGAAGGCCAAAGAACATATCAAGGTGTGTGTATTTCTGTGTATGTTTGGTTCCCACTTAATCAGTATGAAGAGGCAATGCAAGGAAAGCAAATTTATAAAGCACATTTTATGCACAGGGGCTTACATAGTTGCTTTACATAATGATGTTAGAAAGACAGGTAAGATAAATAAGTGCATAAGTCTTCTTTGACTTCTACTTAAAGATGTTAAAACAGAAACTTAAGTAAATGGGTATAAAAGTTTAAAAACCTAAGAACTGAGGAGTGTGTTTAACTTTCTTAGTCCTTGTGAGAACTCCAGCAGTGGTGTTCTGACTGAGCTGAAGCTACTTTAGTGCTTTCTTGGAAAGACCTAAGAAAAGATCTTTTCAGTATTCCCAACCTACTTGAGATAAATGCATGAGTTTTATAACTCCAAGATTTCTGACTGCTTTTTTTTTTTACACTAAAGAAAGGGAGTCAAGAGGAACCTAAAGTTTGAGACTCAGTTGTGGTGGGAAACTGTTAGTAATGTTTGTTTGAGTGACTGTAATGTCTCACATAAGCCACTGAGGGAACACAACCACACAGACAGACACAGAGCAATATTTTTGTCAACTTCTCCTTAAGTGTTGTGTTATTGTCTTCCTACCTTGCAGAGGTTGGAGGAGAGCGATAGAAAAGCTCAGCACACAATGGAGCAGCTACAACGGGAGCGGAGACACTTGAGGAGGCGTCTGGAGCAGCTCGGGGTAGAAAGAACCCGCATGGACAGCACTGGCTCCACTGAGTCCTCCGACAAGTCAGACTCTGACCAAGGTACACAAACACAAGTATTACGTTGTTATTATTGTATTATAACACAAGTGAAACGTGTCCTCCTCCTTAACACTATGTGGTGATCTGCATCATTTCAGCAGGTTAATACGGCCCCCTTTCCAGTTAACCTCAGTTCGACACTTTGTGCAGTCGCTACTGACCGGCTAGTGTGCGACCGGCTAGTGTGACCGGCTAGTGTGCCACTGACTAATGTGACCGGCTAGTGTGCGACCGGCTAATATGACCGACTAGTGTGCCACTGACTAATGTGACCGGCTAGTGTGCGACTGACTAATGTGACCGGCTAGTGTGCGACCGGCTAATGTGACTGGCTAGTGGGCCACTGACTAATGTAACCGGCTAATGTGACCGACTAGTGTGCGACTGACTAATGTGACCGGCTAGTGTGCGACTGACTAATGTGACCGGCTAGTGTGCGACTGACTAATGTGACTGGCTAGTGTACGACCGGCTAATGTGACCGGCTAGTGTGCCACTGACTAATGTGACCGGCTAGTGTGCAACCGGCTAATGTGACCGGCTAGTGTGCGACTGACTAATGTGAGCGGCTAGTGTGCGGCTGACTAATGTGACCGGCTAGTGTGCGACTGACTAATGTGACCGGCTAGTGTGCAACCGGCTAATGTGACCGGCTAGTGTGCGACTGACTAATGTGACCGGCTAGTGTGCGACTGACTAATGTGACCGGCTAGTGTGCGACTGACTAATGTGACCGGCTAGTGTACGACCGGCTAATGTGACCGGCTAGTGTGCCACTGACTAATGTGACCGGCTAGTGTACGACCGGCTAATGTGACCGGCTAGTGTGCCACTGACTAATGTGACCGGCTAGTGTGCAACCGGCTAGTGTGCGACTGACTAATGTGAGCGGCTAGTGTGCGGCTGACTAATGTGAGCGGCTAGTGTGCGGCTGACTAATGTGACCGGCTAGTGTGCGACTGACTAATGTGACCGGCTAGTGTGCAACCGGCTAATGTGACCGGCTAGTGTGCGACTGACTAATGTGACCGGCTAGTGTGCGACTGACTAATGTGACCGGCTAGTTTGCGACTGACTAATGTGACCGGCTAGTGTGCGACTGACTAATGTGACCGGCTAGTGTGCGACTGACTAATGTGACCGGCTAGTGTGCGACTGACTAATGTGACCGGCTAGTGTGTGATTGACTAATGTGACCGGCTAGTGTGTGACCGGCTTTCTTGGGTGTTTTCGTTCCAGGGTCATAGACCAGCGGGGGGGATGGAGCATGTGCTTATGCGTTGTCTTGTCATACATGCCGGCGAAAATCCTATTCCAATCGCATTATCTTGGTGTCCTAATCGGAGTTGGAGAACTCCGACATCAGTCAGACTGACACGTTTACATGCACTTCAGTTGTCCAGTTATAGTCAGATCAAGGCAATAATTTGTTTTTTCAACTGTCATGTAAACGTACTGACTGTTGTCTTTGGGCTGTGCTCCAACAGAGGACTTGGATGTGGATGTGGAGGGAACGGACTACCTAATGGGTGACCTGGAGTGGAGCACCAGCAGTGTGAGTGACTCAGGGGATGAGCGAGGCAGCCTGCGCAGCAGCTGCAGCGACGAGGGCTACTCCAGCGCCAGCCTGCTGCGCCTGCAGGACACTCAGGAGATGGCCAAGCAGCTGGGCTGCAGCCTATAGACAGACGGCACTGGTCACTGACCCAACTCCCAGCACCTCCCCTCAGCTAATCCCATCCCAAGATTGCCTCACCATTCCCTTATCCCGCTCAGACCTCATTCCCTTCCCTTCCCTTCCCTTCCCTTCCCTTCCCTTCCCTTCCCTTCCCTTCCCTTCCCTTCCCTTCCCTTCTTTTCCCTTTGCTTCCTTCCTTCCTTCCTTCCAGGACTGACCAAGTCCAAGGCCTCTCTCTCCAGCCTGGCCTCTGCAGTCACTGTCTGTCCCCACAACAACTTCCATCCAGACTGCAACAACCTTCAAGACACCCGCCCACAGCCACTCCATCATCAGCGGTCAGTCTCAGTCACCCGCTCTGCTCTGCACCAATCAAATGAGTGGGATTTTAAAGACACTCCACCCCTCCGCCTATCCGTCCATCCGTCAGAAACACAACTTTCAGCCAGAGAATGTTACCACACAATATCCCACTGCCTCTTTTTCTATGCCTCAAGAGCCATGGGAAGCACTTATGAGATTTCACCCTAACTTCACACATACCTATACATACCACTCCATTGCTCCTAGTTGTCCAGTGACACAGAGTCCTCCCAAAGGTGCGACACTGACATGATGTGGGGCTTTTTTTCTGCCCTGCTCACTAGTCAACCATCTGTGCATGGTATTTTGCACTTACTATTGCTTTTGTAAACAAAACTTTCATCTTTTTTCAAATGCTGTCTCTTAAAAACTTAAGGACCCCCACTACAGCTGTTGTTACAAGATGATGTGAGTTTAAAAAACATGCCAGTTGTCTCCCTGTCCTGTGGAGCGCAGCAGAGTTTGGGGACACTAAAATGATTGTGTGTGGTGTTGAAACTGTTTGGGCCGACAGCAATATATCCCTTAGTACCCAGGCATCGGCAAGCTTGTAACTACCCTGCAATTTTCTGGCCACACCTGCCATTCAGAGGAAAACACAAAAACGACAAAAAAAATTGTGCAGCATGAGATTGTGAAGGGGCCGGGGATTGTGGGAGGGTTTTGTGGGTGGGTTTGATGTTTTCTGCCTCTCTCTGATGACTGTGCCGTTTTTACAGCATCCTTTTATCATAAATGTGTGTATGTCACGTCTGAGCCTGGAGACAACAAGGGGTCACTAGCAGGTTTGGAAACATTTAACACCAGCCACCAGGCCAAATGCTGGTATATCTTGGCAGGTGCTGGTACATTTTTGTACACTACTTAATCACTGCCCCGTTCACCAGGTATTAATAGGAAGGGAAGAGCCTATCTACTGAGAGAAGTTGAAAAAACTGGAGCACATTCCATTATGTAGAGAGGACAGGCAGGTACGATTGAGAACATTATTTTTTGCAAAGTGGATGTTCCTGCCAATTATTTATGAAGAGAGAGTTCAGTTTGAGACGAGCCGAGTCACCCTGAGTCCAAACGACTGGCTTTGACTTTTCGTTGGGAACACACTGAGTGTCTCTGTGTTCACATTGAGAAAAGCACCAAAATGTTAAAAACCACAGATCTTCTCTCCTTTGCCTTGCCTTCATAGCTATTTATTGTTTCTGCAAAATGTAAATAGTTACAGAAAGATATCTATGTCTATCAACAAATGTATTTATTAGATATACTAAATATATAGATGAATATATAGAAATATATTTAATTAGTCATAGCCTATGTTCTTCTTGTGAGGTTTATTGGGAGTTTTGCTATGTGTAGTTTGTTTGCACAGCCTAGTCAGTCCATAGAGTATTTAGAAATGTCTCTTGTGCCTCAAGGCTTTGTATCCGTTCAGAATTTGGCACGGTGCTCCTTGAAAATGAAATGTTTTCTTTGTGGTTGATTATACTTTTAAGTTGGGTTTTTTCAAAGCCATCTTGCCCTTTAACAAGGGAATAAAATGACAAAAAAATTAGAATAATTTCTAAAAATTGGAGTAAAAAAGTATAAAAGTGAGAGGAGCTGGTGGCCAGGTTTAGGGTGGTGATGATTCCTCTGGCAGAGCTGTGCTGCCTGTCCGTCCATCTCCGTGCCTGGGAACCTCAAACAAAATGGCTGCTCCGCCTCATGAGAGTTTAGAGCTTTGTTTGGTTCCAAATCACCACGGGCAGGGAGAGGATTGCAGCTTTTTGAATGTAGATGTCCTCGACATGCAACATAGCAGCACAGCGCACCTGTGTCCACCACAAATCTCAGTTAAAAGCATGAAGATGAATCAGAAAAATAGATATAGGATTGTTTGGTGTTTTGAGTGTGGAATGCTGCTTTTTTTTGTCAAACCTTTTCAATCGGAGAGGAACTGTGTAGCCACGTTATAACTAAAGGGGGGAATGTAATGGAAAATTAGGTGCATGTGGGCAGTTGTGTTCACTGAAATGCCGTGTGTGTGTGTGTGTGTGTGTGTGTGTGTGTGTGTGTGTGTGTGTGTGTGTGTGTGTGTGTGTGTGTGTGTGTGTGTGTGTGTGTGTGTGTGTGTGTGTGTGTGTGTGTGTGTGTGTGTGTGTGTGTGTGTGTGTGTGTGTGTGATTATTTCGTCACCGTCTTCAGAGAGAAATATTTGGGGGTGGTAGAGGGTGGGTGGTTTAAAAATACAAAATTGTAAGTTTTTGTTGTGGTTTTCTGTTCATTCGTTTACTAGAAAAATGCAAAAAAAAAAGTCCACTTGACAAAGACTTCATGTATTAACCTAAGCATTAATGTCTGTCTATGGGAGTCTCCGGTTTACTCCTTTGTTTCATCCATTGCCTGTTGTCTGTCTTACGCCAATCTACGTGTGTGTGTTTCCTGTATGCGTGCATGTGTATGCACATGTATGCTAGTGCGAGCGTGACTCCCTCCTCCACATGCTGCATTGGCATCCATGGTGCAGGCAAGACAGGTGTGTGTGTGGGGGAATGATCACATGCAACTATTACTCACCACCTCCACCCGTCCTACCCTCAAAAAGACCCTGGTGCTCTCAGCATCTGCCTTAAGAAGCAGGTGTGGAATCTCTCAAAGAACAAGACTTCAGTCAGACCAGTTGTTTAAGCTACAGGTTTCAGCATCAGGGGAAACTCATGTTCATGTGTGTTTAATTTTTTGCACATTTTTGTCCCTGCATACAAAGCGGCTGATAATGCCTTAAAACCGACACGACCTAACAGAAATATATGATATGTATGAGTGTATATGATATATCGACATGTATCACAAGGGCCATTCCTTTTCATTATGACAGTCTCAGGCGTGGTGCTTTCATGCATTACACAGTACACACACCAACACACAGACACACCACGCCATAGCTCCATGAACATCGTTGTCGCCTGGCACCTTTCCCCTCAGAAAGGTCAAATGTCTGTTTCTTGAACAATAACTTAATGGAGGGCGTTTTGTGCACTTCCTTTTTAAGAATTGGATAATCTGGACACTGTCTTTAAAACAAATCACTTCAAATGTGGAGGGAAAAAACTTTGAAAATAAAAAGTGAAGCAGCAATTTATATTTGCCATTGATATTAAAGGAATAAAACATTTGAAACCCTTGTTTACCTACCTATCACATTGTCTTGTCTTTATTTGTGATCACAAAAGCCTGCAGTAATCATATTCTCAGAGCAAATGAAGGAACCCAACCCACCAGTTTCTCATACAATGAATAATCTTCATGTAGGGGTTGAATAGACATTAATGAGGAGGCTTTTGCACAGCAGATAAAAGACAGCCTCCACGGGGGGCTCGATCCCCGACAACCATCCAGTGTTTTTTAGAGTAATCTGTTGGCCAAATCCCAGGTTTGTATGATCACAGCCATCTGACTGCTGTTCAATAACCAACACACACACACAGGGAAGGAGAAGAAAGAGGGGGATGAGCATCTTGAAAAGCATCCCGCATCCCTTCTGGAGCTGTGTAGCTGCGGAGGGGGAGGGGAGTTAAAGGAAAAAGGCTTTCGTCTCCATCATGGGAGCCCTGTAGTTCATTGTTAGCTTCAATACCACTTCAGTCTATTTCCAGTCTTGGACTGATAATCTAGTCCGAGGACTGTGCTCCAATAGATGGAATGTAGAAATACTCACATGTAAGCCTGCGCCTGTAGGGCGTCTTCTCCACCATTTGCATCTATGCCCTACCAGAGTGGAATCTATGGTTTTATTATGAGGTAAGAAAATACAATCGGAAAATCCCAATCAGGCAGACAGCCACTTAATAATTTTTGTTTTCATGTTGAGCAGCACTACTCGTCTGTCCAAACCTAGAGGTCAAGGCCTACAATTAAAAATGAGCACTTCTTTCCTTGTGAATTACTGGATATTATCACATTTTCTTTACTAGGTTGCTGCATCTTGCCGTCCCTCCCCGTTCTGTGATTGGATCCCTAAAACAAGGCTAAGGAATGGCCTTAGTTGCCAGACCGCCTGTAGGTTCGAAATGAAATCGAGCATGCAAGGCAGTATGGGTATTCCCAGGCTAATAAAAAGCCATGCGACTATATAAACATGAAGTCAGTCACATCAGTACCTATAGTATAACAATGGTTATGATGGTCCTAAATATCTAGGGACATATACACTATACAGTCTATGAGAACTGCTAATGCTAACTGCTAATGCTTTCTAACTCGAGTTACAGAAATTTCACATCTTTGCATTGACTTTCTACCTAATCGTTCTAATTCCATCGTCATTCCAAAATTGACATCAAAGCCCAGCGTTCTTCCTGGGGGCTTGGGGTCGATGTTCAACAGTTTACTGTCTTGAACTCATTACTTTCAAATATATTAAAAAGTGGAAAAGAAGAATGTTATATGAGTGTTACAGAAGTTATATCACTGTCAAATTTTAGTTTTTGTAGTGTTACCAAATATATTTTTTTAATCGGTATCTCGCAATCTAGCATAACATTTTGGGAATTCGCTAACAAGCCACCATCTGAGCATATTCCATTTGATAGTTCGTAAACTTAATATCAACTGTAGATGGGAAACCATATTGATATGCCAATGATATAACACTTCACTTCAGCCAAAATTGTTAAATACTCTAGATTGGCAAGACATTTTTTCTGAGATTTGGTCACCCCAATGTTGACTTTATGGTTATGGCCCTGACTTGCTCATAACTCATAACAAACAAACTGTATGCAAACAGGTTGCAATTAGACCTTGCTTCATTTTCAAGGGAGCAGATCGCAGAGAGCAGAGCAGTGTGTCCCTGCTGTACTTCTGTAGAAAGTACAGTGGCGAGGTTATGAGAATGAGTCTGCTATGCGGTGGGGGAGGTAGAGCAGGGTCAGGGCTGTCAAGGAAATCCTTGAGACAGGCTCAGCACAATGGAGCAGTCCCTGTAGGCCTGAATGTAGTAGTGATCCCTATTGAGATGATTTATATTGTTGTGGTGACCTGATGTCCTTTCCCCCTCCTTTGACATTCAAGGCCACAGTGACTCATCATACAAAGGAACTAATACCACTTATCTATCTATCTATCTATCTATCTATCTATCTATCTATCTATCTATCTATCTATCTATCTATCTATCTATCTATCTATCTATCTATCTATCTATCTATCTATCTATCTATCTATCTATCTATCTATCTATCTATCTATCTATCTATCTATCTATCAAAAAAGGCGTCCAGCAAAAGACAAACTTTATGTTAATCTGCACATGAAACACAAGACAGACACCGCGATGCAGCTTAGCCTTAGCCAAGCACAACACGTTCCAGCTGAGTGTATTGACCTACCTGCAGGCGTGTGTTTGTTAGTGTCAGGGTCACAGGCCTATTGACCCACCTCTCCACATCCTCGCTTGTCAGATTAGTCAAATCCAGCAGTTTATCTGGGACTGTCCCGACCAATCATACACAGTCACACACAAATAAACACACACAGATGCAAACGTGAATTTAGGCACCTGATGCAAGGGACACACCCGCATGACACACAGACTGAATCCTGAAAATCACACAGGAAAACAGCGTGCCGTGGAAACACACAACACTAAGCCCAAGGGAACAACTGAGTTAGTACACAGCCATTCATCAAGTCATCAATGGAAAGCACATAATGACTGCCTCCTCCACCTGACTCTCTAAGTCTCTGGTATTTAGTAGTATTGGTTATCACTGGATGCTATTTGATACTCAATATGTATTTACACAAATGCACAGTTTAGTTTTTCTCATTGGCTTGGAATAGTTTTAGATAATTGAAGACAAAAGTCCTCCAATTGAGTGTAAAAAGTTACTATTAACATGGCATTACAGTGAAATCACTCTTTTTTTGCACACATCTGAATAGCACTTAAAACAGAACTAATCCTTAATTTTATATTAATGATTACATGACTATATTTATTGACAGGACTGCTCATAGGGGTGAATGCACAGAGAATTTCCACCCTAAGTCAGATGGGTCAGACGGTGTAATTTTAGCAAAAAGGAGAGTGAATAGTAGACTTATGTTGGTTAGAAATATGTCACTGAATTAATGTCAGTGTTGTTCTGTGTTTTTTGAATGTTGGTGTTGTTTTTAAAGGTTGTTCTGCTGCCCCCCAGTGACCAGAACATCAATGAATGCTGCTTTATTCAATGCAATCCTGCTTTGCAACGCAACAATTGTTGTTGTTATTAGTTATACCTGTAACAGAATAGTCAAAATGTCTGCTGTGGAAAAAGGTGTAAATGGTTCCTATAGCTCCAGACCATCACCTGATAAAAGTTGTATCAGTCTGAATTACACCTTTTTAATCCTCTTGTTTTGGATTATAGGGAAAAACAACCTCAAAATTAGTGGAATTTAACCTAATATTATATTAAATTATATTATATTATTTGTCTAATGTGTTGCTGTAATGTATAATACAATAAATTAGTAATCAAACTGTATCATCCATGATTTAATAGTAGACCACAGTTGCTCTTAAAACTGATTTTTCAAAGATCAGTGAGTAGTAGATGGCACATGTACATTTCCGCATTCAGATCCAAATTTGGATAAATTAATCTGAGCCTCACTGGATTTCATCACCTTAATAGAAATCACGCAGTAGTCAGATACAGTGTTGCAGGAAGTCCCTTACATGATCATCCTCCATCACAGCTGACAGCTCAGATCAAGAGATAGACATTCGAGTGTGTGTATTTGAGCATTTTGCATGTGTGTGTGTTTATGCAAACAGATGGAGGAGATCGTCTGCATGCAGGAAAGAGTGATCCCGTGGGACTGGAGTGAAGAGTGCACATCAGACAAGATCAGTGCATCCAAATAGAACAAAGGCGAAGGAAGCTGAGTGGCCTGTACGTGACACATAGTAAAGCTCTTCACAGAAACCCTCGCTTAGTGAGTAACACCTGGCATATCAAAGCACAAAAGGGAAACGAATTTCAAAGGCTGCTAGAGAGTGTTTGGTATCGGGGCCTCCATGGAGATCTGGGAATTTCTGGGAGTTATTAGATTCCATTAGATATGCAAAGCAAATAATGTCACTCAAGACAATGTTTGTCTTGTAGTACTGAATGCAATAAATACATAATCAATCAAACTACGTGGACAGAGTTGGACCACACTGACTGCTATTCAGTGATATCTATCTATGTGTGTGTGTTTGTGTGTGTGTGTGTGTGTGTGTCTAGGGCCGTTAGTCAGACTGACCTAAGATTTCGTATGTGCAATATATATGTATATAGTATATGCAATATAGTATATCAGCTAATTGGGTTCATGTTGATGTACTTTTAGTGCAGCATAGTGCGTAATGTGCTATTTCACAATTAGCATGCTAAGCGGAGATTTAAGCCCTTTCTTCTGCATCAGTTTAATCCATTTAAAACAGTAAAAACAAAACTTTATTAATTGACAGCTAAGCATAATACAGACGGAAAGATACTTCCTACGGGCACTGCACTAGTTATATGTAGTTTAAAACTACTTTAGACTCATTCTGGTTGTTGTGCTGCAGTTAAACATCTGAAGTGTACTAGCTGTCATATGGAGCAGTGTTTACAAGGCTATTAGATGAAACCACAGTGAGGATAGTGTGGCTGTGCTGGCAGCAGTAGTGGTTGGTACAGCAGAAGAAGAAAGGTTAGAGTAGCAGGCTGGGTAGATAAATAATATTCTGTCCACACTCTTATGGTATTACGGCATGAAGAGTGACAGACTCTGTATGTCTCAACCCCTACCAATAGCTATTTGTAGACTATTAAAGACATGTTTTGGAAGTATGGTCGACCAATTTCTTGCCAAAAAATAGATGAAAAGATCGATACAACTTTGTACAGCCAGCAACTGTGTAGTTTAGCATAAAGACTTGATACTGGGGGAAAACGTTGGTCACTCTTTCCAAAGCACATTTAAAGCTCACTTATTAACCTCGTATATCTGTTCTAATTAACCTGTATGAAGCTCAAAGTGTAAATAGTTGTGGTTATACAAGGTAATGCACTTCAATATTTCTCCACTGGTTGTCTGACTACCCCACAATGACTAAACTCCAGACATTACTGCACCAAGAGTTTGGAGTTGGTTACCTCTCCCAGAGCCAGATTAAATGTTTCAGTTGACGGCTGCTGCTTGTAGCTTCATATTCAATGGATAGAAATGAGAGTGGAATTAATTTTCCCTACTCATGGCAAAAAAACAAAACTCAAACATTTCATTTCAAATGATCCTTTTACTTCAACATTTCAAAAATGGTAGTTTTTAAAACAGTTTTTTCTCATTTCCAATAACAATGCAGATATTTTGCTTATATACCTTTAGGACTTTGTGAAGTAAAAAAAATTAAAGGGGAACTTCAATGTGGAGCCTATACTCTCATGTTTTGTGTGTCTAATGGGGACAACAGTTTTTAAAATGGTCCAATATTGAGCAAGAGTGCTGTAGCTGGTAGCCACAAAACAAGTTATCCTCCAGAGCAGTTATAGATATTTTATAATCAGTCTTGGCTGGACTATTGACCTATTGAATGTTTTTGTCATTATCCTGCCATACTTTTGTGTGTACTAAGTTCCAGGTTGAGACGATATCTTCAGATAATAACATTACCTCCACTCTGACTGCAGCAGGACTCTCCACTCTTTAACAGCATTTATTGAGACAAACTGCTTTGGTGTAGGATTTCTTCTCCTCTTCATCTGGCAGTAGTCATCCTGGTCAAAATGGCCCAAGGGTAGCAAAGTACAGTGTATGGACCAGAGTGTTAGGACCAAATTGTAGCACAACTAGCCCAAATTTAAACCTGTAAGTATCCAACAAAGGTAGTCTATGAAAGCTGCACAAAGTGTTGCAGGACCTTTTTTTTAGCACAGTAATGGAAAACCTTTTAGATAACACTAAGCTATGCTTTCTGCACTCCAAGAAAAATCTCACTGACATTTCCACTGTTGTCTCCCAGCAGCAAGTCAACAATTGCAAGATTTCAGAAGGAGACGTCTCCATCTTTACATAATGTTGTCAGAGACAATTATAACAACAATCTGAGCCTGAAAAAAAACATTTTAATTGGACATAGGAAAGACTGATGATGTGCCGGGCTCAGCTGCAGCGCCCTCCATCAATACTGGACCAACTTAAAAAATTAAAAAATACCAAAGTTCTGTTAAATGATGGCTCTGTTTTAGCCATGCCAGTGAACCAGTATACACAGTAAAAGAGCCTTAAATCTGACTGAAATAAATGGAAGGTAGCCCTTTGTTTTCCTTAATTGCTATGTCAAAAAATCTGCTGGTAGAAAGGTTTATTATATTGTATTGCTCTGCATGTCTCTTCTCTTTACATTGAATAGGATATACAGTATGTTAGGTGATGTTTTTCTTTCACCAGTTCAAACGTTTGCCATCGTCACAAACCCTGAAAGCTTCCTTTTTGTATCAGCTGAAAGAACAGCGTCGTCTGTCGGTTCTTTGTTGGAAAACACCACAGCATTTCTTGTGAAATCCAACCAGTGGCACTGTCTGCATGCAAAAAGCAATGCTTAATGCTGCCAACTGCAGTCTTGTTTGTTTACAGTCATCACACTGTTGCCTCAGTATCAATGTGGTAGTTGTTCATTAATGCAGAAACACTGGACACCGAACTGAAAGTCAGTTTAATGTGCGACACTGCAGTAAACCCAGCAGTTTTATATTAAAGCTGATGGGATACATGAGTTAAATGAGTGAATGTATCACTTTAGTGAGTGATATGATGCTTTCAGTAGAAAAGATTAAATAAAGGTGTCTGTCCTCTCATTGTGCTGTTCAGTAACTATAAAGCAGGACAGGCAGACTGAGCAACACACAGAATGATAGAAATCAGGCAGTTCAGGCTACCTGTCATTTCCTGCTGAATCACCGGCCCCCCTTCCTCTTCAATAGGCCCCTTTGTTACCAAAGGCTGCTCAAATGGCTGGGCGGTCAAGGTATCTCTCTTCTCTCTCTCTCTCTCTCTCTCTCTCTCTCTCTCTCTCTCTATATATATATATATATATATTTCTCTCTCTCACACACACACGCACACACACACACACACACAGAATATATATAATATGATTTCTCTTGTCTTCATGAACTGAACTGTAATCCTGTCTCAATTTTCTCACTGTGAAGCTGAGGCGTGAGGTGTGATGAGTTAGTTGTCATTCTGTGGAGTGTTTGTATATCTCAGTGATACCCTGCAGCTTTACATCCTGGCACCTGATTAGCAGAGTGACCTTGGAGGCTGACCAACACCTCACAGTCTTCTGTTATTGACCTGAAGCCTGCAGTCTGGTGGGTTTAAGTGCATAATTAAACAACATGTTCACATCATATTCATAAGTATAAACCCAGAGAAGTGATTTAATTTAGCCTACTCTCAGTGATATGAACGACCTGGACAAAATATTAGAAACACCTATCAGCAGTACAGCCCCATAAACTCTAAAATGATCAAACAGTTCAATCAGCAGAATGAACATTAGAAGCTTTGTTATCTATTGCACTGATGCATTAGACTACATTCTGGGTTTTTTTGGTTGTACCTCATAAACTGGGTGTTGAGTCAATGACATCAAAGTGGCACTATAATGAGAGTGAGGATGTGACTTTGCTTACAAATGCATCAGCTCAGTTCTGCTGCACATGAGAAGTACCACTGATGTTTTAGCATCCCCTAGTGGTAAACATGTGTAAGTAAAAATCAGAGGACTCCTTCCAATGTCATCTGCCATACTGACATTGTTTACATCGCTTACTGACCTCTACAACAAATAAAAGACAGAAAAGATAAACAAATGATAAACATATTGACATAATTCCAGTTTTCTGATAAGTGGTGGTAATAACTCAGTCCGCAGGGACTGTGGTTGGGAGCTGGAGGGCTGTCGGTTCAAGTCTCTGCACAGACCCAGTATGGAGTTTAGAATAATAGCTGGAGATTGCAAAGGTGCTCTTGAGCAAGGCACCCAACCCCTAACTGCTCTGGGTACTGTGCTGTGGCGACCCATCATTCTGACATCTTTCCACTTTGATGCATGTTCTCCTTGAAGAATTAAAAAACAAATTTCCCCAAGAAAAAATAGTACATTATTACATTAGAATAAACATCATTGTCTTGAATTTAACAACAATCTAGACATTGAATCGCCTTAAAATGACAACAAGCTTAATTGATAATGAATTTAAGAATTCAATCCTGATGTAGTGATGGGTATGTTGTTTCTGCACAATGCTTCCTCCTCATAACAATATGTGTTGACCTAAGAGCAAATAAAGTAGGTGACTACTCTTGTATTTAGAAAACTTAACTTATTTGCACCTTTTCACTAAAAAAGGCCTTAGATTGTTTGGCTTTTATTTGCTCTTTCTTCAGTCCCCATAAAAGTCGTATCATCAGCAGTGGTGATGAGAGGAGATTTAGAATGACTTGGCAGTGGCTGTGTTGCACATTTGGGCTGTTTTCCAGACTGCCAGTGTGAACAGGAGCACTCGAGGCGCCTTGTGTGGCGCGTGGAGGTGGTGAGGCTGCAGTCCTGTGAGTGGGGGTGCTTTCCTTTGCAGGGGCGTGGTCCTTCTCCTTCCTCTTGCCTGGATCAGCACCAAGGCCAGCGACACTGCGCAGCACTCAGGCCACACAGGACTTTTTACTGAACACTGAATACTTCCTATAGCTCACTCTGTGTTTGCATCTTATACATTTGAATATCATGTAAAAGGATCAACTTCTATCCACCTTTTGGTTTATTTTAAGGGACCATTTATACTTACTGATCAAGTGATATAAGTTATTTAGAGTTTATATGGGAGCAAAAAAACTAAAATATAGGCTATTGGAAGACTGCAATGTCATGCGTTCATAACTGAGTATTGTTCTCATTTATATAATTACATGTTTTTGTGTGTTTGTTTTGCAATATGACGATAACTGACAGGCGATCAGAGCCATAACTTACTATTTTCCAATCCATCACTGATGTTTCCACGTTCTAGTGCTGTAGATGAGACTGCAATGATGTGGGAGTGCAAGAACCAGGCCACTATAATGAGTCTCATCTCGTATTCCGATATTGCGGAGGTCGGGGTGGATGAGGGCTGCTGGAAGCCGACTGCAGCACCAAAACACACTGTGGCG
Organism: Centropristis striata; assembly: GCF_030273125.1. NCBI lineage: Eukaryota > Metazoa > Chordata > Actinopteri > Perciformes > Serranidae > Centropristis > Centropristis striata. The sequence continues at coordinate 30,168,017 of NC_081523.1, forward strand.
CACAGCTTTACGCATCGATCCCATCTGCCATTCTGCTGGGACAGCAAAGAAAAACTGCAATGACAGTGGACAGTATGGACTAAGGTAACATGAGACAGTCCAATGGGATAATACATGTACACATTATTTCATTATGATGTGAGTTCACTTGTAGTTAAGTCAGAACACGGAAGGAGGTCGTGGGTGAATAACTTAATGAAAGTTTAATAGATGTATAAGCGCTCAGGTCAAACAGGCTACAATAAAGCCCCTATAGCTACAAAATGTATTCTCCATGTCAAGTTGTTAAGTGTTGATGCCTGAGCCACAGGGCAGAAAAGAGGAGCTGCATGAGTGAATTCGTGTCTCCCCAGAGGGTGGAGGCTTTCTGCAAAAGCTTGCAGGTTTCCCCTCATCTTCTGTTGTCCCTGCGTCAAATGATGCGCCGGCGCCTTCACTATAAAAGCACCTGTCCGGGCCAGTCATCACTCGCATCTCACTTTCTCTCTCGCTCACACACTCACCCTCACACTCCTAAACTCCACGCACACTCTCTCTCTCTCTCTCTCTCTCTCTCTCTCTCGTACAGAGCAGCGGCCCCGGACACCACCAGGCAAACATGAGTTACTCCAGCGACATTTATAGCAGCAGCTCCTATCGGAAGATCTTCGGAGATGCCCCCCGGTCCGGCCGCATGGGTATGGGCAGCAGCAGCAGCCCGTCCCGCATTCACTCTGCGGGTTACCGCAGCGGCGGCCATCGCTCCGTGATGTCCGCCACCTCCTACCGCAGGACATCGGCTCCCGGCCGCGTCTTCTCCTCCATGCCGGACTCCGCCATGGACCTAACCCAGTCCACCGCGGTCACCAACGAGCTCAAGATCATCCGCACCAATGAGAAGGAGCAGCTGCAGGGCCTCAACGACCGCTTCGTGTCCTTCATTGAGAAAGTGCACAACCTGGAGCAGCAGAACAAAGTCCTGGAGGCGGAGGTCACCATGCTGCGCCAGCGCAACAACGAGCCCTCGCGCCTGCACGAGCTCTACGAGCAGGAGATCCGCGAGCTGCGGGCGCGCGTGGAAGAGCTGACCCACGAGCGGAGCCAGATGCACCTGGACTGCGTGCAGATGAACGACACGCTGGAGCGCGTGAGGGAGAAGCTGGACGAGGAGACCAAGCTGCGCGAGGAGGCGGAGAGCACCCTGAAGGGCTACCGGAAGGACGTGGACGACGCCACCCTGGCGCGCCTGGAGCTGGAGAAGAAAGTTGAGTCGCTGCTGGACGAGATCGCCTTCCTCAGGAAAGTTCATGAGGAGGAGCTGCAGGAGCTGCAGACGTCTCTGCAGGCCACTCAGGTACACATCCCACTGAGTTCTCATCTCCTGTGGGTCCACACACTGACACGTGGTACTTTGGGCCACTTGTCACACTAGTTTCAATGTCTAACTTTCACAAACACTCTAATACTCCACAATCCTCATGGCCTTAAGTTTAACTTTATCAAATTTAATGGGAGATTATTCCATAATGGCTTCACTAGACTATTATGTCCATATAATACCGTAAAACATAAAATAGAATCACCAGATTCAGTTATAGATTTGCTAGAAATGATCTATACACCGTTAATAATAGCGTAATACGCAGGTTCCCTACAGCTGCTGATATATGAGCAAGTTTTCCGCAGTACTCCCTGAATGCAATGACCAGCGAGGGTTATGATATGAAAACATGAATCTTGAATCGTTTTTCTGTGCACACGACATACTGCGTCCTCCACACGTTGAACATTGCGCACTGGATAATTGATGGCACTGCAGTTCCGTTTCAGCACCACCACTGTCCCTCCTCCTCCTCTCATATCTGAAGGCTCAAGCGTCCTGCAGCGTCCCGGGCGCTCCGTCACGCCCCGTGCAAACTTAACTGAAACATGTTCAGGCTAAAAGGAAGACCCCCCCCCTCCCGAAGTAGGCACCGGTCGTCGATGCTCTTTGCCACTAATTATGTCCTATGGAAACAGTATTCGGAATATTATGTGTGAGTATAAAAGGGGCGAGGAAAGGGGGACAGAAGGGGAGGGAGGGAGAAAAATGTAGGGAAATAGCGCATAATCCAGGGGTGTGGTCCTCCCAAGGGGCAGCAAGCAATACAACCTGAGAGGTGTTGTACATTTCAAGCTCAACTGCTTTTTCACAACAGTGAAAACACAGTCACTGTTTGACCAAAAAAAGTTTCGGTATGTCTTTCATTGAGCGGACAGCAGTACAGTAGAGTTGACATAATCAACACTATCGTTTCGTGTACAGTATACAAGCTCTATTTGAATTATGGAACAGTATTGAAGCTCATCTTGTTGCAGGTGCAGCAAACGAAAAAGGAGAAAATCAACCACACTGATGTGACTGAGGGGGCAGGTGCAACTCTCACTGCAACTTTGAGCAGTAATCAATACATTGAATGTGCAGGATTAAGTAAATCATGCTGTAAAGTGATGGTTGCTGGGTAGATTTCTCCAGGGTTTCTCCTCTTCCCTGGAGGGGGATGTTATTGCCATGTAAGCTACTGACAGCACAGCTTCCTCCAGCAGAGAAGCAGAGTCAGCAGTTGATTCATCAGTCCTGCAGCAACACACTGCTCCCCTTATACATATATGTAGATGTCATACAGGCCATCTATAGTGCAGGGAGTATGCATAGTAGCTGTGAGCAACAAAGAACATTTACATTACATTACATTTTTAATACAGTTGGAATTTAAGTTTATTTCTGAGTTTGCATAGTATAAAATGTCCATAACGAAATGATAGTACAACATTATCACTTTTTTTTTTTTTAAATCAGGCTGGTCAGTTCATTATATACAGGTGGCTTGAAATACTATTTTGTCATAATGAAATTCAATAAGTTGAGAAAAACAGTATCAAATTAGAGTCACTGCTGTTCAAAAAATAAACACAAAGTCAACTGTTCAGTTTATTTTATTAGAGTAAAGGCAACTAAACAAAATGTATATGCAATGCAACAGTAAAATAAAGTATAAACGACTAGAATGTGAAGAATCTTGCAGTTTTCTAAACTTATACTCACATACAGCATAATGCATATTCATTGATAATATCAGGATGACTGGTAAATAAAGTTTTAAAGTAACACACACCTATGTTTTAAACCTACTATTAGTGAGCAGTCTGTGTCACCCTCCCCTACTTCCAGGTGTCAGTGGAGATGGACATGGCCAAACCGGACCTGACTGCCGCCCTGAAGGACATCCGGGTCCAGTATGAGAACCTGTCTGCCAGGAACCAGTCCCAGGCAGAAGAGTGGTACCGATCCAAGTTTGCTAGCGTGACTGAGGCTGCTGCCCGCAACCAGGATGCTGTCAAGCATTCGAAGGAGGAGCTGAGCGAGTACCGCAGGCAGGTGCAGGCCCGCACCCTGGAGATCGAGGCCCTCAGGGGCCACAACGAGGCCCTGGAGAGACAGATTGCGGAGATGGAGGATCATCATAATAATGAAATGGGAGAGATGCAGGTACGTGAATGACAGAGGGTAGTGAGATGTTTCATTGTGTTTGGTGATTTGATTACTGTTCATTTAAACAGCAAATGGAGACTTGGTCAGGATAAAATGTAGGGAAATAACAGGAAAAATAATTGATCAAACAATTAACAATGGGGCCATTAACAATCACTGAATTCTGCCAGTGATATCAGACTCATTACTAGTCTCAAGGACACTATGGACACAGATAAAGGACACGACCTGGTGTATATAATTACAAGACTGTTTTATGAATCACTTAAAGAACATTAACAACAATCTACAAGAACATTGATTATTAGTAGTTCATGATAGGTTTTTTTTGTGTGTGTGTGTGTGTGTGTGTGTGTGTGTGTAGGATACCATTCAGCAGCTGGAGGCTGCCCTGCGCAGCACCAAAGGGGAAATGTCCCGTCACCTGCGTGAATACCAGGACCTGCTGAACGTCAAGATGGCGCTGGACATTGAGATCGCAGCCTACAGGTGGGTAACATTTCGAACAATAGAGCAGGTAAGGAAGCAAGTAAAGGAGATTAAACTAATCAGGATTTTATGCCGTTAATTTAGCAAAACTTTAATCCTTTCCATGAATCATGAAACAAGTGAGTTATATAAAAATGTTTGCCCCTCAGCTGTCACGAAGAAGAAAAGTTACTATAGAGATCAAAACCATTCTCCTCCTTCGAATGCACCAGGCAAAAGCAGTTTTTCTGCTGTACTGTTGGGAATTTTAACATGGTGATCAATGAGGATTAGTTATTTAGTAAGACTTACATTTGCAGCCAGCCTCGAGTGGACAGTTGAGGAACTGCAGTTTTTGGCACTTCTTCATTGGCTTTATTTTCAGCCTCCGAGGTTACTGAAGTGTTTTTAGAATTAAACTCTTCTGCTGCATAAGGCACAAAGTTTATAACTGTAAGACCATTGTTGCATATATATATATATATATATATATATATATATATATATATATAGGGTATATTGATATTAATGAACCTTTTTCCATTTTCAAAGTTTGGTTCAAAATGCTTGTATTTAAATGATAAGAGATGAATAGAAGTGATACAAAGTGAAACCTTACAATAGTCTAAACCCAGCTACTGTGATAATGTTCAGGGAAAATACACCAAAGCAGAGGTGTTTGCACTGATCTCAGGCAGTGACATTAGATCCCTCAGGAGAGAGATACACTGAGATAATTATAGTAACAAAACCAGACTAGAGGTGACGTCTCTCGTGTCCCCCGTCTGTCTCTCCCTGTCTGCAGGAAGCTGCTGGAAGGTGAGGAATGCCGCCTCAGCTCCGTTGGTGGAGCCATGGTGCAGTCTGGTTACCCGGGCTTCTCCTACATGTCAGCCCGCACCTACACCCTTGGAGCCTACAGGAAGTCTGAAGCCAAGCCTGAGGATGAAGAAGAAGAGGGCGAAGAAGAGGAGGAGGAGGAGGGAGAGGAGAACGACGAGGAGGGAGAGGAGGGAGAAGAGGGAGAGGAGGGAGAAGAGGGAGATGAGCAGGAGGAGGGCGAGGGTGAGGGAGAAGAGGAGGAAGAGGAGGAGGAGGAGAAGCCAAAACAGAAAGAGGAGAAGGAGAAGAAGAAGGAGAGCCCTACTGGCAAGAACAGCAAGAGCTAAACTGTTGCTGTCAACATCATCATCTTCATCATTATCAATAACACATTCCTCACCTCACCAATCACTTAAGGAAATCTGGTCTCTGTTCACATCATCTCAGTCACACACACTTCTGCACAGTCCAGATGCCTCACACAGTCTGTCTCTGTTTGCTCTGTCATTCAGAAGTGATTAGTATAAAGTTTATTAGATGGAGAAGGAGCTTTAGAAGGAAATAGATGTATAACAATTCCAAAAGAGTTGAAGTCATTTACATACTCTGCAGAGGTTGACATATTACATCACATAAGCGCAGAAGACATGCAGAAAGCTAGCATGATATCTCTTAAGTTTAAAACAGGATGATTTTTCCTTATAGGAGCAACAGTAAATGTGCCATTAATGATCAATATTTACAAAAAGAGCAATCAAAACCGAAAGTAACAATTTTTTCAGCACACAGACTTTAAGATAAACGCACAGAGTAACAGCCAGTCCAACTTTTACGGTGCTATTTGATTATTACATATAAAAGTTGGGGAGTACTTTAAGTAAGTAAAAGATTTTACTCATAGACCGATACCAGCTCATTCCTGAATGTTGGCTTGTTACACAGGACGAAGAAAAACCCACATTTCCCACAGCAGGTGAATGCTTTTCACTCCCCTCTTGCATCTCTTTCCATTCCCCTCTAGTCTCATCCCACCACGACAAACAAAAATGTACCATTTTCCATTCAAGACCTTTTTTCACTCTCCTTAATTCACTTCGGTGTCACAGCACGGCAATAATGGCAACTTGGAGCTCAGAAATACTGTACATAGAAACGTGTTGGGAGCGTGTGTGGTAATTTCCTGTTGCTGGAAAGGAGAAGTGCTGCAGCTTCTCCCTGAGGACGTGCATCCTTGGGAATGAATAATGTAGAGTTAAAATTGTCGCTATCTATAATTTTTTGATTCTTTGATTGATTCATTTGTCAATCTCACCCGTCTGAGTTAAATATTTATCTGCAAGTCTACTTCCCTAATTTCCTTCCCTGCATTATTAGAAACCAACACTTTTTCTTTCTCTTAATGTAGTGGTGCTTTTGTTTAATTTAGCATGCTAAAGGCAGGTGAAGGTAAGCATGGCTGTCAGTGTCAGGCAGCTGATGATGACACTGACAGCCCTCAGCTCAGACTGCAAGTGGCAGTTGGGGTAGATGTCGAAGGGGTCATGGCTGTATGGTACAGAGTCGCATATAAGGGCTATTTTCACCATAACCGCTTCTATCACTTTGAACTATTACATTTCTTTGATGTGTGTTTATCAGGTCATCTTCTGAGATTGTTTTTTTGACAAATGAATCAACCAACGGGCATGAGTGCATGGCCTGACTCTTCAAGCTTGAATATCTGCTGGATGGGATAGATTTATGCTTGTTGTGTGTTCAATTAAGAAAACTTGCCTTAACCATGACTGAAAGTAAAAAAAAAAAAAAACATGTTTTCACCCCTGTCTCACTTGTTTCCGGGGTGGCTGAGGAGTGCTGACACTTTCCCGACCTCTGCTATACAACTGTGACTGTACGTGCTGCTATCTCATGCAGTGATATTCCTCTCAAAGCCAAATAAAGACATTTATTAACCAAACATTCACTACATCTCTGCGTCTTTAATGTCATAAAATAGGGCTCAAATGTATAAAGGAAAAAATAGATAATAAATATATATGGTAATTTTCTGCCACTGCTACAATGTACATTATGTTTAAAGAAACACGCAAGAGAGATGTTCATATTCCAAATTCAAATTCTCAAGTTTTCAATGTGTCAATCTATCTATAAAAGCAAGAATCGTTTTGTGTGTGTGTGTCTAGGGCACCTAAGATTTCGTATGTGGCTTGCGCATGGCAGGAAGGTGTGCATCCTCGATTTTGAAGTTTTTTGAGTTCCTTTTTCAAAATATCATTATTTTCTTAGGATGTTGCGGCATTGCACTGTTTCCGATCGGATGCCTCTTAGGGGAGCTCCGCCCCATTGTGTAATAGGCCTACATCTGGTCAGTGACCCAATTTGCTCTTGATTTCCACGCCTGACTCATCTCATCTGTAAGTCTATTTAGCCTACCTATCTTTCGGAGTTTTAAAGTGTGCTACAAGGTTTGATTTTCCAGTAATATTAGAATAGTTTCCAGCGAATATCAATGTTCAAGATCATTATATGTTTAAGGAATTTGCTCCATAGTTGTTTCGGTGCAATACAGAAGTTATGATAATAGTTACAACAAAATTTCAGCTAGCGGATGAAAATATGATGAAATATGATAACATCGGTCTTTAGAAAAATAGTGACATGACAAGGCTACTTGCAAAACAACATGATGCATGCCTTTGCTATGCTATGCCGATGACACCAAGCTAATCGTCTCATTTCCCCAGTCCGAAACACAGGCAGCAGCACGTATCTCTGCATGTCTGGCCGACATCTCCCAGGGGATGTCCTCACCTCAAACTCAACCTGGGAAAGACTGAGCTACCAGGGAAGGGCTCCCCCACCACTGAGCTCCACATCACTGTCCAGAACACAGTGGTTGTCTCTCGACAACCAACTGTCCCTCAATGCAAACATTACTGCTACCACCAGATCCTGCAGATTCTTGCTGCATAACATCAGAAGAATCCGTCCGTTTGTAACTCCCTCATGGCAGGTCTGCCTGCCAAAACCATCCGACCTCTGCAACTCATCCAGAATGCAGCTGCTCGGTTGGTCTTCAATCTTCCCAAATTTTCACACTGAAGACCTACCCCTTCCAACAATACCTCGGTTAAGGTACATAAGGTCATGGTCACCTAAAACAACAACAAAAAATCTTCTTCAATGTGATTTTCGAAACATTAACTGGATGAATTTTATGAAATGTATCTATTTATTTAACGTAAAATTTTGGATTGAAGTTCAAAATATTCTCATGAACGATTCTTATGATATTTTACGAAAACTTGAAATGTTGAAACATAACAACTTGCAAAGTTTTAAGTAACAAAGGCACTTGGTTAAGGTCAGGAAAAAATACAAGGTTTGGGTTAAAATAACTTCTTCTGTATGTAACTAGAGTTATGAAGGTGACATAAATGCTGATGTATACACAACATTCTGAGCATCTCGATGGTCCAGAAGTCTTTCTTTCTCTACACAGCTCTCGTTCTCATTCTCGACCATAGTTCTCGACTCATCACTTGGTCATGACCCTATCACTTTTAAATTGGACAGTGACTCGACATTCTCTGGTCAGGATGGATTACTCCACTATATCTTTACAAAGCAAATAGTCGCCTTTAATTTGCAGGTTAACTCTAAATAACTATGTTGATTTTTAGTTTCACAGGGGACACAAACACTGGCCAGCTGGGGTAAAATCCTGTGGTCCTTTGGCCCACCCACCCATGACAGACTTTATCGGTTGTTATACTACATCGCCTAACTTCCTCACTTCCTGCTTTTCCTTGCATCATAATTATGACTATTCGAGGTTGCTGCCATACAAAAAGAGTGTTCCTCCTAGCTAACAATTTTGTGTGTTGTATATGATTTTATTTTTTTTGTTATATATGTCAAAACTTATGTAACACGTTTAAATGAATAAGTTTGAGTTTTTCTTTTTTCTATGGTACGATTTTCTCATTTATGAAAGACGGTTGTTTTATGCGTTGAGCTAGTAAGACTACTGAAGAGTAATTCATAGGCGCCTTTGGTTGCGTCTGCCAGTCACGACGAAAGTCTTATCATCTGTTCAAAGCATGCACAATACCCTGAAACTGAAAAGGCTAAATGAAATTCGCCCTTTGTTACTTTTATAATTTGCACCTGTTACTTTTAACCATGACACCTCAAATGGCTTCTGTGGAAAATGCCTACTGATGTATCAATTCCCACCAACGTACGGTCTGGAAAAGTTATGTGCTTGTCTTAAAACATTAATTATTGGCAGAAGTGTTAGTTTATTTACTTTTACTCACACAGAAGTAATACAACCTGTCTACTTTCATTCACAAGCCTGCCTGCCTTCTTAGCCTTCAGGCTGAAGCAGATATCTTTTCGTTAATGGGCGGAGCGCTATAATGTGTGTCTCAGCTTCTGCCTGCCTGCACCCAGAGGTGAAAGATGAGGCCGGTTAAGATGGATGGCAGTTGCCAACGCCATGCAGCCCACCAGCACAGCTGTCAACAGCAAGAAGTTTATCACTGCCTGAGACTGTTTGTTTCCTTGATCACACACTGTAGTGCTGCATGTGTGTGTGTGTGTGTGTGTGTGTGTGTGTGTGTGTGTGTGTGTGTGTGTGCGCGCGCGCACGTGGGAGGGAGAATTAGCACAGTGGCAAAAACATTATCAGCACTAACAGTCAATCAATAAAATGTCAGGGAAGCAGGGGAAGTAGCAAGGACATCTTTAACAAAAGTATTAGATGAAAAGGAACACACTTGAGTTTCAGGGAAAAAAAAGGAATACATTTTTTGACATGCTTGGGACAATCAATAAGAAATCAGATGCTATTTGTGACTGACTATAATATTGCGTTAGAGATAAGGATATGGATATGTACTGTCTGAGTATTGCTATTGTTTACTGCGGATCTGCATATTTTAGTATCTAACGATCAGATCAGATCTTGCTGAAACTTTGCAGATTTATGCTACTCTTTTATCTTATCTGTTTGTTAGATATGAAGCTGCAGCCAGCAGAAGAGGGAGTCTGGCATTTTTCAAGAGTAATACAAAACATTTAACCATCGTCACCTTTAGGTTTCCAAGCAAGTTTTAGCTGAACAAGAAATAGTCCAGCATGTAACAACCTGTAACACCAAAACATGTAATTTTCACATTTTGCTTTTTGAATGGATTAAACAAACAAGACATACTTCATGGCCTGTACGTGGATTTTGTTACCTAAGGACAGAGAAGGTGCTATATCTCCCTGTTTCCAGTCTTTGCGCTTAGCTAAGCTAACCTAACTGGCACTAGCTTCATATTTATATGTATTTCCTTAATGCCAAACTTTCCACTGAAATTTTCAACTTTTACTATGATCTTAAAGGGGACATGTCATAAATTACTTACTTTTTCAATGCTCCTGCATAGTTTTTAGTGTTCTGCCAAGAGAAAAACATGGGATTCAAAAAGCCATACAATTTTGCCTCCTCTTCCTATACTGTCATACAGGCTCATGATAATACACTGCCAACCATAGAGTAGGCTGGGTCATACCACAAGTGATATCAAACTTACATAAGATGGATTGTTACTAGCCATAACCCAAACACAGTGTGAGACCCACCTTTGCAAAGGTGCACCATATTTTCTTGCAAGCCAATCAGAGCAGACTGTATAAGAAAAATAGTGTTTTTTTTTTAATATTAAATAATTAAACATGTTCTAGTAGAAACCACAAGTATGAACCTGAATTAGACATAATATGCCTCTTTAAAGTACTCATAATTTATCCATAATTGTAAATCAATACATTAAATGTTGCTTGAAAGTATCCTGTGTAAAAGTCCCTAGTGCTGGAGCTTCCTCTTTGCCTGCTGGACTCTATGATTGATGCTCTATCCTTCGGCCGTGACACAAGTGGAGTTATGACTTGGCATGGACCTCTGAGATGGAGAGTCAGACAGGGAGTGTGTCAGAGGGCAGATTTATTGAAAATTCAAAAGTCCAATCAATCCCACCGCTCTGCGGCCCATGGCCCACCACTGGCTGGACCGTGGACTCGTCCTTGATTTGGCCGTGCTGCTGCTGTGTGCGTGCTGAGCTCTGCTGTCAGCAGATTCTGTTGTTGTGGAGGTGCATACATAATTGAACCGGTCTCCTTCTCCACTGCCCTCCCGAGACCCTTAGAGATAAAGCAATAAATACTCAACCTCAGCATTTAATACCACCCTAGCCATGTTCCTGTTGCTGGGAGTATATACGCGTGTAATTACATTTCCTCTTTTAAGTGAGTTAAACAGAAATACTGGCAAACTCTCTTAACTGTGACCTTGTAAGTGCTGACATCATGAGTGGACACTTGGTCAACCTCAGGTTTTCTATAAAATTAATGTTTTACAGCTTTCAATATGCACAAACTGGAAATTTACTTTGCATAAGTGAAAGTTTGCATTCAGCATTGTGTTCTGTCTGCCCTATATGAGTCTACAGCTTGTTTTCAGTTCAAGGATCACTCATTTCATTCATTGTCTGTCTCTGTCTTGTCCTTCCTCTCTGTCTCCCTTCATCCTTCTGTCTGTCTATGTCTCTCTGTCTCCCTCTCTCTCCCTCTCTCTCTCCCTGTAACTCCATGGCTATATATAGACTTCTGCATTGCAGATGTCCCAGAGCCCTGCAGTTCTGGAGGAGCTGCTGAGGAGTCCCAGCCAAAATTTGGGCTGCCTGACACACACACACACACACACACACACACACACACACACACACACAGCCCAGACGAGCAGAATAACTGTGCACCACAGGATGGGACACTTCCAGCATGACAGGACTCGACACAGTAGCACCGTACATGTGCTGCGTGCTGTGTTGCAACGTCCGCGGCATCACACTGCAGCAAGGATGAAGTGCCCCCACAGAATCGAGCCAAAAGCACTGCAGTCATAATCTTTGGGTGGGTGGGTATGTGAGTGTATCCTTGTTGTCATGTTAATGTTTCTGAACAATTTTCCCATGTTTTATGCTGAGTAATGGCTCTATTTTCTAATTAAATGCTAAGGTTGGATGGAGAATAAACACACCTTCAATATCAGCATTAATCATACTCATTGTTTATTCCAGTACACATGTTTTTATCTATTTATTATGTAAGGGAAAGTGATTTTAATAAATCATTCAGACGTCAGACAGGAGCTGATAACTTAATAATATAGTTGGTGCTGTAGCACAATTAGACCAAAGCTAGTTATTAAAGAATATAATCCTGATTGAATTGGAGGAAAAAAACATGAGAGCCTTTTAGACATAAACATCAAGCTTCAGTATTAATTAATTACCTGAAACAATATTCTGACAAAAAACTGACAAACATTCTTTCATGTTTTCTGGTAATTTATAAGAAAAAAAGCACTCAAATTACAGGCTCAACGTAGGAAAAATAGAGGTTAAAAGGTTTAAGTGAAACATTATTTCTAACAACAATAATGTCATATTCTCTGTAGTGAAATGTGACTTTCAACTTTACATTAAAGATAGGAATGGCATGGAAAATACTGAAATTCAAAGTGCTTTACACTGACACATAAGGCATAAAAATGGAGAGAAAAAAAGACAATATAAAAATACATTTTATATGATTTGAAAAGATTAAACTAAAACAGCAGATTAAAACAAGATAGGGATATATCAAGGAAGTGTGACGACACCTCTATTTACTCTGTCGTGTTAGTAGTTCTGTAGTTTTGAATGTCTTCTCCAATATGCTCTTAAGACCTGCTGAGTCATGAGTCAGTCTGCACCAGTATAATTGGCAATGCATTTTGGGGGAAAAATATTCAGGAAAACAGAAAGTCAGACAGTGGTGCAGTGTAATAAAAATATTTCTTTAACCTGAAAATGTAACCCTGAGCCAGGTCTCAGATTTTGTAGCTTGTAGTCCGTAAATAAACATATTTTGTATTGGTGCTTGTTCCAGGGATCCAGCCCTGATAATACCATTCATCACTGGCTGTGTAGAAACAGTTAACACCATCACAGTATGATGTCAGGTCTTATTGAACTGTTGTATTTGGGCTGCAATGCTCACCCCCTTTCACTTCTGCTGCAACAGCGGTAGGGCATTAAGTATTTATAACTGCTGGCTACTGTCAGGCCACAAAGCTGACACACACACACACAATTATAGTGAGCTTTTGCTGCCACTTGGTGTTCAAGGTGCAAACTACAGATATATATATATATATATATATATATATATATATATATATATATATATATATATATATATATATATATAATATATATATATATATATATATATATATATCTGTAGTAATAATATATTATTGTAATATTTTTTTACAAGCGAGAGCGCCTCAATTATCCAGTGCCACAACAATCCAGTCTTTAAAGAGTCCTGATTAGCAGATATTGACCTACATTGAATTGGTGATGCCATGGGCTTGTCTAATAATGGACCCCTTAGATATTTAAATGCAATTTCCTTTTTTTACTGAAAGGACACAGACTATATTTTTAATGCCCTGGAGAGGAGAGAATATTTTTGTTGTTTGAAGATGTAAAAAGTGTAACTTGTATTGTAGTTGGTGAAGTTAATGGAAAAGTGAAATGGGCACTGGTATACACTGGCATCTTCATATTTACTGTGAGTGACTGACTGAGTGAGTGAGTGAGTAAATGTACTATAGGTCCAAGTAACTGTTAACGAAGAAATAAGCTACAGATAGTTATAGCTAGCATAATGTTGTAAAGAGGGTTTGATTATCTAAAATGAACACTCCAAACACATTCCACAGTATTTTTCTTGAATGTAGCCCACACCTGGCAAAACCGGTGCAAAGTGTAGAATGTGCTGCGTTCATGGCTCCTCGGGAAATCCACCACATATATATATATATATATATATATATATATATATATATATATATATATATATATATATATATATATATATATATATATATATATATATATATAATATTATATATATTATATATATATATATATATATTTCACCTCGTATATTATTTTCCCTTTTAATAATTATTTTGTATTTGTATTTTTCAGAAATATATCAATTTATAAATTTTGGTTAGTTAATTTACCTTTCAATATATTACCCTAATTATTTAATTTGTTATATTATTTTCCCTTTTAATAATTAATTAATTAATTAATCTGTAGTTTTTATTCATGTATTTATTTATTTATACATTTTGTTTCATTTATTAACCTTTCTATATATTACGTCAATTATTTTCCTATATTTTTCCCTCTTTTTATTTATTCATTTAATTTTGTATTTATCTGTAACCTTTTTAAATTGTTTTATTCATGCATTTTGTTTTATTTATTTAGCTTTGAATATATTAACCTAATTATTAAATTTCTTATATTATTTTCCCATTTATGTATTCATTTTTCAGTTTTAACTTATTTAAATATTATTACGCTTTGCTTTTATCTACCTATGTATTTCCCCAAACTTATTTATTCATGTATTATTTCCTTTATACATTTTTATGCAATTCTTCTGCATGATTTAATTCCAGCTTTATTTCACAGTTACAGCATGAGCTTTTGTTTTTGATTAAATATGCTTTCTGGGGGAAAAAAAACATTTTTTAAAATCCAAGCTTTTGTTGCATTTGGTGTAAAATATTCCAACTAAGTGTTATTTTACTTTTGTTTCTATTAAAATAACAATATTCACGCATGGAGCTGACAGATTTGCATTTTTGCCACAAATTACAGAAAAAGTTGCATTATGTCGCTGTAAAATTCAGAAATACGACAGTTTACGTTGCACCTGAAGGCATCACAGCAGCAGAGGTCGTCGCTGCTGTTTTTGAACGCAACTTGTCACATATTTATTCAACACAACAGACCAACTGCTTCCTGACGGGAGAGAAGAGCTCCGAGCTAAAGGTAAAGCGACACTTTTATATGGTTTTTATTGTTATTTAGACTTGAAATGTTCCGCTTTGTTTACGAATAAACACTGAAGTCTCCAGGAAGTAGACGGAGCCGGAGAGCGAGATCAGCCTCTTTAACTTCCAGATCAATTATAACATCCAGCTGTTTCTGATCCATACAGAATAAAACAGCAGTCCACCGGCTTTATTTACAGAACTCACAGTCACAGTGAACACATTCACCATATTTATTTATTATAACACTTGATAATCATTGTGTCATTTTTACACGCGTTTTACAGACTGTTACATGTATTCTGCGTTTTGTAACAGTGTAATGTGAGGGGCGTAACCCATCGAATGATTGACAGCTGTTTGCTCCAATAATAAGCAGGATGTGAGCTGCAAAGAACATAAATAAATAAAATAATAAAAAAAAAAAAAATGAATGTATAACTGGATAAATAAATCATGGCTAATTAACGTACCAAAATAATAATCAAAATAAATGTCATCATAACTTAATTGATAAATTGATATTATTCCTCAGAGATTGCACTGAAGTAAGAAATAGTCTGTTACTTAGTTATTAACGGTTCTGCATTCAAAACAAAAAGAAAAATATATACATATATATTATTTTGTTTAGATTTTTCCTCCCTATTAATTTCCCTCAATTTATTTATCTATGTATTATTTTCTTTATACATTTTTTCTTAATGTTGCATTTTATCAATTCATTGATGCCTACATTTGATTTTGATATATTTTTGGTGCATTTAATATCATCCTAATTTATCTATTAAGTCATTTATTAATGAATGTATTTATATTTTATTTTGGCGGGTACTGTCCATATATAACACCCATAATCTGGAATATCTTATCCTATAAAAATGCTCGTTTGTCCATATTTGCATTAAGTCTTGTTGCAGGATGACGAGCCTGCAGCTGGGCGCGGAGGACGAGGTGGTGGAGAGGTTTCTGGACGCTGCAGCCAGAGGAGACGTGTCCCAGGTGTCCACGCTGCTGTCCAACGTCCCCTCACTCATCAACCGGACGGGGTACAGCGGCTGGACGGCGCTGATGCTCGCCGCTCGCAACGGACACTACGGCGTGGTGGAGACGCTGCTGGCACACGGGTACAGAGAGGCTTAAAGGCTCAGGGGATGAAACACGAACTGTCAGAGGAGCCAAAGTGTTTCAAAAAACAGAAAAAAGAAAAACAGATTTATCACTTCAGAGCTGCTTTAATAGATTTCTGGCCTCTAGATGGCAGTTTTCAAATTCATTACATTTTTATATTTTTTACTATATATTTTTATTGTTAGATTTATGATATAATGTATTTATTATATGTAATTTATTACACATACATACATACATTATATTTTTAAGGTTAGGGTTGCTTTCTTCTTCCTCTTTTTCTGTTTTTAAAGTGTGTCTAAATCTTTATAACTAGTAGTGTGTTCTTATTTATGTTTACTTTTTGCCAGGTTAATATGAAAATATTTAAATAATTAAAACCCCAATAAATAGAAACTAAAAACTAAGAAAAAAATAATCATAACATTTTATTTACCAGGCTCATATAATTTAATTTAAATATGATTTATTTGATTTTTGATTTTGGGCTACATAAATAAAATTGACTTTACTTGACTCTTAATAGTAAATAATGGAATAATACATTAAAAATTTTTTTTTTTGCCAGGTCCACATAAATGTATTTAAATAATAAAAAATAAAATAATAAGAATAATCATGTAATAATTAAATAACAAAAAAATTATATATATATATATATATATATATATATATATATATATATATACATATATATGTACATATTTATATTTAGAATTTTCCATATTAATCTAAATATATTTAAATAAATAGCGGTTTCAGACTCGTTGCGTCTCCTAAACTCTCTGATCTGTTTCTGATCTTTCAGCTGTGATAAGTTCTCGGTGAACAGCTCGTCTCAGACCGCCCTCGACGTCGCCAAGTTCTGGGGCCACAGACACATCTGGGACCTGCTGGGCCAGCCGGGCGGTGGCTGCCAGCGCGTGCTGCCAGGCCTCGACCTCCAGCAGCCCGAGAACTACTTCAGCAGAGAGATGCTGGACCGGCTGAGCACCAAGAGGACGGACGAGGCGTGGTTGCAGCAGAAACAGGCTGAGCCACGAACCGTCTACCTGCTGTTCTCCAACATCTGCCCCATGGTCAGCGGCGCCCCGGAGGACAACTGCGCAGGGGTGCGTGGCTGCTACAGTAAATCTACCTTTCTATATTAGTTCAGATTTCAGCTGCTCGCATCTGAAAACATTTAGTTTGTCGTTAAGCTTCAAGTGTCTGCAGCACAGAAGATTATCCACAGTAAAGTTGACTCTTAGTTATGAGGTTGGGTCCATTTCCAGTCTGCTGTACGAACTTCAACTGGCAAAACTGCACTGAAAAAAAAATATATATAAAAATGTACTCCTTAATATTAAGGGTTTCTTCTAAATTAAGTGCAAATCGCATAAAAAATTAATTACTTTAATTACAAATATTAACCACTAAATGGACGTTGAAATCTGTGAATTAATATATTGGGATTTTATGGATTTTTTCACAGTATTTTTTACTAGAAAATATACTTAGTATTATAGCTTAATGTTCTTGAATGTTAAATTACAGTGAATTCTATGTAATGTAAAATATACAACAAACACACATCATATGGCTGAATGTAAAATTAAGGCAACTTTTTTTTTAAACAAATTGTATATATATATAAAAAAAATATCAATAGAAATCAGTAAAAAACTGTAAAAAGTCTTGCAGTAAAAGTTGTCAAACACAAAAAAATCGAGTTATTGTGGAGATATATATATTTCTTAAAAACAGATATTTACTGTATATTTTCCTTCTTTTCAAATAAATTGCCTGTAAAAAAACTTTACTGTTTACTGTTAGTGTTACAGTAAGTGTTTGGCAACTTTTACCATTTTTTTTAAATATTTTGTTTTTTTTTACAATGTGCATTGTCATCGTGACGTTCTGATGAATTGAAAAGTGACCATAATCAGCAACCTGTGCCACAACCATTGCAGGAATAAATCCTTCTTGCATTTGAAGCTGCAGCAATCAATCAATTCCTCGATTCACAGAAAAATAATCGACACCTATTTGGATAATCTGTTAAACATTTGAGAGGGGGGTTGACATTCGTCCCTTTTTTCTGACATTTTATAGAAATAAACATGAATGATAATGAAAATTATAGTTAGTTGCAGCCCTGGTTGTGTTGCATAACACAGAGACTTTACAGCAGCTTTTATCTTTATCAGTCCGACAGAATGATGCCATCCCTCGCTCCATCACACACGCTCTGCAGAAGACCTCTAGTTTAAAAAAAAAAAAAAAATCAATATAACATGTTTAGCACAATATGTTTGTTTATTAAAAGACTAATGGAGCCACGAGGGTGTGACAGACTAAACACCGAACCGAACACTGGCAACATGGGAGGAGGAAGGAAAATGTGTGGAAAGTTAATGGCCGCGTTTCCCAGATTCGCTCTTAGCGCTTAAGAAGCTCTTAAGCGCTAGGAGCGTCTTAGGGACGCTCTTAAGAGCGCTGTGAAAGAAGGAAGTGTTTCCCAGAGTCGTTCTTAGCTTAAGAAGATCTTTCACTAAGAAGGAAGTGTAAGATCGCCCTGACCCACTCTTAACAGCCTTCTTAGCGACCAAACGCTCAGTGCAGCCGCATCAGGGAAAGTTATATCGGACACAAAGGAATACTAAAACCCTGCGTAATGATGAATGTGCGCTCATAGCTGCAGAACACTGACGCAAGAAAAATAATAGCATAAGAAGAAAAATAACGATATAAAAATAAAGAATTGCCCATGTGTTCCTGTAGCTACATAAATAAAATAAATCATCATTACTATCACTCTTTACGTTTTCACACACATCCGGCATCTGCATATGAGTTTACAGTAGCTATAAAAACATCAACAACCCTGTGGTATTTCACAGATATGAGGGAAACTGACAGGTGTAATTGAACTCAGCTGGAACCTCATCAAGAGGGTCTCCACCTGCAAGTCTATATAAAGGCGTTGCCGAAGTCCACGCGTGTGAGACACCATGGCTGCAATACAGCATATTCTCGCTGCGAACCAACAGCGTCGCCGTGCGCGAAGCCAGACGGTTTATATAAACGCTTATGTGCGTCAGCACTTCTCCCCACTCGACGTGCTGTCGGACCGGGCTGTCCAGTCCAAGTACCGGCTTCCTCGTGAGGAGATCCACCGCCTCGTCACGCTCGTGTCACCACACATCCAGAGGGCAACCCGCTGCAATTTTGCCCTCACCCCGGAGGTGCAACTCCTGGCCGCGCTGCGTTTTTACGCAGTGGGGAGCTTCCTGGAGGTGGTGGGGGACGGCACCGGCCTCAGCAAGGCACCGGTTTCACGGAGTGTGGCAGCCGTGACACCGATCCTCCTGCGCCATGCCCGGAGACACATCAGGATGCCCACCACGCGGGACGAGGTCCGCCAGTGGGGTATATATGCGTTAATGGCTTGATTACTACTCGGATACACCTGTTAGCTGTGATCACACACACACACACACACACACACGTAGCCTTATTGCACAGGTGTGTGGGGTGACTTAAGCGCTGATAAAGTGGTGGGTGATCGATTTGCCTGGCATCGATTGATTTATATTTCAGCACCATGGCGGTGGACAGCTCCCACTAAGAGCTTCTTAAGAAGCTTCTTTGGCGGGATCTTAAGAAGGCAGTTAAGAACGCATCTGTGAAACACCCCTATCTTTGCGCTCCTTCTTAGCCGAACCCTTCTTAAGAGCCTTCTTAAGTCCTTAAGAACGAGCGAATCTGGGAAACGCGGCCAATGACTTTTTGGGAGTGATGAAAGGAAATAAATTAAAACATTTGAATTTGAAGTAAAAAAAAGAAGTGAGGAGTCACTACACTCAATCATGGGATCAGTCCATTATGTTCCACTCAGGAGCTTCTGGTGGATAAAATGCAGTGTAATGGTCAAATTTTTCACCAGCCAAACCCAACTCAGCAGAGACGATAGAGAATTTATGGTTACGTTGTAACCTTGGTTCTCTGAGTGAATAGACGAGAGAGAATTTATGGTAATGTTGTAACCTTGGTTCTCTGAGTGAAGAGACTATCTCTCCAGCTACCCCGTACATACGAAACATGTAACAGAGTGGAGAGATAGTTTCAATGAATAGAGATTGTTCTCTATTCATTGAAACTAAAATGCCACATCATCTGCGTAAAGGAGTATCTTTGTAGTCATTGTTAATGAGGAAATGTCATTTAGAAACAAAACGGTCAAATCCATTGGCTCAGGTGCTTTGAGATGTCTGGATTAGTCCAAATTCAAAACCTTAATTTTAAGATTTAAGATTTAAGTTGTTATTTTATGATTGTGATTCTTACTCTTCACAGGGTGAGACCAGGCTGTGTCGGTTCAGATATGAGGCGCTTAAAGACCTTCTGCAGAAGCCTGAGACTGTGCTTGTCTTTCTGGGAGTAGAGAAGAGGAAACAACCCTCTCAGACAGTGGATGGTGTCCAGGAGCCTCCTGCTTGGTTCGCCATCAACGCAGATGAAGACGCTGCCAAACTTCTTAAACGCTGCGGAGAAAAGAACTGTAGCTTCGTAAAGAGTCCCAACAGAGACCTGCTGAAACTCAGCGAGGAGGAGGCTGGTGAGGAATCTGTGTCCGGTCTTGATTAAAACACGTTTGATTCAATATTCCTACTGAATAATCTTTGTTCCTGCAGGAGTTGTGGCTCAGGGCCGGTCGGTGTTGGCCTGGCACAGCCGCTACAGCTTCTGTCCGACGTGTGGCAGCAGGACCAAGCTGGAGGAGGGAGGATACAAGAGGAGCTGCCTGAACTCTGACTGCAGGAGCCTGAAGGGGGTTCACAACACCTGCTACCCACGAGTCGGTACGGAGCTGATCCATTCTGTCATTACTGAAGGGCACATGCACAAAAATGCCCTGTGGCCACTGATTATGCCATAATCTGCACTTCACTTGCGCAGAAACTGTTAAAAAAACAAAACAAACAGGCATCATTGTTCGAATTTTAACTTTCCGACAGTCCTTGAACAGATCATAGGTTTACAAAAGTTTCAGTAAGGTTAGGTCAGGTAAAACTTTAATGTCCCTGAGGGGCAATTTGATTTACATACAGTAGTATAAGACAAAAGACATAAAATACAAGTACAGCTTAAACACAAGTGCAATAGTGCAAACAACGCAGTTCAAATTATCGCTCACTGTTAAATGAAGTAGGACTATAAGCAGCATAATCTCCTGACACCAGTGCTTGCAGTAGTAAAAAGTGACCAAAAGTTGTCTTAAAATGTTGATATTTGTGTCAGAATCTCTTTATTCTACATGTGTCATTTAAAATAAAGCGTTTGTACTAACCAGATCCTGTTAAAAACATTAAATTCTGCTCCTCGGAGACACTGTGAAGACATGATTGATTCTGCTGAGACCAATGGTCACATGACAAATATTCACTGAAAATCTGTTTACACAGTGCAGAGAGGAGAGGACAGGAGAGGCTGTTTACACAGAGCAGAGAGGACAGGACAGGACAGGAGAGGCTGTTTGCACAGAGCAGAGAGGACAGGACAGGAGAGGTTGCTTACACAGAGCAGAGAGGAGAGGACAGGAGAGGCTGCTTACACAGAGCAGAGAGGAGAGGACAGGGGAGACTGTTTACACAGAGCAGAGAGGAGAGGACAGGGGAGACTGTTTACACAGAGCAGAGAGGAGAGGACAGGAGTATGGAAGAATTATCCTATCTTTATTCAAGAGCGTAGATTTTCAGTTTGAGAGCATAATTTGTCTTTCTCGTGCTCAGATTTGTTCTCCTCATGCTCACATTTTGCGCTCACACTCACATTTCTGCTGCTTTCTTTCAAAATGTGTGCGTGCACTTAAAAATCACATGCTTGTGCTCACATTTCTTCTTCTTGGACACAAACATTTTGCTCGCACTCAAATATGTCCTGTGCGCACTCAAATCTAAAGTCTACGCGCTCAGATCTCAACTCTGTGCTCTCAAAACTTTTGTGCTCGCACCCAGAACACGCACGTCCTCTCAGGTTGAGGTGTCTGCTCAGACTGAACGATGTCCCGCCCTGCGCTTAAAATAGTGTGTTTCACCAGCCAATAGGGAGACAGCTAGATTGTGGGCCGATCTTAGGTGCGTTCCCTCGCCTTTTTGAGCGCTCCGGAGGGGCGGGTATATGGTCTGTTTGTAAAACTGCTTCTCTCTTAAAATACACCAATTTACCATATTAGCCAGCTATTTGAATCGTCACCTATTTAAAACGCAGCATATTTATGTAGAATTAATCTTAAGTAGTTCTAAAAAGAGTTATGGTAGTTTAAATATTTTTTTTCTATTATTATTTGTATATATATATATTTTTTTTTTTTTTTCATCTGTACAGTGGTGTCATGATAGTCCAGTGGTGAAGTACGCTACCAACTGTTGCATTTTAAACCATGGGACGCCGGTTTGCATCCCGTCCGCCGCACTCTTGCTGCATGTCTTATTATGATTTAAAATTTTAATTGATAAATTAATGTAACAGTAATACAATCCGTGTAACCAGCTGATTCTCTTATTGCAACGTGTATCACCGTCCTATTTACACGGTCAAAGCCAGGGGGCGCATAATTAGGCTAATGTTGGTAATACTTTCACTTTCACAAGAAGAAGACTTTGAGCAGGATTTGGAGCGCGGCAGCGAATGAATGGGAGACAGATGGATGGCCAAAGACCTCAAGTAAGTTCATTGCTAAATGCTGCTACAACTCAAAACACTTGTACTTATCAACATATATAGCGGGCCTTTGTCGGCACTAGGGACAGAAACTCATTATGAATGAAGTGACGTCAGCGGGGATTCCCTTCAGCTCGCGCATCATTATGTATGCCTACCTGCCGCTGGTACGATCATACGTTGCCAATTATTGTACTTTCGTTGTACATGTTACAATGAAGGCCCGCTATATATGTTGATAAGTACGAGTGTCAAAATGATTACTGTACTGTTATTGAAACTACTGTATATGATCGATGTGTTTTGAGTTGTAGCAACATTTAGCAATGAACTTACTTGAGGTCTTTGGCCATCCATCTGTCTCCCATTCATTCGCTGCCGCGCTCCGAATCCTGCTCAAAGTCTTCTTCTTGTGAAAGTGAAAGTATTACCAACATTAGCCTAATTATGCGCCCCCTGGCTTTGACCGCGTAAATAGGACGGTGATACACGTTGCAATAAGAGAATCAGCTGGTTACACGGATTGTATTACTGTTACATTAATTTATCAATTAAAATTTTAAATCATAATAAGACATGCAGCAAGAGTGCGGCGGATGGGATGCGAACCGGCGTCCCATGGTTTAAAATGCAACAGATGGTGGTGTACTTCACCACTGGACTATCATGACACCACTGTGCAAATGAAAAAAAAAATATATATATATATATATAAATAATAATAGAAAAAAAAAAATATATATAATCTAAACTACCATAAATCTTTTTAGGACTACTTAAGATTAATTCTACATAAATATGCTGCGTTTTAAATAGGTGACGATTCAAATAGCTGGCTAATATGGTAAATTGGTGTATTTTAAGAGAGAAGCAGTTTTACAAACAGACCATATACCCGCCCCTCCGGAGCGCTCAAAAAGGCGAGGGAACGCACCTAAGATCGGCCCACAATCTAGCTGTCTCCCTATTGGCTGGTGAAACACACTAGTTTAAGCGCAGGGCGGGATCACGTTCAGTCTGAGCAGACACCTCAACCTGAGAGGACGTGCGTGTTCTGGGTGCGAGCACAAAAGTTTTGAGAGCACAGAGTTGAGATCTGAGCGCGTAGACTTTAGATTTGAGTGCGCACAGGACATATTTGAGTGTGAGCAAAATGTTTGTGTCCAAGAAGAAGAAATGTGAGCACAAGCATGTGATTTTTAAGTGCACGCACACATTTTGAAAGAAAGCAGCAGAAATCTGAGTGCGAGCGCAAAATGTGAGCATGAGGAGAACAAATCTGAGCATGAGAAAGACAAATTATGCTCTCAAACTGAAAATCTACGCTCTTGAATAAAGATAGGATAATTCTTCCATACAGGAGAGGCTGTTTACACAGAGCAGAGAGGAGAGAACAGGAGAGGTTGTTTACACAGAGCAGAGAGGAGAGGACAGGAGAGGCTGTTTACACAGCAGAGAGGAGAGGACAGGAGAGGCTGTTAACACAGAGCAGAGAGGAGAGGACAGGAGAGGTTGGAAACATGACAATACTTCAATATGTATAATATGTTGATTTTTTTCAGCCAATATTCATGAAATATGGCACTTTGTTTGTGTTTATATATGAATTCCATTTTATTTCAATTTTGTTTAAAGAAGTTTAATTTTAATTTATTTTTTTTCTGATTTCTGTCATTCTAACTGTGTTATTCTACACAAAGACATGTTTGAGTTGTTCCCACTTCTAGCCATTATTATGCTGATTGTGTAATGTAAAAAGACTAAAAAAACACCCTGAAACAGCTTCTTGGGGTTCAGAGAGTTAGATATGATTCAAATATAAATGGTTCAAATTTGACTATTGCTAGAACAGACTAAACTTAACATATTATGGGATGTAGATACAGCTCCTCTGTTTTGTTTTATGTGTTTTTAGACCCAGTGGTCATCATGCTGGTGATCCACCCTGATGGAAACCAGTGTTTACTGGGAAGAAAGAAAATCTTTCCAGCTCGCATGTTCTCCTGTCTGGCTGGATTCATAGAGCCTGGTAATTAACACACATGCACATACACACACATGCACAAACATAGACACACATGCACATAGAAACACACACATGTACATAGGCGCATAGACACATGCACACACATACACACAAACACAAATGTAGACACACACACACACACACACACACACACACACACACATGCACATACACACACACACACACACACACACACACACACACACATACAGACATACATAGACAGACATACATAGACACATGCACACATAGACACATACACCTACATACATAGACACACATGCACATAGACACACACACACACACACACACATATGCACATACATAGATACGCATGCACATAGACACATGTACACACGCACATAGGTTGTGATTCTTTTACAGTCGAATACCCGAAATGAGGCGGGTCTCACTCGCCGAAACGCCCCTAATTTGAATATGAGCCGTCCTGAGCGGTCTTTTGCCCAGACTTTTTTCGACAGGGCCGTTTTTCTCCCCTGAAAAAAGCCTGGTTGCTGATTGGATAGAACGCTAGGCAGGATGTGACGTAGTACTCAACGGCACAACAACAGGCGCCATTTGTAAAAGCCGGAGAAGTAGCAAGTAGTCACAAGCGACAATAAACATAAGCCCCTTTCATAGTGTGGTCCCGCAAATCTGTGCCCGCTCTTCATCTTAGGGTGTTCATAGTGATGCGTGAAGGCAAAGTGATATTCTGTCTTTTCATAGTGCAGTCCGGCATGACGGAACGAGATGCACATTAGCACAGTGCTAATAGGCTAACACTTAGCTCTGTAGCAGTACAGTGTGTATGTGCTGCTGCTGCAGGAGGTGTTCACTTCGACCTCTGTTTACATCAAGCACTGAACACTCTGCACAGTTAGGGATGCCGCGGTCACTTTGTGTACAGTAAGCATGCCTGTTTGTTTATGATCAGCGGCGACCCTGTGCATAATTAGCCATGCTGGTTTGTTTATGATCAGCAGCTACTCTGTGCATAATTAGCCATACTGGTTTGTTTATGATCAGCGGCTGACATTGTGCACAGTTAGCCATGCTGGACACACATGCCATAGACACACACACACACACACACACACATACACACACACACACACACATGCAAATCTTTGACTCACATTGACTTCTGTTGACCTGCTCCCCTTCAGGAGAGACAATGGAGGAGGCGGTGAGGAGGGAGACGGAGGAGGAGAGCGGCGTGAAGGTCGGACCCGTTCAGTACGTCTCCTGCCAGCCGTGGCCGATGCCCTCCAACCTCATGATCGGCTGCGTCGCAGTCGCCATTTCCACCGACATTAAAGTGGATGAAAACGAGATTGAGGAAGCTCGGTGGTTCTCACGGCAACAGGTACAATTAGTGATAATAATTAGCCTGGGTATACCCAGACTGCCTTGCGCGCTCGAATTTAATTTCGAACTGCCAGGGGGTCTGGAAACTAGAGGGAGATCTTAGCCCTGTTTTAGGGATCCAATCACAGAGCGGGGAGGGACGGCAAGATGATGACGCGTACTACTCGGCACTTGGAAGCTTTCCGGATCCAACATGGCTGCTGCAGACGCAAAACTCTCTTTAGCTGAAGACGGTGTTTTAAATAGTTTAGAGCGAAAGTTGGAAGGCGAAAGGTCTCTCGGCGGCTCCGCTGTCCCCCGGCTGGTAGCCAGATCACCGGTAGCGGGGCTATTAGCGCCGCACCTGCGGTCTCGGTGGCTCGTTGCGCCGAGCAGGTGATCTGGCTCCGAGCCAGGGGACAGCGGAGCTGCCGAGAGACCCGCAACAACTTGTTTGTTGCCCATAAAATCAGTGGATGTGTGTGGCAGAATGACATGAGGGGGAATAAAGCGTGAAAATAAATAATCTTGCAGAAAGCGAGAACTGGAGGAGCAAAGCAGCAAACAACACTCTCTCACAGACACACACACAACAAACATCCATCTCAGTTGCTCTACTACGTCATCTGGTATAACTGATCTGATTGGCTAAGAGCTACCTACAGACGCTTTTGATAGACATTCTAAGCTCCCAATAAACGGCTCCGGAGGATCGTAAACCACACCTCCTCTACGGAGAAAAGCATTGAAGGTGTCCAGACCTAATCTCCAATGAGATTTGGTCTGGTGTTAGCCAGGCTAGATAATAATGGTAATAATGCTAAAAAGTGAAAATATAAAAAAATAAAATTATTGTCACTGAATCAAAAATAGATATGATTGCATTTACAGGATATGTAAAACTGTATTTATGTCTATAATATTCTATCAAGTAAATATACTACAATAATATAAGCTCATATAGATTTTGGTGTAATACATAATATAGTATATTGTATTATTTTAAATGCAAAATTAAAAATATAACTCATAATGATACTGTTAAATACAAAAATAATGTGTCAGGCAAATTGAAAGCTAAAACTATGATATAATCAAAACAATTAATAATGACTGCAATGATATAAAGAAATCAAATAATAAATCAAGCACTGCCAAATGTATGAAGATTGAAAAAATGTTTATCTGAAACCATTCTGCCTCAAAAAACCCCCCCAAAAACCCATTTCTGACAACAAAGCTGTGATCTCAGGCATTACAGTTGCAGTTTTAAATGTGTGGTTATTGTTCGAAATCAGAATAAGTTTGTTTCGGTCAGCAGCCAATACTAATTGTTTAGGCTGAGACAAATATCATTGGGAAAGTACACTTGTTACTTAACTGGTTAAAGTAAGTAAATTATACACACAAAGTTCAAATAAGTCAATGTTGACTTTTGTTTTTACGTTAATATTTCAACAATTATTATTACATACGCTCAGTGGTGGAAGAAGTATTCCGGTACCTTACTTTAGTAAAAGTACTAACACCACACTGTAATATTACTCCACTACAAGTAAAAGTCCTGCATTCAAAACTTACTGAAGTAAAAGTACAAAAGTATTAGAAAATGTACTTAAAGTATCAAATTAAATGTACTCTATATGCAGAATTGACTCACTCAGATTGTTGTGAATATTTTTAATATATTATTGGATTATATTTATTGGTCATTTGTGTAAGCAAAAACACTTCATATATGAGATTTAAAAAAAAAAGTGTAATCACTTTAAGTTGATCATGTTTTTTATGTTTATTCTCGATTTGAAAAGTAACTAAAGCCGGCAGCTAAATGTAGTGGAATAAAAAGTATAAAGTTACATTAAATGTATTTATACATATATACACATATACATATAGTAAATGTCCCACAAGCACAGAATTCATTGATAAGAAGTCATGGTAATTTCAAATAAAATTGTGGACTGTCCATCCAGAACAAGGCTGGAATTATGTTGATCCTGTTAATGAGTTTTGCTGTTTTCTAACCAATAGAGAACAATAAGTGTGAGCAGAGATCTTAAATCTGACGTTTCCGTTTTTTGTTCTTCAGGTGATTGATTCGTTCAGAGGAACCCGTCCAGCCTTCACCTTCCCTCCCAGACAGACTATCGCCCACCAGCTGATCAGACACTGGATCGGCATGAACTCGAACCTCTAACCTCCGACAGAACCTCCCAGCCAGTGTCGTCAAACCGACGGAAAACCAGCAGCCGTCTAAACAGTTGCTGTTTTGTTTCGACAAACCAGCTGCCAGTTCCACAGAGTTTCCAGATTATCAGATTGCTCAGGACACGGTGCTTCACTGTGGATTGTCTCTATGGTTCAATTCAAATCATTCAAATGAAGTGGAGTGGTGCAGCCTGCAGGTAAAGACAGAGACACACCTGTATTCTCTCTGACTTGAAACAGCCACTCCAGATCTCAGGTTTGAACCCTCACCTGCACTGTGACAATGGATCAAGTGAAAAGGTGCAAACATCAGGAAGAAATGCAGAAAATGTACAATGTGCGAAGTTAGACACAAACAGTTTTGCTCTGATATTAAACTACCACGACTGTAACGCAATCTAATTCTGATACATGATGCACAATACATTTCTAAAAATGTAAATAAACTGCTGAACATAACAAATATTCATTGTCTGTGGCAACATTTTGTAAAACATGTTTCTGTTTTTACAGTTTGTTACAACCGCTATGACCTGTTGTTCAATACTTTTAACACTTTTTCAAAACTCTTCACACAGTTACCACAACATCAGCCTGTGTGGGCTATATAATTAACACAATTCTTCTTTTGACACAAAATACATCATCATCATCATCAAACTTTATTTATATAGCACTTTTCATACATAGAAATGTAACACAAAGTGCTTTACAAAAATAAGAATAAAAACAGACAATAAAAATGACAAAACCCACCCCTCCCACCCCCACATACACATCTGTTTGTATACACACACATAGACACGCATGCACACAAACACACACTCAGACTCACACACAGCACATATTGACAGATTGACATTTTACAGGTTTAAAATTAGTTTTAGCTCTTTTACACACAAGCTCAATCAAGACCAAAACAGTAGATGTTAATAGTTTGTCAAAACAGAAAACCTCATGTTCAAAACCAATGGATTGAAGATTACATTGATCACAGCTGAGTGCTGGGCTTTTTTCACTCACATCACCAATCACATCACCTATATTTATAGGCGGATTTTGTACAGAACAAAATGCCTAGAGGTAGAGGTAGAGGGAGAGTTAGAATGTGTGGTGGGACTCAAAGAAGGGCCAGAGATAGATTGACGGATGAAATACAAGCTACCATCATCAACCATGTCATCAACCATGGGTTGTCACATAGAGAGGCTGGAGAACGTGTGCAGCCTAATCTCAGCGGGATTTCTCGGGCAACTGTAGATTAAATCAAATCAAATCAAATCAATTTTATTTATATAGCCCAAAATCACAAATCACAGATTTGCCTCAAAGGGCTTCACAGACTGTACATGGTACGACACCCTCTGTCCTTAGACCCTCACATCGGCCAGGGAAAAACTCCTTTAAAAAACCCTTTTAGCAGGGGAAAAAATAAGAAGAAACCTCAGGGAGAGCGACAGAGGAGGGATCCATCTCCCAGGACGGACAGACGTGCAATAGATGTCGTTGTACAGGGCAGGTCAACAGAGTAGAGTAGATAGAGGTTGGGGGGGGGGGGGGGCAATAGAGAGAGAGAGGGAGAGAGAGAGAGAGAGAGAGAGAGAGAGGAGCAGGAGTTCTTGGGCGGGGGGGGGGTTGGGGGGCACAGCAGCAGGTGATGATGCGCCACCATTGGCCAGTAGTGATGGTGAGTGGACCAGGAGAGGAACATTCCCATCTGGGGCCGGACCAGATCCACAGCAGTGACACCAGCAGGAGTGATGGAACAGGACCACAGCTCCACACCCTGTGAAGAGAGAGCAGAGAAAAGTGCGAGTATTCTGGGAAAATAAAAGCTTGTGTCATGTATTATTGGGACAGAGAGAAAGAGGGCCCCGGTGTATCGTGTCCCCCGACACATTGGGCCTATAGCGGCATAACTAGGGGCTGGTCCAAGGCAGGCCTCGGCCAGCCCTAACTATAGGCTTTGTCAAAGAGGAAAGTTTTAAGTTTACTCTTGAATAAAGAGAGGGTGTCTGCCTCTCGAACTGACACTGGGAGATGATTCCACAAGAGAGGAGCTTGATAACTGAAGGCTCTGGCTCCCAATCTAGTTTTAAGGACTTTAGGAACCACAAGTAACATAGAATTTTGGGAGCGTAGTGCTCTAGAAGGGTAATATGGCATTATGAGGTCTTTAAGATATGATGGTGCCTGACCATTTAGAGCTTTGTAAGTAAGAAGAAGGATTTTGAACTCAATTCTGGATTTTACAGGGAGCCAGTGCAGCGAAGCTAGAACAGGAGAAATATGATCTCTTTTCTTGGTTCTTGTTAGTACACGAGCCGCAGCATTTTGGACTAACTGAAGAGATTACAGTATTCACTGTATTGTATAAGGGCCTTTCCTACTGAACAGTGTAACATGAATAACAGTAACTGTATTCTTCTGGCCCCTATAGTAATATATAACTTTGTTCCTCTAAGGGTTCAACGTTTACGTCCTTCAGGGGGCAGGGGCAGGCTTCTAAATGAAGAACAGGAGCTTGCCATTGTCAACATGGTGATTGCTAATAATGAAATAAAACTGAAAGAAATTCAGGCCAATATTTTACAAGACAACCTTGTCTTTGAAAACATCAGAGCAATCAGTCTTACATCTATTTCTCGGACTCTGGCTAAACAGAGTCCTGATGAAGCAACTTTATAAAGTCCCTTTTGAAAAGAACAGTGTTCGCATCAAGGAACTCCGTCACCAATATGTCCAGGTAAGGTTATTACTCTAAATACAAAATACACTGTACTAATTGTGTGTTTTGCAGTAAACTACTATGACCCTATATACGTAAAGTATCATTTACATACAGAGAGTCATGGAGTTGGAGACCAATCAAGTCCCACATGACATAATATACATTGATGAGGCTGGCTTCAACTTCAACTTGGCTAAAAAACGTAGGTGGGGCAGAAACATCATTGGTAAAAGAGTCACGGTTGCTGTGCCAAGCCAGAGAGGAGCCAACATCACCACGTGTGCAGCAATATCTAACAATGGTGTGCTCCTGCATAAACGTCAAATTGGCCCTGTTAGAATAATTTGAATATTATACGTTGTTTAAAATGAAATGTTACTGTCTTCCTCTCTTTTTAGGGACCGAGCACCGAAGGTGCGAGGACCCTATTGTAATTGGTCCGTTTATTATTATTCTTCTTCTTGTGATTTTCTAATCGCCTTTTTGGGGCCTTTCTCATATTCAAAAACTCCTGATATTTGGAATATACATACATCTCTCGTGAAATTTACATATTCTAGTGGTCCCGGAGATGGGCGTGGCACAATGGCTCACCAGCGCCCCCTACAAACTTTTCTGCCGTGAACGCATTACTCCTACTGATTAAACCCTATCCACTTCTTACTTGGTCAGTGTCATCATGAGGCCTTTGGGATGGAATGTACTCAAAAGCTTTACTGCCCGTCACACTATATGGGTGTGGCATGGCGGCAAAATATGAAAACACGAGCCTATATAACTCCACCATACATTGTCTCATCTGTCCCACACTGCTTGCAAGTGATGAGGGTCCAGCTGTGAACACACCCACAAGTCAATATTGACATACAGTCATAGCGCCCCCCGCTGGCAACAGGAAGTCACATGTTTTATACTTTGCCCTAGCAGTAGGCTTCACGTAGAGACACAAAATTTGGCACACACATGAATCATGTTAAGACGCACCAAAAAGCCTCTTGGACCCATACCTCAAACCCAACAGGAAGTCCGCCATCTTGGTTTGAATATTGCACAATTCCTTGTTTTTACCCATTTCCATGCTGCATACTTTAACGAACTCCTCCTACAGATTTCACCCCATTGACTTCACACTTGGTCAGTAGCATCAGAAGGCCTTTGGGATCAAAAGTTATTGAAAGCTTCACCGCCGCTCACACCATTTGGGCGTGGCATGGCAGCAAAATATGGCGTCTCGCCATCTAACACAAGACTGCATAACTTGACAATGGATTGTCCAATCTGTCCCAAATGTCACACACGTGATGAGGGTCCAGCCCGGGACACACCCACGTGTCAATAGTGACACACAGTCATAGCGCCCCCTGCTGGCAACAGCAAGTAACATGTTTTACACCTGCCCTGGCCACAGTGGTAGAAGACACACTATTTGGTACACATAGGGACTGAGCCTACAGCGCCGCGCCCGACGTGGCCTCCGCTGACATCGCCTCCCCCGACGGCTCCACTCGTTTCTCTTTGTGATTTTTCTCCAACAGTCATCACAGGTCACTATGCATGCGTAATTCACTAAACCTTGATAATGTCTATCTCTATGCATTTATATTAATCAGGCAATATGATTTTGATACAATGATTGTGTTTGTGTGTTAATGTTGATGTAGAAAACTATGATTAGTTTGATTACATATATTCCATTTGCTTAAACTAATTAAGATTCAATAATCACAAAAAATAGTATTGTCTGTCTTATATTTTTTAAACTTTAAAAGAACATGTAGACATTGAAAAATAGTTGGGCTCTTGTTATATTTCTGTAGAACATAACAAGGCAGTATGTTTGTCATAACAAGTTTGTTAGCAGATCACATGATCTTGTCCTGGGCAGCATTGATTGTGTTGCCCAGGTGGCCTGACGTGTGACGGTATGAAAGAAGACTGGCGAATCAGCGGAGGGGGAAGGTGGGACTTCCTGGAAGAAATCTACCTTCATGATATAATTAAACAATGTTAGTGTGGAACTGGGGTTTTTTGCAGGGGGAGAGACGAGGTTTTCAGACTTCATGACCTGAAACCTGTCTGTGTGTATCTGATTCCTAAAGTGAATCCCAGAGCTCTGTAATTCACATTTCTTGACGTATTGTAATAAAACTATGTTAAACTGAGAACTCGGACGTCTCCAGCTCATCATTTCCCCATCAAAGACTGCGCGGAAATAATTGGTGAGATATTTTCCTGTTGGTGTCAGATTATTCAATTTTCAAGTTTTTCTTGTGCAATTTTTCTAACAGCCCCTACAACACCAAACGCCTTCTCCAGTTTTGTCCAGTCATGTCGAAGTATCCTTGAGCAAGATACTGAACCCCAAATTGCTCCCGATGCTGTGTTCATCGGCGTATGAATGAAGTGGCAGGTGGGACCGTTTAGGGTAGCCTCTGCCACCAGTATGAATGTGTGTGTGAAAGGGTGAATGAGCGCAGTCTGTAGTGTAAAGGTAAACAGCCTTATTTCGGCGAGAGAAGAACAATTCAAGTCAATCATTCATACTAATGATGATGAATCAATAAATCACTACAGGGATTGAATATCAGTCAAAATACATGTTTCCTGCTTTTAATGAGTTGAAATAAAAAGAAAAGAGTCAAAATAATATTTGGGTCTTACAGTGTTAAAACATGACTGCTTCTGGCAAAAACAGCCTTATTTCGGCGAGAGAAGAACAATTCAAGCCAATCATTCATACTAATGATGATGAATCAATAAATCACTACAGGGATTGAATATCAGTCAAAATGCATGTTTCCTGCTTGAAATTAGATGAAATCACAAGAAAAGAGTCAAAATGATATTTGGGTCTTACAGTGTTAAAACATGACTGCTTGTGGCAAAAACAGCCTTATTTCGGCGAGAGAAGACCAATTCAAGCCAATCATTCATACTAATGATGATGAATCAATAAATCACTACAGGGATTGAATATCAGTCAAAATGCATGTTTCCTGCTTTTAATGAGTTGAAATCACAAGAAAAGAGTCAAAATGATATTTGGGTCTTACAGTGTTAAAACATGACTGCTTGTGGCAAAAACAGCCTTATTTCGGCGAGAGAAGAACAATTCAAGCCAATCATTCATACTAATGATGATGAATCAATAAATCACTACAGGGATTGAATATCAGTCAAAATGCATGTTTCCTGCTTTTAATGAGTTGAAATCACAAGAAAAGAGTCAAAATGATATTTGGGTCTTACAGTGTTAAAACATGACTGCTTGTGGCAAAAACAGCCTTATTTCGGCGAGAGAAGAACAATTCAAGCCAATCATTCATACTAATGATGATGAATCAATAAATCACTACAGGGATTGAATATCAGTCAAAATGCATGTTTCCTGCTTTTAATGAGTTGAAATCACAAGAAAAGAGTGAAAATGATATTTGGGTCTTACAGTGTTAAAACATGACTGCTTGTGGCAAAAACAGCCTTATTTCGGCGAGAGAAGAACAATTCAAGCCAATCATTCATACTAATGATGATGAATCAATAAATCACTACAGGGATTGAATATCAGTCAAAATGCATGTTTCCTGCTTTTAATGAGTTGAAATCACAAGAAAAGAGTCAAAATGATATTTGGGTCTTACAGTGTTAAAACATGACTGCTTGTGGCAAAAACAGCCTTATTTCGGCGAGAGAGGAACAATTCAAGCCAATCCTTCATACTAATGATGATGAATCAATAAATCACTACAGGGATTGAATATCAGTCAAAATGCATGTTTCCTGCTTTTAATGAGTTGAAATCAAAAGAAAAGAGTCAAAATGATATTTGGGTCTTACAGTGTTAAAACATGACTGCTTCTGGCAAAAACAGCCTTATTTCGGCGAGGGAAGAACAATTCAAGTCAATCATTCAAACTAATGATGATGAATCAATAAATCACTACAGGAATTGAATATCAGTCAAAATGCATGTTTCCTGCTTGAAATTAGATGAAATCACAAGAAAAGAGTCAAAATGATATTTGGGTCTTACAGTGTTAAAACATGACTGCTTGTGGCAAAAACAGCCTTATTTCGGTGAGAGAAGACCAATTCAAGCGAATCATTCATACTAATGATGATGAATCAATAAATCACTACAGGGATTGAATATCAGTCAAAATGCATGTTTCCTGCTTGAAATTAGATGAAATCACAAGATAAGAGTCAAAATGATATTTGGGTCTCACAGTGTTAAAACATGACTGCTTGTGGCAAAAACAGCCTTATTTCGGCGAGAGAAGAACAATTCAAGTCAATCATTCTAACTAATGATGATGAATCAATAAATCACTACAGGGATTGAATATCAGTCAAAATGCATGTTTCCTGCTTTTAATGAGTTGAAATCACAAGAAAAGAGTCAAAATGATATTTGGGTCTTACAGTGTTAAAACATGACTGCTTCTGGCAAAAACAGCCTTATTTCGGCGAGAGAAGAGAAATTCAAGTCAATCATTCAAACTAATGATGATGAATCAATAAATCACTAAAGGGATTGAATATCAGTCAAAATGCATGTTTCCTGCTTTTAATGAGTTGAAATCACAAGAAAAGAGTGAAAATGATATTTGGGTCTTACAGTGTTAAAACATGACTGCTTCTGGCAAAAACAGCCTTATTTCGGCGAGAGAAGAGAAATTCAAGTCAATCATTCAAACTAATGATGATGAATCAATAAATCACTAAAGGGATTGAATATCAGTCAAAATGCATGTTTCCTGCTTTTAATGAGTTGAAATCACAAGAAAAGAGTGAAAATGATATTTGGGTCTTACAGTATTAAAACATGACTGCTTCTGGCAAAAACAGCCTTATTTCGGCGAGAGAAGAACAATTCAAGCCAATCATTCATACTAATGATGATGAATCAATAAATCACTACAGGGATTGAATATCAGTCAAAATCCATGTTTCCTGCTTGAAACTAGATGAAATCACAAGAAAAGAGTCAAAATGATATTTGGGTCTTACAGTGTTAAAACATGACTGCTTGTGGCAAAAACAGCCTTATTTCGGTGAGAGAAGAGAAATTCAAGTCAATCATTCAAACTAATGATGATGAATCAATAAATCACTAAAGGGATTGAATATCAGTCAAAATGCATGTTTCCTGCTTTTAATGAGTTGAAATCACAAGAAAAGAGTGAAAATGATATTTGGGTCTTACAGTGTTAAAACATGACTGCTTCTGGCAAAAACAGCCTTATTTCGGCGAGAGAAGAACAATTCAAGTCAATCATTCAAACTAATGATGATGAATCAATAAATCACTACAGGGATTGAATATCAGTCAAAATGCATGTTTCCTGCTTTTAATGAGTTGAAATCACAAGAAAAGAGTGAAAATGATATTTGGGTCTTACAGTGTTAAAACATGACTGCTTCTGGCAAAAACAGCCTTATTTCGGCGAGAGAAGAACAATTCAAGTCAATCATTCAAACTAATGATGATGAATCAATAAATCACTACAGGGATTGAATATCAGTCAAAATGCATGTTTCCTGCTTGAAATTAGATGAAATCACAAGAAAAGAGTGAAAATGATATTTGGGTCTTACAGTGATAAAACATGACTGCTTCTGGCAAAAACAGCCTTATTTCGGCGAGAGAAGAACAATTCAAGTCAATCATTCAAACTAATGATGATGAATCAATAAATCACTACAGGGATTGAATATCAGTCAAAATGCATGTTTCCTGCTTTTAATGAGTTGAAATCACAAGAAAAGAGTGAAAATGATATTTGGGTCTTACAGTGTTAAAACATGACTGCTTCTGGCAAAAACAGCCTTATTTCGACGAGAGAAGAACAATTCAAGTCAATCATTCAAACTAATGATGATGAATCAATAAATCACTACAGGGATTGAATATCATTCAAAATGCATGTTTCCTGCTTGAACTTAGATGAAATCACAAGAAAAGAGTGAAAATGATATTTGGGTCTTACAGTGATAAAACATGACTGCTTCTGGCAAAAACAGCCTTATTTCGGCGAGAGAAGAACAATTCAAGTCAGTCATTCAAACTAATGATGATGTATCAATAAATCACTACAGGGATTGAATATCAGTCAAAATGCATGTTTCCTGCTTTTAATGAGTTGAAATCACAAGAAAAGAGTGAAAATGATATTTGGGTCTTACAGTATTAAAACATGACTGCTTCTGGCAAAAACAGCCTTATTTCGGCGAGAGAAGAACAATTCAAGTCAATCATTCAAACTAATGATGATGAATCAATAAATCACTACAGGGATTGAATATCATTCAAAATGCATGTTTCCTGCTTGAACTTAGATGAAATCACAAGAAAAGAGTGAAAATGATATTTGGGTCTTACAGTGATAAAACATGACTGCTTCTGGCAAAAACAGCCTTATTTCGGCGAGAGAAGAACAATTCAAGTCAATCATTCAAACTAATGATGATGAATCAATAAATCAATACAGGGATTGAATATCATTCAAAATGCATGTTTCCTGCTTGAACTTAGATGAAATCACAAGAAAAGAGTGAAAATGATATTTGGGTCTTACAGTGATAAAACATGACTGCTTGTGGCAAAAACAGCCTTATTTCGGCGAGAGAAGAACAATTCAAGTCAATCATTCAAACTAATGATGATGTATCAATAAATCACTACAGGGATTGAATATCAGTCAAAATGCATGTTTCCTGCTTTTAATGAGTTGAAATCACAAGAAAAGAGTGAAAATGATATTTGGGTCTTACAGTATTAAAACATGACTGCTTCTGGCAAAAACAGCCTTATTTCGGCGAGAGAAGAACAATTCAAGTCAATCATTCAAACTAATGATGATGAATCAATAAATCACTACAGGGATTGAATATCAGTCAAAATGCATGTTTCCTGCTTTTAATGAGTTGAAATCACAAGAAAAGAGTCAAAATTATATTTGGGTCTTACAGTGTTAAAACATGACTGCTTGTGGCAAAAACAGCCTTATTTCGGCGAGAGAAGAACAATTCAAGCCAATCATTCATACTAATGATGATGAATCAATACATCACTACAGGGATTGAATATCAGTCAAAATGCATGTTTCCTGCTTTTAATGAGTTGAAATCACAAGAAAAGAGTGAAAATGATATTTGGGTCTTACAGTGTTAAAACATGACTGCTTCTGGCAAAAACAGCCTTATTTCGGCGAGAGAAGAGAAATTCAAGTCAATCATTCAAACTAATGATGATGAATCAATAAATCACTACAGGGATTGAATATCAGTCAAAATGCATGTTTCCTGCTTTTAATGAGTTGAAATCACAAGAAAAGAGTGAAAATGATATTTGGGTCTTACAGTGTTAAAACATGACTGCTTCTGGCAAAAACAGCCTTATTTCGACGAGAGAAGAACAATTCAAGTCAATCATTCAAACTAATGATGATGAATCAATAAATCACTACAGGGATTGAATATCAGTCAAAATGCATGTTTCCTGCTTTTAATGAGTTGAAATCACAAGAAAAGAGTGAAAATGATATTTGGGTCTTACAGTGTTAAAACATGACTGCTTCTGGCAAAAACAGCCTTATTTCGGCGAGAGAAGAACAATTCAAGTCAGTCATTCAAACTAATGATGATGAATCAATAAATCACTACAGGGATTGAATATCATTCAAAATGCATGTTTCCTGCTTGAACTTAGATGAGATCACAAGAAAAGAGTGAAAATGATATTTGGGTCTTACAGTTTTAAAACATGACTGCTTCTGGCAAAAACAGCCTTATTTCGGCGAGAGAAGAACAATTCAAGTCAATCATTCAAACTAATGATGATGTATCAATAAATCACTACAGGGATTGAATATCAGTCAAAATGCAAGTTTCCTGCTTTTGATGAGTTGAAATCACAAGAAAAGAGTCAAAATGATATTTGGGTCTCACAGTGTTAAAACATGACTGCTTCTGGCAAAAACAGCCTTATTTCGGCGAGAGAAGAACAATTCAAGTCAATCATTCAAACTAATGATGATGTATCAATAAATCACTACAGGGATTGAATATCAGTCAAAATGCAAGTTTCCTGCTTTTGATGAGTTGAAATCACAAGAAAAGAGTCAAAATGATATTTGGGTCTTACAGTGTTAAAACATGACTGCTTGTGGCAAAAACAGCCTTATTTTGGAGAGAGAAGAACAATTCAAGCCAATCATTCATTATAATGATGATGAATCAATAAATCACTACAGGGATTGAATATCATTCAAAATGCATGTTTCCTGCTTGAACTTAGATGAAATCACAAGAAAAGAGTGAAAATGATATTTGGGTCTTACAGTGTTAAAACATGACTGCTTCTGGCAAAAACAGCCTTATTTCGGCGAGAGAAGAACAATTCAAGCCAATCATTCATACTAATGATGATGAATCAATAAATCACTACAGGGATTGAATATCATTCAAAATGCATGTTTCCTGCTTGAACTTAGATGAAATCACAAGAAAAGAGTGAAAATGATATTTGGGTCTTACAGTGTTAAAACATGACTGCTTCTGGCAAAAACAGCCTTATTTCGACGAGAGAAGAACAATTCAAGTCAATCATTCAAACTAATGATGATGAATCAATAAATCACTACAGGGATTGAATATCAGTCAAAATGCATGTTTCCTGCTTTTAATGAGTTGAAATCACAAGAAAAGAGTGAAAATGATATTTGGGTCTTACAGTGTTAAAAAATGACTGCTTGTGGCAAAAACAGCCTTTTTTCGGAGAGAGAAGAACAATTCAAGCCAATCATTCATACTAATGATGATGAATCAATAAATCACTACAGGAATTGAATATCAGTCAAAATCCATGTTTCCTGCTTGAAACTAGATGAAATCACAAGAAAAGAGTCAAAATGATATTTGGGTCTTACAGTATTAAAACATGACTGCTTCTGGCAAAAACAGCCTTATTTCGGCGAGAGAAGAGAAATTCAAGTCAATCATTCAAACTAATGATGATGAATCAATAAATCACTACAGGGATTGAATATCAGTCAAAATGCATGTTTCCTGCTTGAAATTAGATGAAATCACAAGAAAAGAGTGAAAATGATATTTGGGTCTTACAGTGTTAAAACATGACTGCTTCTGGCAAAAACAGCCTTATTTCGGCGAGAGAAGAA
Source organism: Centropristis striata (assembly GCF_030273125.1). Classification (NCBI taxonomy): domain Eukaryota; kingdom Metazoa; phylum Chordata; class Actinopteri; order Perciformes; family Serranidae; genus Centropristis; species Centropristis striata. The sequence goes on from NC_081523.1 coordinate 30,208,115, forward strand.
CAATTCAAGTCAATCATTCAAACTAATGATGATGAATCAATAAATCACTACAGGGATTGAATATCAGTCAAAATGCATGTTTCCTGCTTTTAATGAGTTGAAATCACAAGAAAAGAGTGAAAATGATATTTGGGTCTTACAGTGTTAAAACATGACTGTTTCTGGCAAAAACAGCCTTATTTCGACGAGAGAAGAACAATTCAAGTCAATCATTCAAACTAATGATGATGAATCAATAAATCACTACAGGGATTGAATATCATTCAAAATGCATGTTTCCTGCTTTTAATGAGTTGAAATCACAAGAAAAGAGTGAAAATGATATTTGGGTCTTACAGTGTTAAAACATGACTGCTTCTGGCAAAAACAGCCTTATTTCGGCGAGAGAAGAACAATTCAAGCCAATCATTCATACTAATGATGATGAATCAATAAATCACTACAGGGATTGAATATCAGTCAAAATGCATGTTTCCTGCTTTTAATGAGTTGAAATCACAAGAAAAGAGTGAAAATGATATTTGGGTCTTACAGTGTTAAAACATGACTGCTTCTGGCAAAAACAGCCTTATTTCGGCGAGAGAAGAACAATTCAAGTCAATCATTCAAACTAATGATGATGAATCAATAAATCACTACAGGGATTGAATATCATTCAAAATGCATGTTTCCTGCTTGAACTTAGATGAAATTACAAGAAAAGAGTGAAAATGATATTTGGGTCTTACAGTGTTAAAACATGACTGCTTCTGGCAAAAACAGCCTTATTTCGACGAGAGAAGAACAATTCAAGTCAATCATTCAAACTAATGATGATGAATCAATAAATCACTACAGGGATTGAATATCAGTCAAAATGCATGTTTCCTGCTTTTAATGAGTTGAAATCACAAGAAAAGAGTGAAAATGATATTTGGGTCTTACAGTGTTAAAAAATGACTGCTTGTGGCAAAAACAGCCTTTTTTCGGAGAGAGAAGAACAATTCAAGCCAATCATTCATACTAATGATGATGAATCAATAAATCACTACAGGAATTGAATATCAGTCAAAATCCATGTTTCCTGCTTGAAACTAGATGAAATCACAAGAAAAGAGTCAAAATGATATTTGGGTCTTACAGTATTAAAACATGACTGCTTCTGGCAAAAACAGCCTTATTTCGGCGAGAGAAGAGAAATTCAAGTCAATCATTCAAACTAATGATGATGAATCAATAAATCACTACAGGGATTGAATATCAGTCAAAATGCATGTTTCCTGCTTGAAATTAGATGAAATCACAAGAAAAGAGTGAAAATGATATTTGGGTCTTACAGTGTTAAAACATGACTGCTTCTGGCAAAAACAGCCTTATTTCGGCGAGAGAAGAACAATTCAAGTCAATCATTCAAACTAATGATGATGAATCAATAAATCACTACAGGGATTGAATATCAGTCAAAATGCATGTTTCCTGCTTTTAATGAGTTGAAATCACAAGAAAAGAGTGAAAATGATATTTGGGTCTTACAGTGTTAAAACATGACTGTTTCTGGCAAAAACAGCCTTATTTCGACGAGAGAAGAACAATTCAAGTCAATCATTCAAACTAATGATGATGAATCAATAAATCACTACAGGGATTGAATATCATTCAAAATGCATGTTTCCTGCTTGAACTTAGATGAAATCACAAGAAAAGAGTGAAAATGATATTTGGGTCTTACAGTGATAAAACATGACTGCTTCTGGCAAAAACAGCCTTATTTCGGCGAGAGAAGAACAATTCAAGTCAATCATTCAAACTAATGATGATGAATCAATAAATCACTACAGGGATTGAATATCAGTCAAAATGCATGTTTCCTGCTTTTAATGAGTTGAAATCACAAGAAAAGAGTGAAAATGATATTTGGGTCTTACAGTATTAAAACATGACTGCTTCTGGCAAAAACAGCCTTATTTCGGCGAGAGAAGAACAATTCAAGTCAATCATTCAAACTAATGATGATGAATCAATAAATCACTACAGGGATTGAATATCAGTCAAAATGCATGTTTCCTGCTTGAACTTAGATGAAATCACAAGAAAAGAGTGAAAATGATATTTGGGTCTTACAGTGATAAAACATGACTGCTTCTGGCAAAAACAGCCTTATTTCGGCGAGAGAAGAACAATTCAAGTCAATCATTCAAACTAATGATGATGAATCAATAAATCAATACAGGGATTGAATATCATTCAAAATGCATGTTTCCTGCTTGAACTTAGATGAAATCACAAGAAAAGAGTGAAAATGATATTTGGGTCTTACAGTGATAAAACATGACTGCTTCTGGCAAAAACAGCCTTATTTCGGCGAGAGAAGAACAATTCAAGTCAATCATTCAAACTAATGATGATGTATCAATAAATCACTACAGGGATTGAATATCAGTCAAAATGCATGTTTCCTGCTTTTAATGAGTTGAAATCACAAGAAAAGAGTGAAAATGATATTTGGGTCTTACAGTATTAAAACATGACTGCTTCTGGCAAAAACAGCCTTATTTCGGCAAGAGAAGAACAATTCAAGTCAATCATTCAAACTAATGATGATGAATCAATAAATCACTACAGGGATTGAATATCAGTCAAAATGCATGTTTCCTGCTTTTAATGAGTTGAAATCACAAGAAAAGAGTCAAAATGATATTTGGGTCTTACAGTGTTAAAACATGACTGCTTGTGGCAAAAACAGCCTTATTTCGGCGAGAGAAGAACAATTCAAGCCAATCATTCATACTAATGATGATGAATCAATACATCACTACAGGGATTGAATATCAGTCAAAATGCATGTTTCCTGCTTTTAATGAGTTGAAATCACAAGAAAAGAGTGAAAATGATATTTGGGTCTTACAGTGTTAAAACATGACTGCTTCTGGCAAAAACAGCCTTATTTCGGCGAGAGAAGAGAAATTCAAGTCAATCATTCAAACTAATGATGATGAATCAATAAATCACTACAGGGATTGAATATCAGTCAAAATGCATGTTTCCTGCTTTTAATGAGTTGAAATCACAAGAAAAGAGTGAAAATGATATTTGGGTCTTACAGTGTTAAAACATGACTGCTTCTGGCAAAAACAGCCTTATTTCGACGAGAGAAGAACAATTCAAGTCAATCATTCAAACTAATGATGATGAATCAATAAATCACTACAGGGATTGAATATCAGTCAAAATGCATGTTTCCTGCTTTTAATGAGTTGAAATCACAAGAAAAGAGTGAAAATGATATTTGGGTCTTACAGTGTTAAAACATGACTGCTTCTGGCAAAAACAGCCTTATTTCGGCGAGAGAAGAACAATTCAAGTCAGTCATTCAAACTAATGATGATGAATCAATAAATCACTACAGGGATTGAATATCATTCAAAATGCATGTTTCCTGCTTGAACTTAGATGAGATCACAAGAAAAGAGTGAAAATGATATTTGGGTCTTACAGTTTTAAAACATGACTGCTTCTGGCAAAAACAGCCTTATTTCGGCGAGAGAAGAACAATTCAAGTCAATCATTCAAACTAATGATGATGTATCAATAAATCACTACAGGGATTGAATATCAGTCAAAATGCAAGTTTCCTGCTTTTGATGAGTTGAAATCACAAGAAAAGAGTCAAAATGATATTTGGGTCTCACAGTGTTAAAACATGACTGCTTGTGGCAAAAACAGCCTTATTTCGGCGAGAGAAGAACAATTCAAGTCAATCATTCAAACTAATGATGATGAATCAATAAATCACTACAGGGATTGAATATCATTCAAAATCCATGTTTCCTGCTTGAACTTAGATGAAATCACAAGAAAAGAGTGAAAATGATATTTGGGTCTTACAGTGTTAAAACATGACTGCTTCTGGCAAAAACAGCTTTATTTCGACGAGAGAAGAACAATTCAAGTCAATCATTCAAACTAATGATGATGAATCAATAAATCACTACAGGGATTGAATATCAGTCAAAATCCATGTTTCCTGCTTTTAATGAGTTGAAATCACAAGAAAAGAGTCAAAATGATATTTGGGTCTTACAGTGTTAAAACATGACTGCTTGTGGCAAAAAAAGCCTTATTTCGGAGAGAGAAGAACAATTCAAGCCAATCATTCATACTAATGATGATGAATCAATAAATCACTACAGGGATTGAATATCATTCAAAATGCATGTTTCCTGCTTGAACTTAGATGAAATCACAAGAAAAGAGTGAAAATGATATTTGGGTCTTACAGTGATAAAACATGACTGCTTCTGGCAAAAACAGCCTTATTTCGGCGAGAGAAGAACAATTCAAGTCAATCATTCAAACTAATGATGATGAATCAATAAATCACTAAAGGGATTGAATATCAGTCAAAATGCATGTTTCCTGCTTTTAATGAGTTGAAATCACAAGAAAAGAGTGAAAATGATATTTGGGTCTTACAGTATTAAAACATGACTGCTTCTGGCAAAAACAGCCTTATTTCGGCGAGAGAAGAGAAATTCAAGTCAATCATTCAAACTAATGATGATGAATCAATAAATCACTAAAGGGATTGAATATCAGTCAAAATGCATGTTTCCTGCTTTTAATGAGTTGAAATCACAAGAAAAGAGTGAAAATGATATTTGGGTCTTACAGTGTTAAAACATGACTGCTTGTGGCAAAAACAGCCTTATTTCGGCGAGAGAAGAATAATTCAAGCCAATCATTCATACTAATGATGATGAATCAATAAATCACTACAGGGATTGAATATCAGTCAAAATCCATGTTTCCTGCTTGAAACTAGATGAAATCACAAGAAAAGAGTGAAAATGATATTTGGGTCTTACAGTGTTAAAACATGACTGCTTCTGGCAAAAACAGCCTTATTTCGGCGAGAGAAGAACAATTCAAGCCAATCATTCATACTAATGATGATGAATCAATAAATCACTACAGGGATTGAATATCAGTCAAAATGCATGTTTCCTGCTTTTAATGAGTTGAAATCACAAGAAAAGAGTGAAAATGATATTTGGGTCTTACAGTGTTAAAACATGACTGCTTCTGGCAAAAACAGCCTTATTTCGGCGAGAGAAGAACAATTCAAGTCAATCATTCAAACTAATGATGATGAATCAATAAATCACTACAGGGATTGAATATCATTCAAAATGCATGTTTCCTGCTTGAACTTAGATGAAATCACAAGAAAAGAGTGAAAATGATATTTGGGTCTTACAGTGTTAAAACATGACTGCTTCTGGCAAAAACAGCCTTATTTCGACGAGAGAAGAAAAATTCAAGTCAATCATTCAAACTAATGATGATGAATCAATAAATCACTACAGGGATTGAATATCAGTCAAAATGCATGTTTCCTGCTTTTAATGAGTTGAAATCACAAGAAAAGAGTGAAAATGATATTTGGGTCTTACAGTGTTAAAAATGACTGCTTGTGGCAAAAACAGCCTTATTTCGGAGAGAGAAGAACAATTCAAGCCAATCATTCATACTAATGATGATGAATCAATAAATCACTACAGGAATTGAATATCAGTCAAAATCCATGTTTCCTGCTTGAAACTAGATGAAATCACAAGAAAAGAGACAAAATGATATTTGGGTCTTACAGTGTTAAAACATGACTGCTTCTGGCAAAAACAGCCTTATTTCGGCGAGAGAAGAACAATTCAAGTCAATCATTCAAACTAATGATGATGAATCAATAAATCACTACAGGGATTGAATATCATTCAAAATGCATGTTTCCTGCTTGAACTTAGATGAAATCACAAGAAAAGAGTGAAAATGATATTTGGGTCTTAAAGTGATAAAACATGACTGCTTCTGGCAAAAACAGCCTTATTTCAGCGAGAGAAGAACAATTCAAGTCAATCATTCAAACTAATGATGATGAATCAATAAATCACTACAGGGATTGAATATCAGTCAAAATGCATGTTTCCTGCTTTTAATGAGTTGAAATCACAAGAAAAGAGTGAAAATGATATTTGGGTCTTACAGTATTAAAACATGACTGCTTCTGGCAAAAACAGCCTTATTTCGGCGAGAGAAGAACAATTCAAGTCAAACATTCAAACTAATGATGATGAATCAATAAATCACTACAGGGATTGAATATCATTCAAAATGCATGTTTCCTGCTTGAACTTAGATGAAATCACAAGAAAAGAGGGAAAATGATATTTGGGTCTTACAGTGTTAAAACATGACTGCTTCTGGCAAAAACAGCCTTATTTCGACGAGAGAAGAACAATTCAAGTCAATCATTCAAACTAATGATGATGAATCAATAAATCACTACAGGGATTGAATATCAGTCAAAATGCATGTTTCCTGCTTTTAATGAGTTGAAATCACAAGAAAGGAGTGAAAATGATATTTGGGTCTTACAGTGTTAAAACATGACTGCTTCTGGCAAAAACAGCCTTATTTCGACGAGAGAAGAACAATTCAAGTCAATCATTCAAACTAATGATGATGAATCAATAAATCACTACAGGGATTGAATATCAGTCAAAATGCATGTTTCCTGATTTTAATGAGTTGAAATCACAAGAAAAAGTCAAAATGATATTTGGGTCTTACAGTGTTAAAACATGACTACTTGTGGCAAAAACAGCCTTATTTCGGCGAGAGAAGAACAATTCAAGCCAATCATTCATACTAATGATGATGAATCAATAAATCACTACAGGGATTGAATATCAGTCAAAATGCATGTTTCCTGCTTTTAATGAGTTGAAATCACAAGAAAAGAGTGAAAATGATATTTGGGTCTTACAGTATTAAAACATGACTGCTTCTGACAAAAACAGCCTTATTTCGGCGAGAGAAGAGAAATTCAAGTCAATCATTCATACTAATGATGATGAATCAATAAATCACTACAGGGATTGAATATCAGTCAAAATGCATGTTTCCTGCTTTTAATGAGTTGAAATCACAAGAAAAGAGTGAAAATGATATTTGGGTCTTACAGTGTTAAAACATGACTGCTTCTGGCAAAAACAGCCTTATTTCGGCGAGAGAAGAACAATTCAAGTCAATCATTCAAACTAATGATGATGAATCAATAAATCACTACAGGGATTGAATATCATTCAAAATGCATGTTTCCTGCTTGAACTTAGATGAAATCACAAGAAAAGAGTGAAAATGATATTTGGGTCTTACAGTGTTAAAACATGACTGCTTCTGGCAAAAACAGCCTTATTTCGACGAGAGAAGAACAATTCAAGTCAATCATTCAAACTAATGATGATGAATCAATAAATCACTACAGGGATTGAATATCAGTCAAAATGCATGTTTCCTACTTTTAATGAGTTGAAATCACAAGAAAAGAGTCAAAATGATATTTGGGTCTTACAGTGTTAAAACATGACTGCTTGTGGCAAAAACAGCCTTATTTCGGCGAGAGAAGAACAATTCAAGCCAATCATTCATACTAATGATGATGAATCAATAAATCACTACAGGGATTGAATATCATTCAAAATGCATGTTTCCTGCTTTTAATGAGTTGAAATCACAAGAAAAGAGTGAAAATGATATTTGGGTCTTACAGTGTTAAAACATGACTGCTTCTGGCAAAAACAGCCTTATTTCGGCGAGAGAAGAACAATTCAAGTCAATCATTCAAACTAATGATGATGAATCAATAAATCACTACAGGGATTGAATATCATTCAAAATGCATGTTTCCTGCTTGAACTTAGATGAAATCACAAGAAAAGAGTGAAAATGATATTTGGGTCTTACAGTGTTAAAACATGACTGCTTCTGGCAAAAACAGCCTTATTTCGACGAGAGAAGAACAATTCAAGTCAATCATTCAAACTAATGATGATGAATCAATAAATCACTACAGGGATTGAATATCAGTCAAAATGCATGTTTCCTGCTTTTAATGAGTTGAAATCACAAGAAAAGAGTGAAAATGATATTTGGGTCTTACAGTGTTAAAACATGACTGCTTGTGGCAAAAACAGCCTTATTTCGGAGAGAGAAGAACAATTCAAGCCAATCATTCATACTAATGATGATGAATCAATAAATCACTACAGGAATTGAATATCAGTCAAAATCCATGTTTCCTGCTTGAAACTAGATGAAATCACAAGAAAAGAGTGAAAATGATATTTGGGTCTTACAGTGATAAAACATGACTGCTTCTGGCAAAAACAGCCTTATTTCGGCGAGAGAAGAACAATTCAAGTCAATCATTCAAACTAATGATGATGAATCAATAAATCACTACAGGGATTGAATATCAGTCAAAATGCATGTTTCCTGCTTTTAATGAGTTGAAATCACAAGAAAAGAGTGAAAATGATATTTGGGTCTTACAGTATTAAAACATGACTGCTTCTGGCAAAAACAGCCTTATTTCGGCGAGAGAAGAACAATTCAAGTCAATCATTCAAACTAATGATGATGAATCAATAAATCACTACAGGGATTGAATATCATTCAAAATGCATGTTTCCTGCTTGAACTTAGATGAAATCACAAGAAAAGAGTGAAAATGATATTTGGGTCTTACAGTGTTAAAACATGACTGCTTGTGGCAAAAACAGCCTTATTTCGGCGAGAGAAGAACAATTCAAGCCAATCATTCATACTAATGATGATGAATCAATAAATCACTACAGGGATTGAATATCAGTCAAAATCCATGTTTCCTGCTTGAAACTAGATGAAATCACAAGAAAAGAGTGAAAATGATATTTGGGTCTTACAGTGTTAAAACATGACTGCTTCTGGCAAAAACAGCCTTATTCGGCGAGAGAAGAACAATTCAAGTCAATCATTCAAACTAATGATGATGAATCAATAAATCACTACAGGGATTGAATATCATTCAAAATGCATGTTTCCTGCTTGAACTTAGATGAAATCACAAGAAAAGAGTGAAAATGATATTTGGGTCTTACAGTATTAAAACATGACTGCTTCTGGCAAAAACAGCCTTATTTCGGCGAGAGAAGAGAAATTCAAGTCAATCATTCAAACTAATGATGATGAATCAATAAATCACTAAAGGGATTGAATATCAGTCAAAATGCATGTTTCCTGCTTTTAATGAGTTGAAATTACAAGAAAAGAGTGAAAATGATATTTGGGTCTTACAGTGTTAAAACATGACTGCTTCTGGCAAAAACAGGCTCATTTCGGCGAGAGAAGAACAATTCAAGTCAATCATTCAAACTAATGATGATGAATCAATAAATCACTACAGGGATTGAATATCAGTCAAAATGCATGTTTCCTGCTTTTGATGAGTTGAAATCACAAGAAAAGAGTCAAAATGATATTTGGGTCTTACAGTGTTAAAACATGACTGCTTCTGGCAAAAACAGCCTTATTTCGGCGAGAGAAGAACAATTCAAGTCAATCATTCAAACTAATGATGATGAATCAATAAATCACTACAGGGATTGAATATCATTCAAAATGCATGTTTCCTGCTTGAACTTAGATGAAATCACAAGAAAAGAGTGAAAATGATATTTGGGTCTTACAGTGTTAAAACATGACTGCTTCTGGCAAAAACAGCCTTATTTCGACGAGAGAAGAACAATTCAAGTCAATCATTCAAACTAATGATGATGAATCAATAAATCACTACAGGGATTGAATATCAGTCAAAATGCATGTTTCCTGCTTTTAATGAGTTGAAATCACAAGAAAAGAGTGAAAATGATATTTGGGTCTTACAGTGTTAAAACATGACTGCTTGTGGCAAAAACAGCCTTATTTCGGAGAGAGAAGAACAATTCAAGCCAATCATTCATCCTAATGATGATGAATCAATAAATCACTACAGGGATTGAATATCATTCAAAATGCATGTTTCCTGCTTGAACTTAGATGAAATCACAAGAAAAGAGTGAAAATGATATTTGGGTCTTACAGTGATAAAACATGACTGCTTCTGGCAAAAACAGCCTTATTTCGGCGAGAGAAGAACAATTCAAGTCAATCATTCAAACTAATGATGATGAATCAATAAATCACTACAGGGATTGAATATCAGTCAAAATGCATGTTTCCTGTTTTTAATGAGTTGAAATCACAAGAAAGGAGTGAAAATGATATTTGGGTCTTACAGTGTTAAAACATGACTGCTTCTGGCAAAAACAGCCTTATTTCGTCGAGAGAAGAACAATTCAAGTCAATCATTCAAACTAATGATGATGAATCAATAAATCACTACAGGGATTGAATATCAGTCAAAATGCATGTTTCCTGATTTTAATGAGTTGAAATCACAAGAAAAAGTCAAAATGATATTTGGGTCTTACAGTGTTAAAACATGACTGCTTGTGGCAAAAACAGCCTTATTTCGGCGAGAGAAGAACAATTCAAGCCAATCATTCATACTAATGATGATGAATCAATAAATCACTACAGGGATTGAATATCAGTCAAAATGCATGTTTCCTGCTTTTAATGAGTTGAAATCACAAGAAAAGAGTGAAAATGATATTTGGGTCTTACAGTATTGAAACATGACTGCTTCTGACAAAAACAGCCTTATTTCGGCGAGAGAAGAGAAATTCAAGTCAATCATTCAAACTAATGATGATGAATCAATAAATCACTAAAGGGATTGAATATCAGTCAAAATGCATGTTTCCTGCTTTTAATGAGTTGAAATCACAAGAAAAGAGTGAAAATGATATTTGGGTCTTACAGTGTTAAAACATGACTGCTTCTGGCAAAAACAGCCTTATTTCGACGAGAGAAGAACAATTCAAGTCAATCATTCAAACTAATGATGATGAATCAATAAATCACTACAGGAATTGAATATCAGTCAAAATCCATGTTTCCTGCTTGAAACTAGATGAAATCACAAGAAAAGAGTCAAAATGATATTTGGGTCTTACAGTGTTAAAACATGACTGCTTCTGGCAAAAACAGCCTTATTTCGGCGAGAGAAGAACAATTCAAGTCAATCATTCAAACTAATGATGATGAATCAATAAATCACTACAGGGATTGAATATCATTCAAAATGCATGTTTCCTGCTTGAACTTAGATGAAATCACAAGAAAAGAGTGAAAATGATATTTGGGTCTTACAGTGATAAAACATGACTGCTTCTGGCAAAAACAGACTTATTTCAGCGAGAGAAGAACAATTCAAGTCAATCATTCAAACTAATGATGATGAATCAATAAATCACTACAGGGATTGAATATCAGTCAAAATGCATGTTTCCTGCTTTTAATGAGTTGAAATCACAAGAAAAGAGTGAAAATGATATTTGGGTCTTACAGTGTTAAAACATGACTGCTTCTGGCAAAAACAGCCTTATTTCGACGAGAGAAGAACAATTCAAGTCAATCATTCAAACTAATGATGATGAATCAATAAATCACTACAGGGATTGAATATCAGTCAAAATGCATGTTTCCTGCTTTTAATGAGTTGAAATCACAAGAAAGGAGTGAAAATGATATTTGGGTCTTACAGTGTTAAAACATGACTGCTTCTGGCAAAAACAGCCTTATTTCGACGAGAGAAGAACAATTCAAGTCAATCATTCAAACTAATGATGATGAATCAATAAATCACTACAGGGATTGAATATCAGTCAAAATGCATGTTTCCTGATTTTAATGAGTTGAAATCACAAGAAAAAAGTCAAAATGATATTTGGGTCTTACAGTGTTAAAACATGACTGCTTGTGGCAAAAACAGCCTTATTTCGGCGAGAGAAGAAAAATTCAAGCCAATCATTCATACTAATGATGATGAATCAATAAATCACTACAGGGATTGAATATCAGTCAAAATGCATGTTTCCTGCTTGAACTTAGATGAAATCACAAGAAAAGAGTGAAAATGATATTTGGGTCGTACAGTCTTAAAACATGACTGCTTCTGGCAAAAACAGCCTTATTTCGGCGAGAGAAGAGAAATTCAAGTCAATCATTCAAGCTAATGATGATGAATCAATAAATCACTAAAGGGATTGAATATCAGTCAAAATGCATGTTTCCTGCTTTTAATGAGTTGAAATCACAAGAAAAGAGTGAAAATGATATTTGGGTCTTACAGTGTTAAAACATGACTGCTTCTGGCAAAAACAGCCTTATTTCGGCGAGAGAAGAACAATTCAAGCCAATCATTCATACTAATGATGATGAATCAATAAATCACTACAGGGATTGAATATCAGTCAAAATGCATGTTTCCTGCTTTTAATGAGTTGAAATCACAAGAAAAGAGTGAAAATGATATTTGGGTCTTACAGTGTTAAAACATGACTGCTTCTGGCAAAAACAGCCTTATTTCGGCGAGAGAAGAACAATTCAAGTCAATCATTCAAACTAATGATGATGAATCAATAAATCACTACAGGGATTGAATATCATTCAAAATGCATGTTTCCTGCTTGAACTTAGATGAAATCACAAGAAAAGAGTGAAAATGATATTTGGGTCTTACAGTGTTAAAACATGACTGCTTCTGGCAAAAACAGCCTTATTTCGGCAAGAGAAGAACAATTCAAGCCAATCATTCATACTAATGATGATGAATCAATAAATCACTACAGGGATTAAATATCAGTCAAAATCCATGTTTCCTGCTTGAAACTAGATGAAATCACAAGAAAAGAGTCAAAATGATATTTGGGTCTTACAGTGTTAAAACATGACTGCTTCTGGCAAAAACAGCCTTATTTCGGCGAGAGAAGAACAATTCAAGCCAATCATTCATACTAATGATGATGAATCAATAAATCACTACAGGGATTGAATATCAGTCAAAATGCATGTTTCCTACTTTTAATGAGTTGAAATCACAAGAAAAGAGTCAAAATGATATTTGGGTCTTACAGTGTTAAAACATGACTGCTTGTGGCAAAAACAGCCTTATTTCGGCGAGAGAAGAACAATTCAAGCCAATCATTCATACTAATGATGATGAATCAATAAATCACTACAGGGATTGAATATCAGTCAAAATCCATGTTTCCTGCTTGAAACTAGATGAAATCACAAGAAAAGAGTCAAAATGATATTTGGGTCTTACAGTGTTAAAACATGACTGCTTCTGGCAAAAACAGCCTTATTTCGGCGAGAGAAGAACAATTCAAGCCAATCATTCATACTAATGATGATGAATCAATAAATCACTACAGGGATTGAATATCAGTCAAAATCCATGTTTCCTGCTTGAAACTAGATGAAATCACAAGAAAAGAGTCAAAATGATATTTGGGTCTTACAGTGTTAAAACATGACTGCTTCTGGCAAAAACAGCCTTATTTCGGCGAGAGAAGAACAATTCAAGCCAATCATTCATACTAATGATGATGAATCAATAAATCACTACAGGGATTGAATATCAGTCAAAATGCATGTTTCCTGCTTTTAATGAGTTGAAATCACAAGAAAAGAGTGAAAATGATATTTGGGTCTTACAGTGTTAAAACATGACTGCTTGTGGCAAAAACAGCCTTATTTCGGAGAGAGAAGAACAATTCAAGCCAATCATTCATACTAATGATGATGAATCAATAAATCACTACAGGAATTGAATATCAGTCAAAATCCATGTTTCCTGCTTGAAACTAGTTGAAATCACATGAAAAGAGTCAAAATGATATTTGGGTCTTACAGTGTTAAAACATGACTGCTTGTGGCAAAAACAGCCTTATTTCGGCGAGAGAAGAACAATTCAAGCCAATCATTCATACTAATGATGATGAATCAATAAATCACTACAGGGATTGAATATCAGTCAAAATCCATGTTTCCTGCTTGAAACTAGATGAAATCACAAGAAAAGAGTAAAAATGATATTTGGGTCTTACAGTGTTAAAACATGACTGCTTCTGGCAAAAACAGCCTTATTCGGCGAGAGAAGAACAATTCAAGTCAATCATTCAAACTAATGATGATGAATCAATAAATCACTACAGGGATTGAATATCATTCAAAATGCATGTTTCCTGCTTGAACTTAGATGAAATCACAAGAAAAGAGTGAAAATGATATTTGGGTCGTACAGTATTAAAACATGACTGCTTCTGGCAAAAACAGCCTTATTTCGGCGAGAGAAGAGAAATTCAAGTCAATCATTCAAACTAATGATGATGAATCAATAAATCACTAAAGGGATTGAATATCAGTCAAAATGCATGTTTCCTGCTTTTAATGAGTTGAAATCAATCACAAGAAAAGAGTGAAAATGATATTTGGGTCTTACAGTGTTAAAACATGACTGCTTCTGGCAAAACAGCCTTATTTCGACGAGAGAAGAACAATTCAAGTCCAATCATTCAAACTAATGATGATGAATCAATAAATCACTACAGGGATTGAATATCAGTCAAAATGCAGTTTCCTACTTTTAATGAGTTGAAATCACAAGAAAAGAGTCAAAATGATATTTGGGTCTTACAGTGTTAAAACATGACTGCTTCTGGCAAAAACAGCCTTATTTCGGCGAGAGAAGAACAATTCAAGCCAATCATTCATACTAATGATGATGAATCAATAAATCACTACAGGGATTGAATATCAGTCAAAATCCATGTTTCCTGCTTGAAACTAGATGAAATCACAAGAAAAGAGTCAAAATGATATTTGGGTCTTACAGTGTTAAAACATGACTGCTTCTGGCAAAAACAGCCTTATTTCGGCGAGAGAAGAACAATTCAAGCCAATCATTCATACTAATGATGATGAATCGATAAATCACTACAGGGATTGAATATCAGTCAAAATGCATGTTTCCTGCTTTTAATGAGTTGAAATCACAAGAAAAGAGGGAAAATGATATTTGGGTCTTACAGTGTTAAAACATTACTGCTTCTGGCAAAAACAGCCTTATTTCGGCGAGAGAAGAACAATTCAAGTCATCATTCAAACTAATGATGATGAATCAATAAATCACTACAGGGATTGAATATCATTCAAAATGCATGTTCTGCTTGAACTTAGATGAAATACACAAGAAAAGAGTGAAAATGATATTTGGGTCTTACAGTGTTAAAACATGACTGCTTCTGGCAAAAACAGCCTTATTTCGACGAGAGAAGAACAATTCAAGTCAATCATTCAAACTAATGATGATGAATCAATAAATCACTACAGGGATTGAATATCAGTCAAAATGCATGTTTCCTACTTTTAATGAGTTGAAATCACAAGAAAAGAGTCAAAATGATATTTGGGTCTTACAGTGTTAAAACATGACTGCTTGTGGCAAAAACAGCCTTATTTCGGCGAGAGAAGAACAATTCAAGCCAATCATTCATACTAATGATGATGAATCAATAAATCACTACAGGGATTGAATATCAGTCAAAATCCATGTTTCCTGCTTGAAACTAGATGAAATCACAAGAAAAGAGTGAAAATGATATTTGGGTCTTACAGTGTTAAAACATGACTGCTTCTGGCAAAAACAGCCTTATTTCGGCGAGAGAAGAACAATTCAAGCCAATCATTCATACTAATGATGATGAATCAATAAATCACTACAGGGATTGAATATCAGTCAAAATGCATGTTTCCTGCTTTTAATGAGTTGAAATCACAAGAAAAGAGTGAAATGATATTTGGGTCATACAGTGTTAAAACATGACTGCTTCTGGCAAAAACAGCCTTATTTCGGCGAGAGAAGAACAATTCAAGTCAATCATTCAAACTAATGATGATGAATCAATAAATCACTACAGGGATTGAATATGATTCAAAATGCATGTTTCCTGCTTGAACTTAGATGAAATCACAAGAAAAGAGTGAAAATGATATTTGGTCTTACAGTGTTAAAACATGACTGCTTCTGGCAAAAACAGCCTTATTTCGACGAGAGAAGAACAATTCAAGTCAATCATTCAAACTAATGATGATGAATCAATAAATCACTACAGGGATTGAATATCAGTCAAAATGCATGTTTCCTGCTTTTAATGAGTTGAAATCACAAGAAAAGAGTCAAAATGATATTTGGGTCTTACAGTGTTAAAACATGACTGCTTCTGGCAAAAACAGCCTTATTTCGGCGAGAGAAGAACAATCAAGTCAATCATTCAAACTAATGATGATGAATCAATAAATCACTACAGGGATTGAATATCAGTCAAAATGCATGTTTCCTGCTTTTGATGAGTTGAAATCACAAGAAAAGAGTCAAAATGATATTTGGGTCTTACAGTGTTAAAACATGACTGCTTCTGCAAAAACAGCCTTATATTCGGCGAGAGAAGAACAATTCAAGTCAATCATTCAAACTAATGATGATGAATCAATAAATCACTACAGGGATTGAATATCATTCAAAATGCATGTTTCCTGCTTGAACTTAGATGAAATCACAAGAAAAGAGTGAAAATGATATTTGGTCTTACAGTGATACAACATGACTGCTTCTGGCAAAAACAGTCTTATTTCGGCGAGAGAAGAACAATTCAAGTCAATCATTCAAACTAATGATGATGTATCAATAAATCACAACAGGGATTGAATATCAGTCAAAATGCATGTTTCCTGCTTTTAATGAGTTGAAATCACAAGAAAAGAGTGAAAATGATATTTGGGTCTTACAGTGATAAAACATGACTGCTTCTGGCAAAAACAGCCTTATTTCGGCGAGAGAAGAACAATTCAAGTCAATCATTCAAACTAATGATGATGAATCAATAAATCACTACAGGGATTGAATATCAGTCAAAATGCATGTTTCCTACTTTTAATGAGTTGAAATCACAAGAAAAGAGTCAAAATGATATTTGGGTCTTACAGTGTTAAAACATGACTGCTTGTGGCAAAAACAGCCTTATTTCGGCGGAGAGAAGAACAATTCAAGCCAATCATTCATACTAATGATGATGAATCAATAAATCACTACAGGGATTGAATATCAGTCAAAATCCATGTTTCCTGCTTGAAACTAGATGAAATCACAAGAAAAGAGTCAAAATGATACTTGGGTCTTACAGTGTTAAAACATGACTGCTTCTGGCAAAAACAGCCTTATTTCGGCGAGAGAAGAACAATTCAAGCCAATCATTCATACTAATGATGATGAATCGATAAATCACTACAGGATTGGAATATCAGTCAAAATGCATGTTTTCCTGCTTTTAATGAGTTGAAATCACAAGAAAGGAGTGAAAATGATATTTGGGTCTTACAGTGTTAAAACATGACTGCTTGTGGCAAAAACAGCCTTATTTCGACGAGAGAAGAACAATTCAAGTCAATCATTCAAACTAATGAGGATGAATCAATAAATCACTACAGGGATTGAATATCAGTCCAAAATGCATGTTTCCTGCTTTTAATGAGTTGAAATCACAAGAAAAGAGTGAAAATGATATTTGGGTCTTACAGTATTAAAACATGACTGCTTCTGACAAAAACAGCCTTATTTCGGCGAGAGAAGAGAAATTCAAGTCAATCATTCAACTAATGATGATGAATCAATAAATCACTAAAGGGATTGAATATCAGTCAAAATGCATGTTTCCTGCTTTAATGAGTTGAAATCACAACAAAAGAGTGAAAATGATATTTGGGTCTTACAGTGTTAAAACATGACTGCTTCTGGCAAAAACAGCCTTATTTCGGCGAGAGAAGAACAATTCAAGGTCAATCATTCAAACTAATGATGATGAATCAATAAATCACTACAGGGATTGAATATCATTCAAAATGCATGTTTCCTGCTTGAACTTAGATGAAATCACAAGAAAAGAGTGAAAATGATATTTGGGTCTTACAGTGTTAAAACATGACTGCTTCTGGCAAAAACAGCCTTATTTCGACGAGAGAAGAACAATTCAAGTCAATCATTCAAACTAATGATGATGAATCAATAAATCACTACAGGGATTGAATATCAGTCAAAATGCATGGTTTCCTACTTTTAATGAGTTGAAATCACAAGAAAAGAGTCAAAATGATATTTGGGTCTTACAGTGTTAAAACATGACTGCTTCTGGCAAAAACAGCCTTATTTGCGGCGAGAGAAGAACAATTCAAGCCAATCATTCATACTAATGATGATGAATCAATAAATCACTACAGGGATTGAATATCAGTCAAAATCCATGTTTCCTGCTTGAAACTAGATGAAATCACAAGAAAAGAGTCAAAATGATATTTGGGTCTTACAGTGTTAAAACATGACTGCTTCTGGCAAAAACAGCCTTATTTCGGCGAGAGAAGAACAATTCAAGCCAATCATTCATACTAATGATGATGAATCGATAAATCACTACAGGGATTGAATATCAGTCAAAATGCATGTTTCCTGCTTTTAATGAGTTGAAATCACAAGAAAAAGAGGGAAAATGATATTTGGGTCTTACAGTGTTAAAACATACTGCTTCTGGCAAAACAGCCTTATTTCGGCGAGAGAAGAACAATTCAAGTCAATCATTCAAACTAATGATGATGAATCAATAAATCACTACAGGGATTGAATATCATTCAAAATGCATGTTTCCTGCTTGAACTTAGATGAAATCACAAGAAAAGAGTGAAAATGATATTTGGGTCTTACAGTGTTAAAACATGACTGCTTCTGGCAAAAACAGCCTTATTTCGACGAGAGAAGAACAATTCAAGTCAATCATTCAAACTAATGATGATGAATCAATAAATCACTACAGGGATTGAATATCAGTCAAAATGCATGTTCCTACTTTTAATGAGTTGAAATCACAAGAAAAGAGTCAAAATGATATTTGGGTCTTACAGTGTTAAAACATGACTGCTTGTGGCAAAAACAGCCTTATTTCGGCGAGAGAAGAACAATTCAAGCCAATCATTCATACTAATGATGATGAATCAATAAATCACTACAGGGATTGAATATCAGTCAAAATCCATGTTTCCTGCTTGAAACTAGATGAAATCACAAGAAAAGAGTGAAAATGATATTTGGGTCTTACAGTGTTAAAACATGACTGCTTCTGGCAAAAACAGCCTTATTTCGGCGAGAGAAGAACAATTCAAGCCAATCATTCATACTAATGATGATGAATCAATAAATCACTACAGGGATTGAATATCAGTCAAAATGCATGTTTCCTGCTTTTAATGAGTTGAAATCACAAGAAAAGAGTGAAAATGATATTTGGGTCTTACAGTGTTAAAACATGACTGCTTCTGGCAAAAACAGCCTTATTTCGGCGAGAGAAGAACAATTCAAGCCAATCATTCATACTAATGATGATGAATCAATAAATCACTACAGGGATTGAATATCAGTCAAAATCCATGTTTCCTGCTTGAAACTAGATGAAATCACAAGAAAAGAGTCAAAATGATATTTGGGTCTTACAGTGTTAAAACATGACTGCTTGTGGAAAAAACAGCCTTATTTCGGCGAGAGAAGAACAATTGAAGCCAATCATTCATACTAATGATGATGAATCAATAAATCACTACAGGGATTGAATATCAGTCAAAATCCATGTTTCCTGCTTGAAACTAGATGAAATCACAAGAAAAGAGTGAAAATGATATTTGGGTCTTACAGTGTTAAAACATGACTGCTTCTGGCAAAAACAGCCTTATTCGGCGAGAGAAGAACAATTCAAGTCAATCATTCAAACTAATGATGATGAATCAATAAATCACTACAGGGATTGAATATCATTCAAAATGCATGTTTCCTGCTTGAACTTGGATGAAATCACAAGAAAAGAGTGAAAATGATATTTGGGTCTTACAGTATTAAAACATGACTGCTTCTGGCAAAAACAGCCTTATTTCGGCGAGAGAAGAGAAATTCAAGTCAATCATTCAAACTAATGATGATGAATCAATAAATCACTAAAGGGATTGAATATCAGTCAAAATGCATGTTTCCTGCTTTTAATGAGTTGAAATCACAAGAAAAGAGTGAAAATGATATTTGGGTCTTACAGTGTTAAAACATGACTGCTTCTGGCAAAAACAGCCTTATTTCGGCGAGAGAAGAACAATTCAAGTCAATCATTCAAACTAATGATGATGATTCAATAAATCACTACAGGGATTGAATATCAGTCAAAATGCATGTTTCCTGCTTTTAATGAGTTGAAATCACAAGAAAAGAGTGAAAATGATATTTGGGTCTTACAGTATTAAAACATGACTGCTTCTGGCAAAAACAGCCTTATTTCGGCGAGAGAAGAACAATTCAAGTCAATCATTCAAACTAATGATGATGAATCAATAAATCACTACAGGGATTGAATATCATTCAAAATGCATGTTTCCTGCTTGAACTTAGATGAAATCACAAGAAAAGAGTGAAAATGATATTTGGGTCTAAGAGTGTTAAAACATGACTGCTTGTGGCAAAAACAGCCTTATTTCGGCCAGAGAAGAACAATTCAAGCCAATCATTCATACTAATGATGATGAATCAATAAATCACTACAGGGATTGAATATCAGTCAAAATCCATGTTTCCTGCTTGAAACTAGATGAAATCACAAGAAAAGAGTGAAAATGATATTTGGGTCTTACAGTGTTAAAACATGACTGCTTCTGGCAAAAACAGCCTTATTCGGCGAGAGAAGAACAATTCAAGTCAATCATTCAAACTAATGATGATGAATCAATAAATCACTACAGGGATTGAATATCATTCAAAATGCATGTTTCCTGCTTGAACTTAGATGAAATCACAAGAAAAGAGTGAAAATGATATTTGGGTCTTACAGTGTTAAAACATGACTGCTTCTGGCAAAAACAGCCTTATTTCGACGAGAGAAGAACAATTCAAGTCAATCATTCAAACTAATGATGATGAATCAATAAATCACTACAGGGATTGAATATCAGTCAAAATGCATGTTTCCTACTTTTAATGAGTTGAAATCACAAGAAAAGAGTCAAAATGATATTTGGGTCTTACAGTGTTAAAACATGACTGCTTGTGGCAAAAACAGCCTTATTTCGGCGAGAGAAGAACAATTCAAGCCAATCATTCATACTAATGATGATGAATCAATAAATCACTACAGGGATTGAATATCAGTCAAAATCCATGTTTCCTGCTTGAAACTAGATGAAATCACAAGAAAAGAGTCAAAATGATATTTGGGTCTTACAGTGTTAAAACATGACTGCTTCTGGCAAAAACAGCCTTATTTCGGCGAGAGAAGAACAATTCAAGCCAACCATTCATACTAATGATGATGAATCAATAAATCACTACAGGGATTGAATATCAGTCAAAATGCATGTTTCCTGCTTTTAATGAGTTGAAATCACAAGAAAAGAGTGAAAATGATATTTGGGTCTTACAGTGTTAAAACATGACTGCTTGTGGCAAAAACAGCCTTATTTCGGAGAGAGAAGAACAATTCAAGCCAATCATTCATACTAATGATGATGAATCAATAAATCACTACAGGAATTGAATATCAGTCAAAATCCATGTTTCCTGCTTGAAACTAGATGAAATCACAAGAAAAGAGTCAAAATGATATTTGGGTCTTACAGTGTTAAAACATGACTGCTTCTGGCAAAAACAGCCTTATTTCGGCGAGAGAAGAACAATTCAAGTCAATCATTCAAACTAATGATGATGAATCAATAAATCACTACAGGGATTGAATATCATTCAAAATGCATGTTTCCTGCTTGAACTTAGATGAAATCACAAGAAAAGAGTGAAAATGATATTTGGGTCTTACAGTGATAAAACATGACTGCTTCTGGCAAAAACAGCCTTATTTCGGCGAGAGAAGAACAATTCAAGTCAATCATTCAAACTAATGATGATGAATCAATAAATCACTACAGGGATTGAATATCAGTCAAAATGCATGTTTCCTGCTTTTAATGAGTTGAAATCACAAGAAAAGAGTGAAAATGATATTTGGGTCTTACAGTATTAAAACATGACTGCTTCTGGCAAAAACAGCCTTATTCGGCGAGAGAAGAACAATTCAAGTCAATCATTCAAACTAATGACGATGAATCAATAAATCACTACAGGGATTGAATATCATTCAAAATGCATGTTTCCTGCTTGAACTTAGATGAAATCACAAGAAAAGAGTGAAAATGATATTTGGGTCTTACAGTATTAAAACATGACTGCTTCTGGCAAAAACAGGCTTATTTCGGCGAGAGAAGAGAAATTCAAGTCAATCATTCAAACTAATGATGATGAATCAATAAATCACTAAAGGGATTGAATATCAGTCAAAATGCATGTTTCCTGCTTGAACTTAGATGAAATCACAAGAAAAGAGTGAAAATGATATTTGGGTCTTACAGTGATAAAACATGACTGCTTCTGGCAAAAACAGCCTTATTTCGGCGAGAGAAGAACAATTCAAGTCAATCATTCAAACTAATGATGATGTATCAATAAATCACTACAGGGATTGAATATCAGTCAAAATGCATGTTTCCTGCCTTTAATGAGTTGAAATCACAAGAAAAGAGTGAAAATGATATTTGGGTCATACAGTGTTAAAACATGACTGCTTCTGGCAAAAACAGCCTTATTTCGGCGAGAGAAGAACAATTCAAGTCAATCATTCAAACTAATGATGATGAATCAATAAATCACTACAGGGATTGAATATCAGTCAAAATGCATGTTTCCTGCTTTTAATGAGTTGAAATCACAAGAAAAGAGTGAAAATGATATTTGGGTCTTACAGTATTAAAACATGACTGCTTCTGGCAAAAACGGCCTTATTTCGGCGAGAGAAGAACAATTCAAGTCAATCATTCAAACTAATGATGATGAATCAATAAATCACTACAGGGATTGAATATCAGTCAAAATCCATGTTTCCTGCTTGAAACTAGATGAAATCACAAGAAAAGAGTGAAAATGATATTTGGGTCTTACAGTGTTAAAACATGACTGCTTCTGGCAAAAACAGCCTTATTCGGCGAGAGAAGAACAATTCAAGTCAATCATTCAAACTAATGATGATGAATCAATAAATCACTACAGGGATTGAATATCAGTCAAAATGCATGTTTCCTGCTTTTAATGAGTTGAAATCACAAGAAAAGAGTGAAAATGATATTTGGGTCTTACAGTGTTAAAACATGACTGCTTCTGGCAAAAACAGGCTTATTTCGGCGAGAGAAGAACAATTCAAGTCAATCATTCAAACTAATGATGATGAATCAATAAATCACTACAGGGATTGAATATCAGTCAAAATGCATGTTTCCTGCTTTTGATGAGTTGAAATCACAAGAAAAGAGTCAAAATGATATTTGGGTCTTACAGTGTTAAAACATGACTGCTTCTGACAAAAACAGCCTTATTTCGGCGAGAGAAGAACAATTCAAGTCAATCATTCAAACTAATGATGATGAATCAATAAATCACTACAGGGATTGAATATCATTCAAAATGCATGTTTCCTGCTTGAACTTAGATGAAATCACAAGAAAAGAGTGAAAATGATATTTGGGTCTTACAGTGTTAAAACATGACTGCTTCTGGCAAAAACAGCCTTATTTCGACGAGAGAAGAACAATTCAAGTCAATCATTCAAACTAATGATGATGAATCAATAAATCACTACAGGGATTGAATATCAGTCAAAATGCATGTTTCCTGCTTTTAATGAGTTGAAATCACAAGAAAAGAGTCAAAATGATATTTGGGTCTTACAGTGTTAAAACATGACTGCTTCTGGCAAAAACAGCCTTATTTCGGCGAGAGAAGAACAATTCAAGTCAATCATTCAAACTAATGATGATGAATCAATAAATCACTACAGGGATTGAATATCATTCAAAATGCATGTTTCCTGCTTGAACTTAGATGAAATCACAAGAAAAGAGTGAAAATGATATTTGGGTCTTACAGTGATAAAACATGACTGCTTCTGGCAAAAACAGCCTTATTTCGGCGAGAGAAGAACAATTCAAGTCAATCATTCAAACTAATGATGATGTATCAATAAATCACTACAGGGATTGAATATCAGTCAAAATGCATGTTTCCTGCTTTTAATGAGTTGAAATCACAAGAAAAGAGTGAAAATGATATTTGGGTCTTACAGTATTAAAACATGACTGCTTCTGGCAAAAACAGCCTTATTTCGGCGAGAGAAGAACAATTCAAGCCAATCATTCATACTAATGATGATGAATCAATAAATCACTACAGGGATTGAATATCAGTCAAAATCCATGTTTCCTGCTTGAAACTAGATGAAATCACAAGAAAAGAGTGAAAATGATATTTGGGTCTTACAGTGTTAAAACATGACTGCTTCTGGCAAAAACAGCCTTATTTCGGCGAGAGAAGAACAATTCAAGCCAATCATTCATACTAATGATGATGAATCAATAAATCACTACAGGGATTGAATATCATTCAAAATGCATGTTTCCTGCTTTTAATGAGTTGAAATCACAAGAAAAGAGTGAAAATGATATTTGGGTCTTACAGTGTTAAAACATGACTGCTTCTGGCAAAAACAGCCTTATTTTGGCGAGAGAAGAACAATTCAAGTCAATCATTCAAACTAATGATGATGAATCAATAAATCACTACAGGGATTGAATATCATTCAAAATGCATGTTTCCTGCTTGAACTTAGATGAAATCACAAGAAAAGAGTGAAAATGATATTTGGGTCTTACAGTGATAAAACATGACTGCTTCTGGCAAAAACAGCCTTATTTCGGCGAGAGAAGAACAATTCAAGTCAATCATTCAAACTAATGATGATGAATCAATAAATCACTACAGGGATTGAATATCAGTCAAAATGCATGTTTCCTGCTTTTAATGAGTTGAAATCACAAGAAAAGAGTGAAAATGATATTTGGGTTTTACAGTGTTAAAACATGACTGCTTGTGGCAAAAACAGCCTTATTTCGGCGAGAGAAGAACAATTCAAGCCAATCATTCATACTAATGATGATGAATCAATAAATCACTACAGGGATTGAATATCAGTCAAAATGCATGTTTCCTGATTTTAATGAGTTGAAATCACAAGAAAAAAGTCAAAATGATTTTTGGGTCTTACAGTGTTAAAACATGACTGCTTGTGGCAAAAACAGCCTTATTTCGGCGAGAGAAGAACAATTCAAGCCAATCATTCATACTAATGATGATGAATCAATAAATCACTACAGGGATTGAATATCAGTCAAAATCCATGTTTCCTGCTTGAAACTAGATGAAATCACAAGAAAAGAGTGAAAATGATATTTGGGTCTTACAGTGTTAAAACATGACTGCTTCTGGCAAAAACAGCCTTATTTCGGCGAGAGAAGAACAATTCAAGTCAATCATTCAAACTAATGATGATGAATCAATAAATCACTAAAGGGATTGAATATCAGTCAAAATGCATGTTTCCTGCTTTTAATGAGTTGAAATCACAAGAAAAGAGTGAAAATGATATTTGGGTCTTACAGTGTTAAAACATGACTGCTTCTGGCAAAAACAGCCTTATTTCGGCGAGAGAAGAACAATTCAAGTCAATCATTCAAACTAATGATGATGAATCAATAAATCACTACAGGGATTGAATATCAGTCAAAATGCATGTTTCCTGCTCTTAATGAGTTGAAATCACAAGAAAAGAGTGAAAATGATATTTGGGTCTTACAGTATTAAAACATGACTGCTTCTGGCAAAAACAGCCTTATTTCGGCGAGAGAAGAACAATTCAAGTCAATCATTCAAACTAATGATGATGAATCAATAAATCACTACAGGGATTGAATATCATTCAAAATGCATGTTTCCTGCTTGAACTTAGATGAAATCACAAGAAAAGAGTGAAAATGATATTTGGGTCTTACAGTATTAAAACATGACTGCTTCTGGCAAAAACAGCCTTATTTCGGCGAGAGAAGAGAATTTCAAGTCAATCATTCAAACTAATGATGATGAATCAATAAATCACTAAAGGGATTGAATATCAGTCAAAATGCATGTTTCCTGCTTTTAATGAGTTGAAATCACAAGAAAAGAGTGAAAATGATATTTGGGTCTTACAGTGTTAAAACATGACTGCTTCTGGCAAAAACAGCCTTATTTCGACGAGAGAAGAACAATTCAAGTCAATCATTCAAACTAATGATGATGAATCAATAAATCACTACAGGGATTGAATATCAGTCAAAATGCATGTTTCCTGCTTTTAATGAGTTGAAATCACAAGAAAAGAGTGAAAATGATATTTGGGTCTTACAGTGTTAAAACATGACTGCTTGTGGCAAAAACAGCCTTATTTCGGCGAGAGAAGAACAATTCAAGCCAATCATTCATACTAATGATGATGAATCAATAAATCACTACAGGGATTGAAAATCAGTCAAAATGCATGTTTCCTGCTTTTAATGAGTTGAAATCACAAGAAAAGAGTGAAAATGATATTTGGGTCTTACAGTGTTAAAACATGACTGCTTCTGGCAAAAACAGCCTTATTTCGGCGAGAAAAGAACAATTCAAGTCAATCATTCAAACTAATGATGATGAATCAATAAATCACTACAGGGATTGAATATCATTCAAAATGCATGTTTCCTGCTTGAACTTAGATGAAATCACAAGAAAAGAGTGAAAATGATATTTGGGTCTTACAGTGTTAAAACATGACTGCTTCTGGCAAAAACAGCCTTATTTCGACGAGAGAAGAACAATTCAAGTCAATCATTCAAACTAATGATGATGAATCAATAAATCACTACAGGGATTGAATATCATTCAAAATGCATGTTTCCTGCTTGAACTTAGATGAAATCACAAGAAAAGAGTGAAAATGATATTTGGGTCTTACAGTGATAAAACATGACTGCTTCTGGCAAAAACAGCCTTATTTCGGCGAGAGAAGAACAATTCAAGTCAATCATTCAAACTAATGATGATGAATCAATAAATCACTACAGGGATTGAATATCAGTCAAAATGCATGTTTCCTGCTTTTAATGAGTTGAAATCACAAGAAAAGAGTAAAAATGATATTTGGGTCTTACAGTGTTAAAACATGACTGCTTCTGGCAAAAACAGCCTTATTTCGACGAGAGAAGAACAATTCAAGTCAATCATTCAAACTAATGATGATGAATCAATAAATCACTACAGGGATTGAATATCAGTCAAAATGCATGTTTCCTGCTTTTAATGAGTTGAAATCACAAGAAAAGAGTGAAAATGATATTTGGGTCTTACAGTGTTAAAACATGACTGCTTGTGGCAAAAACAGCCTTATTTCGGAAAGAGAAGAACAATTCAAGACAATCATTCATACTAATGATGATGAATCAATAAATCACTAAAGGGATTGAATATCAGTCAAAATCCATGTTTCCTGCTTGAAACTAGATGAAATCACAAGAAAAGAGTCAAAATGATATTTGGGTCTTACAGTGTTAAAACATGACTGCTTCTGGCAAAAACAGCCTTATTTCGGCGAGAGAAGAACAATTCAAGCCAATCATTCATACTAATGATGATGAATCAATAAATCACTACAGGGATTGAATATCAGTCAAAATGCATGTTTCCTGCTTTTAATGAGTTGAAATCACAAGAAAAGAGTGAAAATGATATTTGGGTCTTACAGTGTTAAAACATGACTGCTTCTGGCAAAAACAGCCTTATTTCGGCGAGAGAAGAACAATTCAAGTCAATCATTCAAACTAATGATGATGTATCAATAAATCACTACAGGGATTGAATATCAGTCAAAATGCATGTTTCCTGCTTTTAATGAGTTGAAATCACAAGAAAAGAGTGAAAATGATATTTGGGTCTTACAGTGTTAAAACATGACTGCTTCTGGCAAAAACAGCCTTATTTCGACGAGAGAAGAACAATTCAAGTCAATCATTCAAACTAATGATGATGAATCAAAAAATCACTACAGGGATTGAATATCAGTCAAAATGCATGTTTCCTGCTTTTAATGAGTTGAAATCACAAGAAAAGAGTGAAAATGATATTTGGGTCTTACAGTATTAAAACATGACTGCTTCTGGCAAAAACAGCCTTATTTCGGCGAGAGAAGAGAAATTCAAGTCAATCATTCAAACTAATGATGATGAATCAATAAATCACTACAGGGATTGAATATCAGTCAAAATGCATGTTTCCTGCTTTTAATGAGTTGAAATCACAAGAAAAGAGTGAAAATGATATTTGGGTCTTACAGTGTTAAAACATGACTGCTTGTGGCAAAAACAGCCTTATTTCGGAGAGAGAAGAACAATTCAAGCCAATCATTCATACTAATGATGATGAATCAATAAATCACTACAGGGATTGAATATCAGTCAAAATCCATGTTTCCTGCTTGAACTTAGATGAAATCACAAGAAAAGAGTGAAAATGATATTTGGGTCTTACAGTATTAAAACATGACTGCTTCTGGCAAAAACAGCCTTATTTGGGCGAGAGAAGAGAATTTCAAGTCAATCTTTCAAACTAATGATGATGAATCAATAAATCACTAAAGGGATTGAATATCAGTCAAAATGCATGTTTCCTGCTTTTAATGAGTTGAAATCACAAGAAAAGAGTGAAAATGATATTTGGGTCTTACAGTGTTAAAACATGACTGCTTCTGGCAAAAACAGCCTTATTTCGACGAGAGAAGAACAATTCAAGTCAATCATTCAAACTAATGATGATGAATCAATAAATCACTACAGGGATTGAATATCAGTCAAAATGCATGTTTCCTGCTTTTAATGAGTTGAAATCACAAGAAAAGAGTGAAAATGATATTTGGGTCTTACAGTGTTAAAACATGACTGCTTGTGGCAAAAACAGCCTTATTTCGGCGAGAGAAGAACAATTCAAGCCAATCATTCCTACTAATGATGATGAATCAATAAATCACTACAGGGATTGAAAATCAGTCAAAATGCATGTCTCCTGCTTTTAATGAGTTGAAATCACAAGAAAAGAGTGAAAATGATATTTGGGTCTTACAGTGTTAAAACATGACTGCTTCTGGCAAAAACAGCCTTATTTCGGCGAGAGAAGAACAATTCAAGTCAATCATTCAAACTAATGATGATGAATCAATAAATCACTACAGGGATTGAATATCATTCAAAATGCATGTTTCCTGCTTGAACTTAGATGAAATCACAAGAAAAGAGTGAAAATGATATTTGGGTCTTACAGTGTTAAAACATGACTGCTTCTGGCAAAAACAGCCTTATTTCGACGAGAGAAGAACAATTCAAGTCAATCATTCAAACTAATGATGATGAATCAATAAATCACTACAGGGATTGAATATCATTCAAAATGCATGTTTCCTGCTTGAACTTAGATGAAATCACAAGAAAAGAGTGAAAATGATATTTGGGTCTTACAGTGATAAAACATGACTGCTTCTGGCAAAAACAGCCTTATTTCGGCGAGAGAAGAACAATTCAAGTCAATCATTCAAACTAATGATGATGAATCAATAAATCACTACAGGGATTGAATATCAGTCAAAATGCATGTTTCCTGCTTTTAATGAGTTGAAATCACAAGAAAAGAGTGAAAATGATATTTGGGTCTTACAGTGTTAAAACATGACTGCTTCTGGCAAAAACAGCCTTATTTCGACGAGAGAAGAACAATTCAAGTCAATCATTCAAACTAATGATGATGAATCAATAAATCACTACAGGGATTGAATATCATTCAAAATGCATGTTTCCTGCTTTTAATGAGTTGAAATCACAAGAAAAGAGTGAAAATGATATTTGGGTCTTACAGTATTAAAACATGACTGCTACTGGCAAAAACAGCCTTATTTCGACGAGAGAAGAACAATTCAAGTCAATCATTCAAACTAATGATGATGAATCAATAAATCACTACAGGGATTGAATATCAGTCAAAATGCATGTTTCCTGCTTTTAATGAGTTGAAATCACAAGAAAAGAGTGAAAATGATATTTGGGTCTTACAGTGTTAAAACATGACTGCTTGTGGCAAAAACAGCCTTATTTCGGAGAGAGAAGAACAATTCAAGCCAATCATTCATACTAATGATGATGAATCAATAAATCACTAAAGGGATTGAATATCAGTCAAAATCCATGTTTCCTGCTTGAAACTAGATGAAATCACAAGAAAAGAGTCAAAATGATATTTGGGTCTTACAGTGTTAAAACATGACTGCTTCTGGCAAAAACAGCCTTATTTCGGCGAGAGAAGAACAATTCAAGCCAATCATTCATACTAATGATGATGAATCAATAAATCACTACAGGGATTGAATATCAGTCAAAATGCATGTTTCCTGCTTTTAATGAGTTGAAATCACAAGAAAAGAGTGAAAATGATATTTGGGTCTTACAGTGTTAAAACATGACTGCTTCTGGCAAAAACAGCCTTATTTCGACGAGAGAAGAACAATTCAAGTCAATCATTCAAACTAATGATGATGAATCAATAAATCACTACAGGGATTGAATATCATTCAAAATGCATGTTTCCTGCTTGAACTTAGATGAAATCACAAGAAAAGAGTGAAAATGATATTTGGGTCTTACAGTGATAAAACATGACTGCTTCTGGCAAAAACAGCCTTATTTCGGCGAGAGAAGAACAATTCATGTCAATCATTCAAACTAATGATGATGTATCAATAAATCACTACAGGGATTGAATATCAGTCAAAATGCATGTTTCCTGCTTTTAATGAGTTGAAATCACAAGAAAAGAGTGAAAATGATATTTGGGTCTTACAGTGTTAAAACATGACTGCTTCTGGCAAAAACAGCCTTATTTCGACGAGAGAAGAACAATTCAAGTCAATCATTCAAACTAATGATGATGAATCAAAAAATCACTACAGGGATTGAATATCAGTCAAAATGCATGTTTCCTGCTTTTAATGAGTTGAAATCACAAGAAAAGAGTGAAAATGATATTTGGGTCTTACAGTATTAAAACATGACTGCTTCTGGCAAAAACAGCCTTATTTCGGCGAGAGAAGAGAAATTCAAGTCAATCATTCAAACTAATGATGATGAATCAATAAATCACTACAGGGATTGAATATCATTCAAAATGCATGTTTCCTGCTTGAACTTAGATGAAATCACAAGAAAAGAGTGAAAATGATATTTGGGTCTTACAGTGATAAAACATGACTGCTTCTGGCAAAAACAGCCTTATTTCGGCGAGAGAAGAACAATTCAAGTCAATCATTCAAACTAATGATGATGTATCAATAAATCACTACAGGGATTGAATATCAGTCAAAATGCATGTTTCCTGCTTTTAATGAGTTGAAATCACAAGAAAAGAGTGAAAATGATATTTGGGTCTTACAGTGTTAAAACATGACTGCTTCTGGCAAAAACAGCCTTATTTCGACGAGAGAAGAACAATTCAAGTCAATCATTCAAACTAATGATGATGAATCAATAAATCACTACAGGGATTGAATATCAGTCAAAATGCATGTTTCCTGCTTTTAATGAGTTGAAATCACAAGAAAAGAGTGAAAATGATATTTGGGTCTTACAGTATTAAAACATGACTGCTTCTGGCAAAAACAGCCTTATTTCGACGAGAGAAGAACAATTCAAGTCAATCATTCAAACTAATGATGATGAATCAATAAATCACTACAGGGATTGAATATCAGTCAAAATGCATGTTTCCTGCTTTTAATGAGTTGAAATCACAAGAAAAGAGTGAAAATGATATTTGGGTCTTACAGTGTTAAAACATGACTGCTTCTGGCAAAAACAGCCTTATTTCGGCGAGAGAAGAACAATTCAAGTCAATCATTCAAACTAATGATGATGAATCAATAAATCACTACAGGGATTGAATATCATTCAAAATGCATGTTTCCTGCTTGAACTTAGATGAAATCACAAGAAAAGAGTGAAAATGATATTTGGGTCTTACAGTGATAAAACATGACTGCTTCTGGCAAAAACAGCCTTATTTCGGCGAGAGAAGAACAATTCAAGTCAATCATTCAAACTAATGATGATGTATCAATAAATCACTACAGGGATTGAATATCAGTCAAAATGCATGTTTCCTGCTTTTAATGAGTTGAAATCACAAGAAAAGAGTGAAAATGATATTTGGGTCTTACAGTGTCAGAACATGACTGCTTCTGGCAAAAACAGCCTTATTTCGACGAGAGAAGAACAATTCAAGTCAATCATTCAAACTAATGATGATGAATCAAAAAATCACTACAGGGATTGAATATCAGTCAAAATGCATGTTTCCTGCTTTTAATGAGTTGAAATCACAAGAAAAGAGTGAAAATGATATTTGGGTCTTACATCATTAAAACATGACTGCTTCTGGCAAAAACAGCCTTATTTCGGCGAGAGAAGAGAAATTCAAGTCAATCATTCAAACTAATGATGATGAATCAATAAATCACTACAGGGATTGAATATCAGTCAAAATGCATGTTTCCTGCTTTTAATGAGTTGAAATCACAAGAAAAGAGTGAAAATGATATTTGGGTCTTACAGTGATAAAACATGACTGCTTCTGGCAAAAACAGCCTTATTTCGGCGAGAGAAGAACAATTCAAGTCAATCATTCAAACTAATGATGATGTATCAATAAATCACTACAGGGATTGAATATCAGTCAAAATGCATGTTTCCTGCTTTTAATGAGTTGAAATCACAAGAAAAGAGTGAAAATGATATTTGGGTCTTACAGTGTTAAAACATGACTGCTTCTGGCAAAAACAGCCTTATTTCGACGAGAGAAGAACAATTCAAGTCAATCATTCAAACTAATGATGATGAATCAATAAATCACTACAGGGATTGAATATCAGTCAAAATGCATGTTTCCTGCTTTTAATGAGTTGAAATCACAAGAAAAGAGTGAAAATGATATTTGGGTCTTACAGTATTAAAACATGACTGCTTCTGGCAAAAACAGCCTTATTTCGACGAGAGAAGAACAATTCAAGTCAATCATTCAAACTAATGATGATGAATCAATAAATCACTACAGGGATTGAATATCAGTCAAAATGCATGTTTCCTGCTTTTAATGAGTTGAAATCACAAGAAAAGAGTGAAAATGATATTTGGGTCTTACAGTGTTAAAACATGACTGCTTGTGGCAAAAACAGCCTTATTTCGGAGAGAGAAGAACAATTCAAGCCAATCATTCATACTAATGATGATGAATCAATAAATCACTAAAGGGATTGAATATCAGTCAAAATCCATGTTTCCTGCTTGAAACTAGATGAAATCACAAGAAAAGAGTCAAAATGATATTTGGGTCTTACAGTGTTAAAACATGACTGCTTCTGGCAAAAACAGCCTTATTTCGGCGAGAGAAGAACAATTCAAGCCAATCATTCATACTAATGATGATGAATCAATAAATCACTACAGGGATTGAATATCAGTCAAAATGCATGTTTCCTGCTTTTAATGAGTTGAAATCACAAGAAAAGAGTGAAAATGATATTTGGGTCTTACAGTGTTAAAACATGACTGCTTCTGGCAAAAACAGCCTTATTTCGGCGAGAGAAGAACAATTCAAGTCAATCATTCAAACTAATGATGATGAATCAATAAATCACTACAGGGATTGAATATCATTCAAAATGCATGTTTCCTGCTTGAACTTAGATGAAATCACAAGAAAAGAGTGAAAATGATATTTGGGTCTTACAGTGATAAAACATG
Organism: Centropristis striata; assembly: GCF_030273125.1. Lineage (NCBI taxonomy): Eukaryota > Metazoa > Chordata > Actinopteri > Perciformes > Serranidae > Centropristis > Centropristis striata. The sequence continues at coordinate 30,241,775 of NC_081523.1, forward strand.
ACTGCTTCTGGCAAAAACAGCCTTATTTCGGCGAGAGAAGAACAATTCAAGTCAATCATTCAAACTAATGATGATGTATCAATAAATCACTACAGGGATTGAATATCAGTCAAAATGCATGTTTCCTGCTTTTAATGAGTTGAAATCACAAGAAAAGAGTGAAAATGATATTTGGGTCTTACAGTGTCAGAACATGACTGCTTCTGGCAAAAACAGCCTTATTTCGACGAGAGAAGAACAATTCAAGTCAATCATTCAAACTAATGATGATGAATCAAAAAATCACTACAGGGATTGAATATCAGTCAAAATGCATGTTTCCTGCTTTTAATGAGTTGAAATCACAAGAAAAGAGTGAAAATGATATTTGGGTCTTACAGTATTAAAACATGACTGCTTCTGGCAAAAACAGCCTTATTTCGACGAGAGAAGAACAATTCAAGTCAATCATTCAAACTAATGATGATGAATCAATAAATCACTACAGGGATTGAATATCAGTCAAAATGCATGTTTCCTGCTTTTAATGAGTTGAAATCACAAGAAAAGAGTGAAAATGATATTTGGGTCTTACAGTGTTAAAACATGACTGCTTCTGGCAAAAACAGCCTTATTTCGGCGAGAGAAGAACAATTCAAGTCAATCATTCAAACTAATGATGATGAATCAATAAATCACTACAGGGATTGAATATCATTCAAAATGCATGTTTCCTGCTTGAACTTAGATGAAATCACAAGAAAAGAGTGAAAATGATATTTGGGTCTTACAGTGATAAAACATGACTGCTTCTGGCAAAAACAGCCTTATTTCGGCGAGAGAAGAACAATTCAAGTCAATCATTCAAACTAATGATGATGTATCAATAAATCACTACAGGGATTGAATATCAGTCAAAATGCATGTTTCCTGCTTTTAATGAGTTGAAATCACAAGAAAAGAGTGAAAATGATATTTGGGTCTTACAGTGTCAGAACATGACTGCTTCTGGCAAAAACAGCCTTATTTCGACGAGAGAAGAACAATTCAAGTCAATCATTCAAACTAATGATGATGAATCAAAAAATCACTACAGGGATTGAATATCAGTCAAAATGCATGTTTCCTGCTTTTAATGAGTTGAAATCACAAGAAAAGAGTGAAAATGATATTTGGGTCTTACAGTATTAAAACATGACTGCTTCTGGCAAAAACAGCCTTATTTCGGCGAGAGAAGAGAAATTCAAGTCAATCATTCAAACTAATGATGATGAATCAATAAATCACTACAGGGATTGAATATCAGTCAAAATGCATGTTTCCTGCTTTTAATGAGTTGAAATCACAAGAAAAGAGTGAAAATGATATTTGGGTCTTACAGTGATAAAACATGACTGCTTCTGGCAAAAACAGCCTTATTTCGGCGAGAGAAGAACAATTCAAGTCAATCATTCAAACTAATGATGATGTATCAATAAATCACTACAGGGATTGAATATCAGTCAAAATGCATGTTTCCTGCTTTTAATGAGTTGAAATCACAAGAAAAGAGTGAAAATGATATTTGGGTCTTACAGTGTTAAAACATGACTGCTTCTGGCAAAAACAGCCTTATTTCGACGAGAGAAGAACAATTCAAGTCAATCATTCAAACTAATGATGATGAATCAATAAATCACTACAGGGATTGAATATCAGTCAAAATGCATGTTTCCTGCTTTTAATGAGTTGAAATCACAAGAAAAGAGTGAAAATGATATTTGGGTCTTACAGTATTAAAACATGACTGCTTCTGGCAAAAACAGCCTTATTTCGACGAGAGAAGAACAATTCAAGTCAATCATTCAAACTAATGATGATGAATCAATAAATCACTACAGGGATTGAATATCAGTCAAAATGCATGTTTCCTGCTTTTAATGAGTTGAAATCACAAGAAAAGAGTGAAAATGATATTTGGGTCTTACAGTGTTAAAACATGACTGCTTGTGGCAAAAACAGCCTTATTTCGGAGAGAGAAGAACAATTCAAGCCAATCATTCATACTAATGATGATGAATCAATAAATCACTAAAGGGATTGAATATCAGTCAAAATCCATGTTTCCTGCTTGAAACTAGATGAAATCACAAGAAAAGAGTCAAAATGATATTTGGGTCTTACAGTGTTAAAACATGACTGCTTCTGGCAAAAACAGCCTTATTTCGGCGAGAGAAGAACAATTCAAGCCAATCATTCATACTAATGATGATGAATCAATAAATCACTACAGGGATTGAATATCAGTCAAAATGCATGTTTCCTGCTTTTAATGAGTTGAAATCACAAGAAAAGAGTGAAAATGATATTTGGGTCTTACAGTGTTAAAACATGACTGCTTCTGGCAAAAACAGCCTTATTTCGGCGAGAGAAGAGCAATTCAAGTCAATCATTCAAACTAATGATGATGAATCAATAAATCACTACAGGGATTGAATATCATTGAAAATGCATGTTTCCTGCTTGAACTTAGATGAAATCACAAGAAAAGAGTGAAAATGATATTTGGGTCTTACAGTGTTAAAACATGACTGCTTCTGGCAAAAACAGCCTTATTTCGACGAGAGAAGAACAATTCAAGTCAATCATTCAAACTAATGATGATGAATCAATAAATCACTACAGGGATTGAATATCATTCAAAATGCATGTTTCCTGCTTGAACTTAGATGAAATCACAAGAAAAGAGTGAAAATGATATTTGGGTCTTACAGTGATAAAACATGACTGCTTCTGGCAAAAACAGCCTTATTTCGGCGAGAGAAGAACAATTCAAATCAATCATTCAAACTAATGATGATGTATCAATAAATCACTACAGGGATTGAATATCAGTCAAAATGCATGTTTCCTGCTTTTAATGAGTTGAAATCACAAGAAAAGAGTGAAAATGATATTTGGGTCTTACAGTGTTAAAACATGACTGCTTCTGGCAAAAACAGCCTTATTTCGACGAGAGAAGAACAATTCAAGTCAATCATTCAAACTAATGATGATGAATCAATAAATCACTACAGGGATTGAATATCAGTCAAAATGCATGTTTCCTGCTTTTAATGAGTTGAAATCACAAGAAAAGAGTGAAAATGATAGTTGGGTCTTACAGTATTAAAACATGACTGCTTCTGGCAAAAACAGCCTTATTTCGACGAGAGAAGAACAATTCAAGTCAATCATTCAAACTAATGATGATGAATCAATAAATCACTACAGGGATTGAATATCAGTCAAAATGCATGTTTCCTGCTTTTAATGAGTTGAAATCACAAGAAAAGAGTGAAAATGATATTTGGGTCTTACAGTGTTAAAACATGACTGCTTCTGGCAAAAACAGCCTTATTTCGGCGAGAGAAGAACAATTCAAGTCAATCATTCAAACTAATGATGATGAATCAATAAATCACTACAGGGATTGAATATCATTCAAAATGCATGTTTCCTGCTTGAACTTAGATGAAATCACAAGAAAAGAGTGAAAATGATATTTGGGTCTTACAGTGATAAAACATGACTGCTTCTGGCAAAAACAGCCTTATTTCGGCGAGAGAAGAACAATTCAAGTCAATCATTCAAACTAATGATGATGTATCAATAAATCACTACAGGGATTGAATATCAGTCAAAATGCATGTTTCCTGCTTTTAATGAGTTGAAATCACAAGAAAAGAGTGAAAATGATATTTGGGTCTTACAGTGTTAAAACATGACTGCTTCTGGCAAAAACAGCCTTATTTCGACGAGAGAAGAACAATTCAAGTCAATCATTCAAACTAATGATGATGAATCAAAAAATCACTACAGGGATTGAATATCAGTCAAAATGCATGTTTCCTGCTTTTAATGAGTTGAAATCACAAGAAAAGAGTGAAAATGATATTTGGGTCTTACAGTGTTAAAACATGACTGCTTGTTGCAAAAACAGCCTTATTTCGGAGAGAGAAGAACAATTCAAGCCAATCATTCATACTAATGATGATGAATCAATAAATCACTAAAGGGATTGAATATCAGTCAAAATCCATGTTTCCTGCTTGAAACTAGATGAAATCACAAGAAAAGAGTGAAAATGATATTTGGGTCTTACAGTGTTAAAACATGACTGCTTCTGGCAAAAACAGCCTTATTTCGGCGAGAGAAGAACAATTCAAGCCAATCATTCATACTAATGATGATGAATCAATAAATCACTACAGGGATTGAATATCAGTCAAAATGCATGTTTCCTGCTTTTAATGAGTTGAAATCACAAGAAAAGAGTGAAAATGATATTTGGGTCTTACAGTGTTAAAACATGACTGCTTCTGGCAAAAACAGCCTTATTTCGGCGAGAGAAGAACAATTCAAGTCAATCATTCAAACTAATGATGATGAATCAATAAATCACTACAGGGATTGAATATCATTCAAAATGCATGTTTCCTGCTTGAACTTAGATGAAATCACAAGAAAAGAGTGAAAATGATATTTGGGTCTTACAGTAATAAAACATGACTGCTTCTGGCAAAAACAGCCTTATTTCGGCGAGAGAAGAACAATTCAAGTCAATCATTCAAACTAATGATGATGTATCAATAAATCACTACAGGGATTGAATATCAGTCAAAATGCATGTTTCCTGCTTTTAATGAGTTGAAATCACAAGAAAAGAGTGAAAATGATATTTGGGTCTTACAGTGTTAAAACATGACTGCTTCTGGCAAAAACAGCCTTATTTCGGCGAGAGAAGAACAATTCAAGTCAATCATTCAAACTAATGATGATGAATCAATAAATCACTACAGGGATTGAATATCATTCAAAATGCATGTTTCCTGCTTGAACTTAGATGAAATCACAAGAAAAGAGTGAAAATGATATTTGGGTCTTACAGTGATAAAACATGACTGCTTCTGGCAAAAACAGCCTTATTTCGGCGAGAGAAGAACAATTCAAGTCAATCATTCAAACTAATGATGATGTATAAATAAATCACTACAGGGATTGAATATCAGTCAAAATGCATGTTTCCTGCTTTTAATGAGTTGAAATCACAAGAAAAGAGTGAAAATGATATTTGGGTCTTACAGTGTTAAAACATGACTGCTTCTGGCAAAAACAGCCTTATTTCGACGAGAGAAGAACAATTCAAGTCAATCATTCAAACTAATGATGATGAATCAAAAAATCACTACAGGGATTGAATATCAGTCAAAATGCATGTTTCCTGCTTTTAATGAGTTGAAATCACAAGAAAAGAGTGAAAATGATATTTGGGTCTTACAGTGTTAAAACATGACTGCTTCTGGCAAAAACAGCCTTATTTCGGCGAGAGAAGAACAATTCAAGTCAATCATTCAAACTAATGATGATGAATCAATAAATCACTACAGGGATTGAATATCATTCAAAATGCATGTTTCCTGCTTGAACTTAGATGAAATCACAAGAAAAGAGTGAAAATGATATTTGGGTCTTACAGTGATAAAACATGACTGCTTCTGGCAAAAACAGCCTTATTTCGGCGAGAGAAGAACAATTCAAGTCAATCATTCAAACTAATGATGATGTATCAATAAATCACTACAGGGATTGAATATCAGTCAAAATGCATGTTTCCTGCTTTTAATGAGTTGAAATCACAAGAAAAGAGTGAAAATGATATTTGGGTCTTACAGTGTTAAAACATGACTGCTTCTGGCAAAAACAGCCTTATTTCGACGAGAGAATAACAATTCAAGTCAATCATTCAAACTAATGATGATGAATCAAAAAATCACTACAGGGATTGAATATCAGTCAAAATGCATGTTTCCTGCTTTTAATGAGTTGAAATCACAAGAAAAGAGTGAAAATGATATTTGGGTCTTACAGTGTTAAAACATGACTGCTTGTTGCAAAAACAGCCTTATTTCGGAGAGAGAAGAACAATTCAAGCCAATCATTCATACTAATGATGATGAATCAATAAATCACTAAAGGGATTGAATATCAGTCAAAATCCATGTTTCCTGCTTGAAACTAGATGAAATCACAAGAAAAGAGTGAAAATGATATTTGGGTCTTACAGTGTTAAAACATGACTGCTTCTGGCAAAAACAGCCTTATTTCGGCGAGAGAAGAACAATTCAAGCCAATCATTCATACTAATGATGATGAATCAATAAATCACTACAGGGATTGAATATCAGTCAAAATGCATGTTTCCTGCTTTTAATGAGTTGAAATCACAAGAAAAGAGTGAAAATGATATTTGGGTCTTACAGTGTTAAAACATGACTGCTTCTGGCAAAAACAGCCTTATTTCGGCGAGAGAAGAACAATTCAAGTCAATCATTCAAACTAATGATGATGAATCAATAAATCACTACAGGGATTGAATATCATTCAAAATGCATGTTTCCTGCTTGAACTTAGATGAAATCACAAGAAAAGAGTGAAAATGATATTTGGGTCTTACAGTGATAAAACATGACTGCTTCTGGCAAAAACAGCCTTATTTCGGCGAGAGAAGAACAATTCAAGTCAATCATTCAAACTAATGATGATGTATCAATAAATCACTACAGGGATTGAATATCAGTCAAAATGCATGTTTCCTGCTTTTAATGAGTTGAAATCACAAGAAAAGATTGAAAATGATATTTGGGTCTTACAGTGTTAAAACATGACTGCTTCTGGCAAAAACAGCCTTATTTCGGCGAGAGAAGAACAATTCAAGTCAATCATTCAAACTAATGATGATGAATCAATAAATCACTACAGGGATTGAATATCATTCAAAATGCATGTTTCCTGCTTGAACTTAGATGAAATCACAAGAAAAGAGTGAAAATGATATTTGGGTCTTACAGTGATAAAACATGACTGCTTCTGGCAAAAACAGCCTTATTTCGGCGAGAGAAGAACAATTCAAGTCAATCATTCAAACTAATGATGATGTATCAATAAATCACTACAGGGATTGAATATCAGTCAAAATGCATGTTTCCTGCTTTTAATGAGTTGAAATCACAAGAAAAGAGTGAAAATGATATTTGGGTCTTACAGTGTTAAAACATGACTGCTTCTGGCAAAAACAGCCTTATTTCGGCGAGAGAAGAACAATTCAAGCCAATCATTCAAACTAATGATGATGAATCAATAAATCACTACAGGGATTGAATATCATTCAAAATGCATGTTTCCTGCTTGAACTTAGATGAAATCACAAGAAAAGAGTGAAAATGATATTTGGGTCTTACAGTGATAAAACATGACTGCTTCTGGCAAAAACAGCCTTATTTCGGCGAGAGAAGAACAATTCAAGTCAATCATTCAAACTAATGATGATGAATCAATAAATCACTACAGGGATTGAATATCAGTCAAAATGCATGTTTCCTGCTTTTAATGAGTTGAAATCACAAGAAAAGAGTGAAAATGATATTTGGGTCTTACAGTATTAAAACATGACTGCTTCTGGCAAAAACAGCCTTATTTCGGCGAGAGAAGAACAATTCAAGCCAATCATTCATACTAATGATGATGAATCAATAAATCACTACAGGGATTGAATATCAGTCAAAATGCATGTTTCCTGCTTTTAATGAGTTGAAATCACAAGAAAAGAGTGAAAATTATATTTGGGTCTTACAGTGTTAAAACATGACTGCTTCTGGCAAAAACAGCCTTATTTCGGCGAGAGAAGAACAATTCAAGTCAATCATTCAAACTAATGATGATGAATTAATAAATCACTACAGGGATTGAATATCATTCAAAATGCATGTTTCCTGCTTGAACTTAGATGAAATCACAAGAAAAGAGTGAAAATGATATTTGGGTCTTACAGTGTTAAAACATGAATGCTTCTGGCAAAAACAGCCTTATTTCGACGAGAGAAGAACAATTCAAGTCAATCATTCAAACTAATGATGATGAATCAATAAATCACTACAGGGATTGAATATCATTCAAAATGCATGTTTCCTGCTTGAACTTAGATGAAATCACAAGAAAAGACTGAAAATGATATTTGGGTATTACAGTGATAAAACATGACTGCTTCTGGCAAAAACAGCCTTATTTCGGCGAGAGAAGAACAATTCAAGTCAATCATTCAAACTAATGATGATGTATCAATAAATCACTACAGGGATTGAATATCAGTCAAAATGCATGTTTCTTGCTTTTAATGAGTTGAAATCACAAGAAAAGAGTGAAAATTATATTTGGGTCTTACAGTGTTAAAACATGACTGCTTCTGGCAAAAACAGCCTTATTTCGGCGAGAGAAGAACAATTCAAGTCAATCATTCAAACTAATGATGATGAATCAATAAATCACTACAGGGATTGAATATCATTCAAAATGCATGTTTCCTGCTTGAACTTAGATGAAATCACAAGAAAAGAGTGAAAATGATATTTGGGTCTTACAGTGATAAAACATGACTGTTTCTGACAAAAACAGCCTTATTTCGGCGAGAGAAGAACAATTCAAGTCAATCATTCAAACTAATGATGATGTATCAATAAATCACTACAGGGATTGAATATCAGTCAAAATGCATGTTTCCTGCTTTTAATGAGTTGAAATCACAAGAAAAGAGTGAAAATGATATTTGGGTCTTACAGTGTTAAAACATGACTGCTTCTGGCAAAAACAGCCTTATTTCGACGAGAGAAGAACAATTCAAGTCAATCATTCAAACTAATGATGATGAATCAAAAAATCACTACAGGGATTGAATATCAGTCAAAATGCATGTTTCCTGCTTTTAATGAGTTGAAATCACAAGAAAAGAGTGAAAATGATATTTGGGTCTTACAGTATTAAAACATGACTGCTTCTGGCAAAAACAGCCTTATTTCGGCGAGAGAAGAGAAATTCAAGTCAATCATTCAAACTAATGATGATGAATCAATAAATCACTACAGGGATTGAATATCAGTCAAAATGCATGTTTCCTGCTTTTAATGAGTTGAAATCACAAGAAAAGAGTGAAAATGATATTTGGGTCTTACAGTGTTAAAACATGAATGCTTCTGGCAAAAACAGCCTTATTTCGGAGAGAGAAGAACAATTCAAGCCAATCATTCATACTAATGATGATGAATCAATAAATCACTACAGGGATTGAATATCAGTCAAAATCCATGTTTCCTGCTTGAAACTAGATGAAATCACAAGAAAAGAGTCAAAATGATATTTGGGTCTTACAGTGTTAAAACATGACTGCTTCTGGCAAAAACAGCCTTATTTCGGCGAGAGAAGAACAATTCAAGCCAATCATTCATACTAATGATGATGAATCAATAAATCACTACAGGGATTGAATATCAGTCAAAATGCATGTTTCCTGCTTTTAATGAGTTGAAATCACAAGAAAAGAGTGAAAATGATATTTGGGTCTTACAGTGTTAAAACATGACTGCTTCTGGCAAAAACAGCCTTATTTCGGCGAGAGAAGAACAATTCAAGTCAATCATTCAAACTAATGATGATGAATCAATAAATCACTACAGGGATTGAATATCATTCAAAATGCATGTTTCCTGCTTGAACTTAGATGAAATCACAAGAAAAGAGTGAAAATGATATTTGGGTCTTACAGTGATAAAACATGACTGCTTCTGGCAAAAACAGCCTTATTTCGGCGAGAGAAGAACAATTCAAGTCAATCATTCAAACTAATGATGATGTATCAATAAATCACTACAGGGATTGAATATCAGTCAAAATGCATGTTTCCTGCTTTTAATGAGTTGAAATCACAAGAAAAGAGTGAAAATGATATTTGGGTCTTACAGTATTAAAACATGACTGCTTCTGGCAAAAACAGCCTTATTTCGGCGAGAGAAGAACAATTCAAGCCAATCATTCATACTAATGATGATGAATCAATAAATCACTACAGGGATTGAATATCAGTCAAAATCCATGTTTCCTGCTTGAAACTAGATGAAATCACAAGAAAAGAGTGAAAATGATATTTGGGTCTTACAGTGTTAAAACATGACTGCTTCTGGCAAAAACAGCCTTATTTCGGCGAGAGAAGAACAATTCAAGCCAATAATTCATACTAATGATGATGAATCAATAAATCACTACAGGGATTGAATATCAGTCAAAATGCATGTTTCCTGCTTTTAATAAGTTGAAATCACAAGAAAAGAGTGAAAATGATATTTGGGTCTTACAGTGTTAAAACATGACTGCTTCTGGCAAAAACAGCCTTATTTCGGCGAGAGAAGAACAATTCAAGTCAATCATTCAAACTAATGATGATGAATTAATAAATCACTACAGGGATTGAATATCATTCAAAATGCATGTTTCCTGCTTGAACTTAGATGAAATCACAAGAAAAGAGTGAAAATGATATTTGGGTCTTACAGTGATAAAACATGACTGCTTCTGGCAAAAACAGCCTTATTTCGGCGAGAGAAGAACAATTCAAGTCAATCATTCAAACTAATGATGATGTATCAATAAATCACTACAGGGATTGAATATCAGTCAAAATGCATGTTTCCTGCTTTTAATGAGTTGAAATCACAAGAAAAGAGTGAAAATTATATTTGGGTCTTACAGTGTTAAAACATGACTGCTTCTGGCAAAAACAGCCTTATTTCGGCGAGAGAAGAACAATTCAAGTCAATCATTCAAACTAATGATGATGAATCAATAAATCACTACAGGGATTGAATATCATTCAAAATGCATGTTTCCTGCTTGAACTTAGATGAAATCACAAGAAAAGAGTGAAAATGATATTTGGGTCTTACAGTGATAAAACATGACTGCTTCTGGCAAAAACAGCCTTATTTCGGCGAGAGAAGAACAATTCAAGTCAATCATTCAAACTAATGATGATGTATCAATAAATCACTACAGGGATTGAATATCAGTCAAAATGCATGTTTCCTGCTTTTAATGAGTTGAAATCACAAGAAAAGAGTGAAAATGATATTTGGGTCTTACAGTATTAAAACATGACTGCTTCTGGCAAAAACAGCCTTATTTCGGCGAGAGAAGAACAATTCAAGCCAATCATTCATACTAATGATGATGAATCAATAAATCACTACAGGGATTGAATATCAGTCAAAATGCATGTTTCCTGCTTTTAATGAGTTGAAATCACAAGAAAAGAGTGAAAATGATATTTGGGTCTTACAGTATTAAAACATGACTGCTTCTGGCAAAAACAGCCTTATTTCGGCGAGAGAAGAGAAATTCAAGTCAATCATTCAAACTAAAGATGATGAATCAATAAATCACTACAGGGATTGAATATCAGTCAAAATGCATGTTTCCTGCTTTCAATGAGTTGAAATCACAAGAAAAGAGTGAAAATGATATTTGGGTCTTACAGTGTTAAAACATGACTGCTTGTGGCAAAAACAGCCTTATTTCGGAGAGAGAAGAACAATTCAAGCCAATCATTCATACTAATGATGATGAATCAATAAATCACTACAGGGATTGAATATCATTCAAAATCCATGTTTCCTGCTTGAACTTAGATGAAATCACAAGAAAAGAGTGAAAATGATATTTGGTTCTTACAGTGATAAAACATGACTGCTTCTGGCAAAAACAGCCTTATTTCGGCGAGAGAAGAACAATTCAAGCCAATCATTCATACTAATGATGATGAATCAATAAATCACTACAGGGATTGAATATCAGTCAAAATGCATGTTTCCTGCTTTCAAAGAGTTGAAATCACAAGAAAAGAGTGAAAATGATATTTGGGTCTTACAGTGTTAAAACATGACTGCTTGTGGCAAAAACAGCCTTATTTCGGAGAGAGAAGAACAATTCAAGCCAATCATTCATACTAATGATGATGAATCAATAAATCACTACAGGGATTGAATATCATTCAAAATCCATGTTTCCTGCTTGAACTTAGATGAAATCACAAGAAAAGAGTGAAAATGATATTTGGGTCTTACAGTGATAAAACATGACTGCTTCTGGCAAAAACAGCCTTATTTCGGCGAGAGAAGAACAATTCAAGCCAATCATTCATACTAATGATGATGAATCAATAAATCACTACAGGGATTGAATATCAGTCAAAATCCATGTTTCCTGCTTGAAACTAGATGAAATCACAAGAAAAGAGTGAAAATGATATTTGGGTCTTACAGTGTTAAAACATGACTGCTTGTGGCAAAAACAGCCTTATTTCGGCGAGAGAAGAACAATTCAAGCCAATCATTCAAACTAATGATGATGAATCAATAAATCACTACAGGGATTGAATATCAGTCAAAATGCATGTTTCCTGCTTTTAATGAGTTGAAATCACAAGAAAAGAGTGAAAATGATATTTGGGTCTTACAGTGTTAAAACATGACTGCTTCTGGCAAAAACAGCCTTATTTCGGCGAGAGAACAATTCAAGTCAATCATTCAAACTAATGATGATGAATTAATAAATCACTACAGGGATTGAATATCATTCAAAATGCATGTTTCCTGCTTGAACTTAGATGAAATCACAAGAAAAGAGTGAAAATGATATTTGGGTCTTACAGTGATAAAACATGACTGCTTCTGGCAAAAACAGCCTTATTTCGGCGAGAGAAGAACAATTCAAGTCAATCATTCAAACTAATGATGATGTATCAATAAATCACTACAGGGATTGAATATCAGTCAAAATGCATGTTTCCTGCTTTTAATGAGTTGAAATCACAAGAAAAGAGTGAAAATGATATTTGGGTCTTACAGTGTTAAAACATGACTGCTTCTGGCAAAAACAGCCTTATTTCGGCGAGAGAAGAACAATTCAAGTCAATCATTCAAACTAATGATGATGAATCAATAAATCACTACAGGGATTGAATATCATTCAAAATGCATGTTTCCTGCTTGAACTTAGATGAAATCACAAGAAAAGAGTGAAAATGATATTTGGGTCTTACAGTGATAAAACATGACTGCTTCTGGCAAAAACAGCCTTATTTCGGCGAGAGAAGAACAATTCAAGTCAATCATTCAAACTAATGATGATGTATCAATAAATCACTACAGGGATTGAATATCAGTCAAAATGCATGTTTCCTGCTTTTAATGAGTTGAAATCACAAGAAAAGAGTGAAAATGATATTTGGGTCTTACAGTATTAAAACATGACTGCTTCTGGCAAAAACAGCCTTATTTCGGCGAGAGAAGAACAATTCAAGCCAATCATTCATACTAATGATGATGAATCAATAAATCACTACAGGGATTGAATATCAGTCAAAATCCATGTTTCCTGCTTGAAACTAGATGAAATCACAAGAAAAGAGTGAAAATGATATTTGGGTCTTACAGTGTTAAAACATGACTGCTTCTGGCAAAAACAGCCTTATTTCGGCGAGAGAAGAACAATTCAAGCCAATCATTCATACTAATGATGATGAATCAATAAATCACTACAGGGATTGAATATCAGTCAAAATGCATGTTTCCTGCTTTTAATGAGTTGAAATCACAAGAAAAGAGTGAAAATGATATTTGGGTCTTACAGTGTTAAAACATGACTGCTTCTGGCAACAACAGCCTTATTTCGGCGAGAGAAGAACAATTCAAGTCAATCATTCAAACTAATGATGATGAATCAATAAATCACTACAGGGATTGAATATCATTCAAAATGCATGTTTCCTGCTTGAACTTAGATGAAATCACAAGAAAAGAGTGAAAATGATATTTGGGTCTTACAGTATTAAAACATGACTGCTTCTGGCAAAAACAGCCTTATTTCGGCGAGAGAAGAACAATTCAAGTCAATCATTCAAACTAATGATGATGAATCAATAAATCACTACAGGGATTGAATATCAGTCAAAATGCATGTTTCCTGCTTTTAATGAGTTGAAATCACAAGAAAAGAGTGAAAATGATATTTGGGTCTTACAGTGATAAAACATGACTGCTTCTGGCAAAAACAGCCTTATTTCGGCGAGAGAAGAACAATTCAAGCCAATCATTCATACTAATGATGATGAATCAATAAATCACTACAGGGATTGAATATCAGTCAAAATGCATGTTTCCTGCTTTTAATGAGTTGAAATCACAAGAAAAGAGTGAAAATGATATTTGGGTCTTACAGTATTAAAACATGACTGCTTCTGGCAAAAACAGCCTTATTTCGGCGAGAGAAGAGAAATTCAAGTCAATCATTCAAACTAAAGATGATGAATCAATAAATCACTACATTGATTGAATATCAGTCAAAATGCATGTTTCCTGCTTTCAATGAGTTGAAATCACAAGAAAAGAGTGAAAATGATATTTGGGTCTTACAGTGTTAAAACATGACTGCTTGTGGCAAAAACAGCCTTATTTCGGAGAGAGAAGAACAATTCAAGCCAATCATTCATACTAATGATGATGAATCAATAAATCACTACAGGGATTGAATATCATTCAAAATCCATGTTTCCTGCTTGAACTTAGATGAAATCACAAGAAAAGAGTGAAAATGATATTTGGGTCTTACAGTGATAAAACATGACTGCTTCTGGCAAAAACAGCCTTATTTCGGCGAGAGAAGAACAATTCAAGCCAATCATTCATACTAATGATGATGAATCAATAAATCACTACAGGGATTGAATATCAGTCAAAATGCATGTTTCCTGCTTTCAAAGAGTTGAAATCACAAGAAAAGAGTGAAAATGATATTTGGGTCTTACAGTGTTAAAACATGACTGCTTGTGGCAAAAACAGCCTTATTTCGGAGAGAGAAGAACAATTCAAGCCAATCATTCATACTAATGATGATGAATCAATAAATCACTACAGGGATTGAATATCATTCAAAATCCATGTTTCCTGCTTGAACTTAGATGAAATCACAAGAAAAGAGTGAAAATGATATTTGGGTCTTACAGTGATAAAACATGACTGCTTCTGGCAAAAACAGCCTTATTTCGGCGAGAGAAGAACAATTCAAGCCAATCATTCATACTAATGATGATGAATCAATAAATCACTACAGGGATTGAATATCAGTCAAAATCCATGTTTCCTGCTTGAAACTAGATGAAATCACAAGAAAAGAGTGAAAATGATATTTGGGTCTTACAGTGTTAAAACATGACTGCTTGTGGCAAAAACAGCCTTATTTCGGCGAGAGAAGAACAATTCAAGCCAATCATTCAAACTAATGATGATGAATCAATAAATCACTACAGGGATTGAATATCAGTCAAAATGCATGTTTCCTGCTTTTAATGAGTTGAAATCACAAGAAAAGAGTGAAAATGATATTTGGGTCTTACAGTGTTAAAACATGACTGCTTCTGGCAAAAACAGCCTTATTTCGGCGAGAGAAGAACAATTCAAGTCAATCATTCAAACTAATGATGATGAATCAATAAATCACTACAGGGATTGAATATCATTCAAAATGCATGTTTCCTGCTTGAACTTAGATGAAATCACAAGAAAAGAGTGAAAATGATATTTGGGTCTTACAGTATTAAAACATGACTGCTTCTGGCAAAAACAGCCTTATTTCGGCGAGAGAAGAACAATTCAAGTCAATCATTCAAACTAATGATGATGAATCAATAAATCACTACAGGGATTGAATATAAGTCAAAATGCATGTTTCCTGCTTTTAATGAGTTGAAATCACAAGAAAAGAGTGAAAATGATATTTGGGTCTTACAGTGTTAAAACATGACTGCTTCTGGCAAAAACAGCCTTATTTCGGCGAGAGAA
Source organism: Centropristis striata (assembly GCF_030273125.1). NCBI lineage: Eukaryota > Metazoa > Chordata > Actinopteri > Perciformes > Serranidae > Centropristis > Centropristis striata. The sequence goes on from NC_081523.1 coordinate 30,257,491, forward strand.
GAACAATTCAAGTCAATCATTCAAACTAATGATGATGAATCAATAAATCACTACAGGGATTGAATATCAGTCAAAATGCATGTTTCCTGCTTTTAATGAGTTGAAATCACAAGAAAAGAGTGAAAATGATATTTGGGTCTTACAGTATTAAAACATGACTGCTTCTGGCAAAAACAGCCTTATTTCGGCGAGAGAAGAACAATTCAAGTCAATCATTCAAACTAATGATGATGAATCAATAAATCACTACAGGGATTGAATATCAGTCAAAATGCATGTTTCCTGCTTGAACTTAGATGAAATCACAAGAAAAGAGTGAAAATGATATTTGGGTCTTACAGTGATAAAACATGACTGCTTCTGGCAAAAACAGCCTTATTTCGGCGAGAGAAGAACAATTCAAGTCAATCATTCAAACTAATGATGATGAATCAATAAATCACTAAAGGGATTGAATATCAGTCAAAATGTTTGTTTCCTGCTTTTAATGAGTTGAAATCACAAGAAAAGAGTGAAAATGATATTTGGGTCTTACAGTGTTAAAACATGACTGCTTCTGGCAAAAACAGCCTTATTTCGGCGAGAGAAGAACAATTCAAGTCAATCATTCAAACTAATGATGATGAATCAATAAATCACTACAGGGATTGAATATCAGTCAAAATGCATGTTTCCTGCTTTTAATGAGTTGAAATCACAAGAAAAGAGTGAAAATGATATTTGGGTCTTACAGTATTAAAACATGACTGCTTCTGGCAAAAACAGCCTTATTTCGACGAGAGAAGAACAATTCAAGTCAATCATTCAAACTAATGATGATGAATCATTAAATCACTACAGGGATTGAATATCAGTCAAAATGCATGTTTCCTGCTTTTAATGAGTTGAAATCACAAGAAAAGAGTGAAAATGATATTTGGGCCTTACAGTGTTAAAACATGACTGCTTCTGGCAAAAACAGCCTTATTTCGGCGAGAGAAGAGAAATTCAAGTCAATCATTCAAACTAATGATGATGAATCAATAAATCACTAAAGGGATTGAATATCAGTCAAAATGCATGTTTCCTGCTTGAACTTAGATGAAATCACAAGAAAAGAGTGAAAATGATATTTGGGTCTTACAGTGTTAAAACATGACTGCTTCTGGCAAAAACAGCCTTATTTCGACGAGAGAAGAACAATTCAAGTCAATCATTCAAACTAATGATGATGAATCAATAAATCACTACAGGGATTGAATATCAGTCAAAATGCATGTTTCCTGCTTTTAATGAGTTGAAATCACAAGAAAAGAGTGAAAATGATATTTGGGTCTTACAGTGTTAAAACATGACTGCTTCTGGCAAAAACAGCCTTATTTCGGCGAGAGAAGAACAATTCAAGTCAATCATTCAAACTAATGATGATGAATCAATAAATCACTACAGGGATTGAATATCATTCAAAATGCATGTTTCCTGCTTGAACTTAGATGAAATCACAAGAAAAGAGTGAAAATGATATTTGGGTCTTACAGTGATAAAACATGACTGCTTCTGGCAAAAACAGCCTTATTTCGGCGAGAGAAGAACAATTCAAGTCAATCATTCAAACTAATGATGATGTATCAATAAATCACTACAGGGATTGAATATCAGTCAAAATGCATGTTTCCTGCTTTTAATGAGTTGAAATCACAAGAAAAGAGTGAAAATGATATTTGGGTCTTACAGTATTAAAACATGACTGCTTCTGGCAAAAACAGCCTTATTTCGGCGAGAGAAGAACAATTCAAGCCAATCATTCATACTAATGATGATGAATCAATAAATCACTACAGGGATTGAATATCAGTCAAAATGCATGTTTCCTGCTTTTAATGAGTTGAAATCACAAGAAAAGAGTGAAAATGATATTTGGGTCTTACAGTGTTAAAACATGACTGCTTCTGGCAAAAACAGCCTTATTTCGGCGAGAGAAGAACAATTCAAGTCAATCATTCAAACTAATGATGATGAATCAATAAATCACTACAGGGATTGAATATCATTCAAAATGCATGTTTCCTGCTTGAACTTAGATGAAATCACAAGAAAAGAGTGAAAATGATATTTGGGTCTTACAGTATTAAAACATGACTGCTTCTGGCAAAAACAGCCTTATTTCGGCGAGAGAAGAACAATTCAAGTCAATCATTCAAACTAATGATGATGAATCAATAAATCACTACAGGGATTGAATATCAGTCAAAATGCATGTTTCCTGCTTTTAATGAGTTGAAATCACAAGAAAAGAGTGAAAATGATATTTGGGTCTTACAGTATTAAAACATGACTGCTTCTGGCAAAAACAGCCTTATTTCGGCGAGAGAAGAACAATTCAAGTCAATCATTCAAACTAATGATGATGAATCAATAAATCACTACAGGGATTGAATATCATTCAAAATGCATGTTTCCTGCTTGAACTTAGATGAAATCACAAGAAAAGAGTGAAAATGATATTTGGGTCTTACAGTGTTAAAACATGACTGCTTCTGGCAAAAACAGCCTTATTTCGGCGAGAGAAGAACAATTCAAGTCAATCATTCAAACTAATGATGATGAATCAATAAATCACTACAGGGATTGAATATCAGTCAAAATGCATGTTTCCTGCTTTTAATGAGTTGAAATCACAAGAAAAGAGTGAAAATGATATTTGGGTCTTACAGTATTAAAACATGACTGCTTCTGGCAAAAACAGCCTTATTTCGACGAGAGAAGAACAATTCAAGTCAATCATTCAAACTAATGATGATGAATCAATAAATCACTACAGGGATTGAATATCAGTCAAAATGCATGTTTCCTGCTTTTAATGAGTTGAAATCACAAGAAAAGAGTGAAAATGATATTTGGGTCTTACAGTATTAAAACATGACTGCTTCTGGCAAAAACAGCCTTATTTCGGCGAGAGAAGAGAAATTCAAGTCAATCATTCAAACTAATGATGATGAATCAATAAATCACTAAAGGGATTGAATATCAGTCAAAATGCATGTTTCCTGCTTGAACTTAGATGAAATCACAAGAAAAGAGTGAAAATGATATTTGGGTCTTACAGTGTTAAAACATGACTGCTTCTGGCAAAAACAGCCTTATTTCGACGAGAGAAGAACAATTCAAGTCAATCATTCAAACTAATGATGATGAATCAATAAATCACTACAGGGATTGAATATCAGTCAAAATGCACGTTTCCTGCTTTTAATGAGTTGAAATCACAAGAAAAGAGTGAAAATGATATTTGGGTCTTACAGTGTTAAAACATGACTGCTTGTGGCAAAAACAGCCTTATTTCGGAGAGAGAAGAACAATTCAAGCCAATCATTCATACTAATGATGATGAATCAATAAATCACTACAGGGATTGAATATCAGTCAAAATCCATGTTTCCTGCTTGAACTTAGATGAAATCACAAGAAAAGAGTGAAAATGATATTTGGGTCTTACAGTGATAAAACATGACTGCTTCTGGCAAAAACAGCCTTATTTCGGCGAGTAAAGAACAATTCAAGTCAATCATTCAAACTAATGATGATGTATCAATAAATCACTACAGGGATTGAATATCAGTCAAAATGCATGTTTCCTGCTTTTAATGAGTTGAAATCACAAGAAAAGAGTGAAAATGATATTTGGGTCTTACAGTATTAAAACATGACTGCTTCTGGCAAAAACAGCCTTATTTCGGCGAGAGAAGAACAATTCAAGCCAATCATTCATACTAATGATGATGAATCAATAAATCACTACAGGGATTGAATATCAGTCAAAATCCATGTTTTCTGCTTGAAACTAGATGAAATCACAAGAAAAGAGTGAAAATGATATTTGGGTCTTACAGTGTTAAAACATGACTGCTTCTGGCAAAAACAGCCTTATTTCGGCGAGAGAAGAACAATTCAAGTCAATCATTCAAACTAATGATGATGAATCAATAAATCACTACAGGGATTGAATATCAGTCAAAATGCATGTTTCCTGCTTTTAATGAGTTGAAATCACAAGAAAAGAGTGAAAATGATATTTGGGTCTTACAGTATTAAAACATGACTGCTTCTGGCAAAAACAGCCTTATTTCGACGAGAGAAGAACAATTCAAGTCAATCATTCAAACTAATGATGATGAATCAATAAATCACTACAGGGATTGAATATCAGTCAAAATGCATGTTTCCTGCTTGCTTTTAATGAGTTGAAATCACAAGAAAAGAGTGAAAATGATATTTGGGTCTTACAGTATTAAAACATGACTGCTTCTGGCAAAAACAGCCTTATTTCGGCGAGAGAAGAGAAATTCAAGTCAATCATTCAAACTAATGATGATGAATCAATAAATCACTAAAGGGATTGAATATCAGTCAAAATGCATGTTTCCTGCTTGAACTTAGATGAAATCACAAGAAAAGAGTGAAAATGATATTTGGGTCTTACAGTGTTAAAACATGACTGCTTGTGGCAAAAACAGCCTTATTTCGGAGAGAGAAGAACAATTCAAGCCAATCATTCATACTAATGATGATGAATCAATAAATCACTACAGGGATTGAATATCATTCAAAATGCATGTTTCCTGCTTGAACTTAGATGAAATCACAAGAAAAGAGTGAAAATGATATTTGGGTCTTACAGTGATAAAACATGACTGCTTCTGGCAAAAACAGCCTTATTTCGGCGAGAGAAGAACAATTCAAGTCAATCATTCAAACTAATGATGATGTATCAATAAATCACTACAGGGATTGAATATCAGTCAAAATGCATGTTTCCTGCTTTTAATGAGTTGAAATCACAAGAAAAGAGTGAAAATGATATTTGGGTCTTACAGTATTAAAACATGACTGCTTCTGGCAAAAACAGCCTTATTTCGGCGAGAGAAGAACAATTCAAGCCAATCATTCATACTAATGATGATGAATCAATAAATCACTACAGGGATTGAATATCAGTCAAAATCCATGTTTTCTGCTTGAAACTAGATGAAATCACAAGAAAAGAGTGAAAATGATATTTGGGTCTTACAGTGTTAAAACATGACTGCTTCTGGCAAAAACAGCCTTATTTCGGCGAGAGAAGAACAATTCAAGTCAATCATTCAAACTAATGATGATGAATCAATAAATCACTACAGGGATTGAATATCAGTCAAAATGCATGTTTCCTGCTTTTAATGAGTTGAAATCACAAGAAAAGAGTGAAAATGAAATTTGGGTCTTACAGTGTTAAAACATGACTGCTTCTGGCAAAAACAGCCTTATTTCGACGAGAGAAGAACAATTCAAGTCAATCATTCAAACTAATGATGATGAATCAATAAATCACTACAGGGATTGAATATCAGTCAAAATGCACGTTTCCTGCTTTTAATGAGTTGAAATCACAAGAAAAGAGTGAAAATGATATTTGGGTCTTACAGTGTTAAAACATGACTGCTTGTGGCAAAAACAGCCTTATTTCGGAGAGAGAAGAACAATTCAAGCCAATCATTCATACTAATGATGATGAATCAATAAATCACTACAGGGGATTGAATATCAGTCAAAATCCATGTTTCCTGCTTGAAACTAGATGAAATCACAAGAAAAGAGTGAAAATGATATTTGGGTCTTACAGTGTTAAAACATGACTGCTTCTGGCAAAAACAGCCTTATTTCGGCGAGAGAAGAACAATTCAAGCCAATCATTCATACTAATGATGATGAATCAATAAATCACTACAGGGATTGAATATCAGTCAAAATGCATGTTTCCTGCTTTTAATGAGTTGAAATCACAAGAAAAGAGTGAAAATGATATTTGGGTCTTACAGTGTTAAAACATGACTGCTTCTGGCAAAAACAGCCTTATTTCGGCGAGAGAAGAACAATTCAAGTCAATCATTCAAACTAATGATGATGAATCAATAAATCACTACAGGGATTGAATATCATTCAAAATGCATGTTTCCTGCTTGAACTTAGATGAAATCACAAGAAAAGAGTGAAAATGATATTTGGGTCTTACAGTGATAAAACATGACTGCTTCTGGCAAAAACAGCCTTATTTCGGCGAGAGAAGAACAATTCAAGTCAATCATTCAAACTAATGATGATGTATCAATAAATCACTACAGGGATTGAATATCAGTCAAAATGCATGTTTCCTGCTTTTAATGAGTTGAAATCACAAGAAAAGAGTGAAAATGATATTTGGGTCTTACAGTATTAAAACATGACTGCTTCTGGCAAAAACAGCCTTATTTCGGCGAGAGAAGAACAATTCAAGCCAATCATTCATACTAATGATGATGAATCAATAAATCACTACAGGGATTGAATATCAGTCAAAATGCATGTTTCCTGCTTTTAATGAGTTGAAATCACAAGAAAAGAGTGAAAATGATATTTGGGTCTTACAGTGTTAAAACATGACTGCTTCTGGCAAAAACAGCCTTATTTCGGCGAGAGAAGAACAATTCAAGTCAATCATTCAAACTAATGATGATGAATCAATAAATCACTACAGGGATTGAATATCATTCAAAATGCATGTTTCCTGCTTGAACTTAGATGAAATCACAAGAAAAGAGTGAAAATGATATTTGGGTCTTACAGTATTAAAACATGACTGCTTCTGGCAAAAACAGCCTTATTTCGGCGAGAGAAGAACAATTCAAGTCAATCATTCAAACTAATGATGATGAATCAATAAATCACTACAGGGATTGAATATCAGTCAAAATGCATGTTTCCTGCTTTTAATGAGTTGAAATCACAAGAAAAGAGTGAAAATGATATTTGGGTCTTACAGTGTTAAAACATGACTGCTTCTGGCAAAAACAGCCTTATTTCGGCGAGAGAAGAACAATTCAAGTCAATCATTCAAACTAATGATGATGAATCAATAAATCACTACAGGGATTGAATATCATTCAAAATGCATGTTTCCTGCTTGAACTTAGATGAAATCACAAGAAAAGAGTGAAAATGATATTTGGGTCTTACAGTATTAAAACATGACTGCTTCTGGCAAAAACAGCCTTATTTCGGCGAGAGAAGAACAATTCAAGTCAATCATTCAAACTAATGATGATGAATCAATAAATCACTACAGGGATTGAATATCAGTCAAAATGCATGTTTCCTGCTTTTAATGAGTTGAAATCACAAGAAAAGAGTGAAAATGATATTTGGGTCTTACAGTGTTAAAACATGACTGCTTCTGGCAAAAACAGCCTTATTTCGACGAGAGAAGAACAATTCAAGTCAATCATTCAAACTAATGATGATGAATCAATAAATCACTACAGGGATTGAATATCAGTCAAAATGCATGTTTCCTGATTTTAATGAGTTGAAATCACAAGAAAAAGTCAAAATGATATTTGGGTCTTACAGTGTTAAAACATGACTGCTTGTGGCAAAAACAGCCTTATTTCGGCGAGAGAAGAACAATTCAAGCCAATCATTCATACTAATGATGATGAATCAATAAATCACTACAGGGATTGAATATCAGTCAAAATGCATGTTTCCTGCTTTTAATGAGTTGAAATCACAAGAAAAGAGTGAAATGATATTTGGGTCTTACAGTGATAAAACATGACTGCTTCTGGCAAAAACAGCCTTATTTCGGCGAGAGAAGAACAATTCAAGTCAATCATTCAAACTAATGATGATGTATCAATAAATCACTACAGGGATTGAATATCAGTCAAAATGCATGTTTCCTGCTTTTAATGAGTTGAAATCACAAGAAAAGAGTGAAAATGATATTTGGGTCTTACAGTATTAAAACATGACTGCTTCTGGCAAAAACAGCCTTATTTCGGCGAGAGAAGAACAATTCAAGCCAATCATTCATACTAATGATGATGAATCAATAAATCACTACAGGGATTGAATATCAATCAAAATGCATGTTTCCTGCTTTTAATGAGTTGAAATCACAAGAAAAGAGTGAAAATGATATTTGGGTCTTACAGTGTTAAAACATGACTGCTTCTGGCAAAAACAGCCTTATTTCGGCGAGAGAAGAACAATTCAAGTCAATCATTCAAACTAATGATGATGAATCAATAAATCACTACAGGGATTGAATATCATTCAAAATGCATGTTTCCTGCTTGAACTTAGATGAAATCACAAGAAAAGAGTGAAAATGATATTTGGGTCTTACAGTATTAAAACATGACTGCTTCTGGCAAAAACAGCCTTATTTCGGCGAGAGAAGAACAATTCAAGCCAATCATTCATACTAATGATGATGAATCAATAAATCACTACAGGGATTGAATATCATTCAAAATGCATGTTTCCTGCTTGAACTTAGATGAAATCACAAGAAAAGAGTGAAAATGATATTTGGGTCTTACAGTGATAAAACATGACTGCTTCTGGCAAAAACAGCCTTATTTCGGCGAGAGAAGAACAATTCAAGTCAATCATTCAAACTAATGATGATGTATCAATAAATCACTACAGGGATTGAATATCAGTCAAAATGCTTGTTTCCTGCTTTTAATGAGTTGAAATCACAAGAAAAGAGTGAAAATGATATTTGGGTCTTACAGTATTAAAACATGACTGCTTCTGGCAAAAACAGCCTTATTTCGGCGAGAGAAGAACAATTTAAGCCAATCATTCATACTAATGATGATGAATCAATAAATCACTACAGGGATTGAATATCAGTCAAAATCCATGTTTTCTGCTTGAAACTAGATGAAATCACAAGAAAAGAGTGAAAATGATATTTGGGTCTTACAGTGTTAAAACATGACTGCTTCTGGCAAAAACAGCCTTATTTCGGCGAGAGAAGAACAATTCAAGTCAATCATTCAAACTAATGATGATGAATCAATAAATCACTACAGGGATTGAATATCAGTCAAAATGCATGTTTCCTGCTTTTAATGAGTTGAAATCACAAGAAAAGAGTGAAAATGATATTTGGGTCTTACAGTGTTAAAACATGACTGCTTCTGGCAAAAACAGCCTTATTTCGACGAGAGAAGAACAATTCAAGTCAATCATTCAAACTAATGATGATGAATCAATAAATCACTACAGGGATTGAATATCATTCAAAATGCATGTTTCCTGCTTGAACTTAGATGAAATCACAAGAAAAGAGTGAAAATGATATTTGGGTCTTACAGTGTTAAAACATGACTGCTTCTGGCAAAAACAGCCTTATTTCGGCGAGAGAAGAACAATTCAAGTCAATCATTCAAACTAATGATGATGAATCAATAAATCACTACAGGGATTGAATATCAGTCAAAATGCATGTTTCCTGATTTTAATGAGTTGAAATCACAAAAAAAAAGTCAAAATGATATTTGGGTCTTACAGTGTTAAAACATGACTGCTTGTGGCAAAAACAGCCTTATTTCGGCGAGAGAAGAACAATTCAAGCCAATCATTCATACTAATGATGATGAATCAATAAATCACTACAGGGATTGAATATCAGTCAAAATGCATGTTTCCTGCTTTTAATGAGTTGAAATCACAAGAAAAGAGTGAAAATGATATTTGGGTCTTACAGTGTTAAAACATGACTGCTTCTGGCAAAAACAGCCTTATTTCGGCGAGAGAAGAACAATTCAAGCCAATCATTCATACTAATGATGATGAATCAATAAATCACTACAGGGATTGAATATCAGTCAAAATCCATGTTTTCTGCTTGAAACTAGATGAAATCACAAGAAAAGAGTGAAAATGATATTTGGGTCTTACAGTGTTAAAACATGACTGCTTCTGGCAAAAACAGCCTTATTTCGGCGAGAGAAGAACAATTCAAGTCAATCATTCAAACTAATGATGATGAATCAATAAATCACTACAGGGATTGAATATCAGTCAAAATGCATGTTTCCTGCTTTTAATGAGTTGAAATCACAAGAAAAGAGTGAAAATGATATTTGGGTCTTACAGTATTAAAACATGACTGCTTCTGGCAAAAACAGCCTTATTTCGGCGAGAGAAGAACAATTCAAGTCAATCATTCAAACTAATGATGATGAATCAATAAATCACTACAGGGATTGAATATCAGTCAAAATGCATGTTTCCTGATTTTAATGAGTTGAAATCACAAAAAAAAAGTCAAAATGATATTTGGGTCTTACAGTGTTAAAACATGACTGCTTGTGGCAAAAACAGCCTTATTTCGGCGAGAGAAGAACAATTCAAGCCAATCATTCATACTAATGATGATGAATCAATAATTCACTACAGGGATTGAATATCAGTCAAAATCCATGTTTTCTGCTTGAAACTAGATGAAATCACAAGAAAAGAGTGAAAATGATATTTGGGTCTTACAGTGTTAAAACATGACTGCTTCTGGCAAAAACAGCCTTATTTCGGCGAGAGAAGAACAATTCAAGTCAATCATTCAAACTAATGATGATGAATCAATAAATCACTACAGGGATTGAATATCAGTCAAAATGCATGTTTCCTGCTTTTAATGAGTTGAAATCACAAGAAAAGAGTGAAAATGATATTTGGGTCTTACAGTGTTAAAACATGACTGCTTCTGGCAAAAACAGCCTTATTTCGGCGAGAGAAGAACAATTCAAGTCAATCATTCAAACTAATGATGATGAATCAATAAATCACTACAGGGATTGAATATCAGTCAAAATGCATGTTTCCTGATTTTAATGAGTTGAAATCACAAAAAAAAAGTCAAAATGATAATTGGGTCTTACAGTGTTAAAACATGACTGCTTGTGGCAAAAACAGCCTTATTTCGGCGAGAGAAGAACAATTCAAGCCAATCATTCATACTAATGATGATGAATCAATAAATCACTACAGGGATTGAATATCAGTCAAAATCCATGTTTCCTGCTTGAAACTAGATGAAATCACAAGAAAAGAGTGAAAATGATATTTGGGTCTTACAGTGTTAAAACATGACTGCTTCTGGCAAAAACAGCCTTATTTCGGCGAGAGAAGAACAATTCAAGTCAATCATTCAAACTAATGATGATGAATCAATAAATCACTACAGGGATTGAATATCATTCAAAATGCATGTTTCCTGCTTGAACTTAGATGAAATCACAAGAAAAGAGTGAAAATGATTTTTGGGTCTTACAGTATTAAAACATGACTGCCTCTGGCAAAAACAGCCTTATTTCGGCGAGAGAAGAGAAATTCAAGTCAATCATTCAAACTAATGATGATGAATCAATAAATCACTAAAGGGATTGAATATCAGTCAAAATGCATGTTTCCTGCTTTTAATGAGTTGAAATCACAAGAAAAGAGTGAAAATGATATTTGGGTCTTACAGTGTTAAAACATGACTGCTTGTGGCAAAAACAGCCTTATTTCGGCGAGAGAAGAACAATTCAAGCCAATCATTCATACTAATGATGATGAATCAATAAATCACTACAGGGATTGAATATCAGTCAAAATGCATGTTTCCTGCTTTTAATGAGTTGAAATCACAAGAAAAGAGTGAAAATGATATTTGGGTCTTACAGTATTAAAACATGACTGCTTCTGGCTAAAACAGCCTTATTTCGGCGAGAGAAGAGAAATTCAAGTCAATCATTCAAACTAATGATGATGAATCAATAAATCACTAAAGGGATTGAATATCAGTCAAAATGCATGTTTCCTGCTTGAACTTAGATGAAATCACAAGAAAAGAGTGAAAATGATATTTGGGTCTTACAGTGTTAAAACATGACTGCTTGTGGCAAAAACAGCCTTATTTCGGAGAGAGAAGAACAATTCAAGCCAATCATTCATACTAATGATGATGAATCAATAAATCACTACAGGGATTGAATATCAGTCAAAATGCATGTTTCCTGCTTTTAATGAGTTGAAATCACAAGAAAAGAGTGAAAATGATATTTGGGTCTTACAGTGTTAAAACATGACTGCTTCTGGCAAAAACAGCCTTATTTCGGCGAGAGAAGAACAATTCAAGTCAATCATTCAAACTAATGATGATGAATCAATAAATCACTACAGGGATTGAATATCATTCAAAATGCATGTTTCCTGCTTGAACTTAGATGAAATCACAAGAAAAGAGTGAAAATGATATTTGGGTCTTACAGTGATAAAACATGACTGCTTCTGGCAAAAACAGCCTTATTTCGGCGAGAGAAGAACAATTCAAGTCAATCATTCAAACTAATGATGATGTATCAATAAATCACTACAGGGATTGAATATCGGTCAAAATGCATGTTTCCTGCTTTTAATGAGTTGAAATCACAAGAAAAAAGTGAAAATGATATTTGGGTCTTACAGTATTAAAACATGACTGCTTCTGGCAAAAACAGCCTTATTTCGGCGAGAGAAAAACAATTCAAGCCAATCATTCATACTAATGATGATGAATCAATAAATCACTACAGGGATTGAATATCAGTCAAAATCCATGTTTCCTGCTTGAAACTAGATGAAATCACAAGAAAAGAGTGAAAATGATATTTGGGTCTTACAGTGTTAAAACATGACTGCTTCTGGCAAAAACAGCCTTATTTCGGCGAGAGAAGAACAATTCAAGTCAATCATTCAAACTAATGATGATGAATCAATAAATCACTACAGGGATTGAATATCAGTCAAAATGCATGTTTCCTGATTTTAATGAGTTGAAATCACAAAAAAAAAGTCAAAATGATATTTGGGTCTTACAGTGTTAAAACATGACTGCTTGTGGCAAAAACAGCCTTATTTCGGCGAGAGAAGAACAATTCAAGCCAATCATTCATACTAATGATGATGAATCAATAATTCACTACAGGGATTGAATATCAGTCAAAATCCATGTTTTCTGCTTGAAACTAGATGAAATCACAAGAAAAGAGTGAAAATGATATTTGGGTCTTACAGTGTTAAAACATGACTGCTTCTGGCAAAAACAGCCTTATTTCGGCGAGAGAAGAACAATTCAAGTCAATCATTCAAACTAATGATGATGAATCAATAAATCACTACAGGGATTGAATATCAGTCAAAATGCATGTTTCCTGCTTTTAATGAGTTGAAATCACAAGAAAAGAGTGAAAATGATATTTGGGTCTTACAGTGTTAAAACATGACTGCTTCTGGCAAAAACAGCCTTATTTCGGCGAGAGAAGAACAATTCAAGTCAATCATTCAAACTAATGATGATGAATCAATAAATCACTACAGGGATTGAATATCAGTCAAAATGCATGTTTCCTGATTTTAATGAGTTGAAATCACAAAAAAAAAGTCAAAATGATAATTGGGTCTTACAGTGTTAAAACATGACTGCTTGTGGCAAAAACAGCCTTATTTCGGCGAGAGAAGAACAATTCAAGCCAATCATTTATACTAATGATGATGAATCAATAAATCACTACAGGGATTGAATATCAGTCAAAATGCATGTTTCCTGCTTTTAATGAGTTGAAATCACAAGAAAAGAGTGAAAATGATATTTGGGTCTTACAGTGTTAAAACATGACTGCTTCTGGCAAAAACAGCCTTATTTCGGCGAGAGAAGAACAATTCAAGTCAATCATTCAAACTAATGATGATGAATCAATAAATCACTACAGGGATTGAATATCATTCAAAATGCATGTTTCCTGCTTGAACTTAGATGAAATCACAAGAAAAGAGTGAAAATGATTTTTGGGTCTTACAGTATTAAAACATGACTGCCTCTGGCAAAAACAGCCTTATTTCGGCGAGAGAAGAGAAATTCAAGTCAATCATTCAAACTAATGATGATGAATCAATAAATCACTAAAGGGATTGAATATCAGTCAAAATGCATGTTTCCTGCTTTTAATGAGTTGAAATCACAAGAAAAGAGTGAAAATGATATTTGGGTCTTACAGTGTTAAAACATGACTGCTTGTGGCAAAAACAGCCTTATTTCGGCGAGAGAAGAACAATTCAAGCCAATCATTCATACTAATGATGATGAATCAATAAATCACTACAGGGATTGAATATCAGTCAAAATGCATGTTTCCTGCTTTTAATGAGTTGAAATCACAAGAAAAGAGTGAAAATGATATTTGGGTCTTACAGTATTAAAACATGACTGCTTCTGGCAAAAACAGCCTTATTTCGGCGAGAGAAGAGAAATTCAAGTCAATCATTCAAACTAATGATGATGAATCAATAAATCACTACAGGGATTGAATATCAGTCAAAATGCATGTTTCCTGCTTGAACTTAGATGAAATCACAAGAAAAGAGTGAAAATGATATTTGGGTCTTACAGTGTTAAAACATGACTGCTTGTGGCAAAAACAGCCTTATTTCGGAGAGAGAAGAACAATTCAAGCCAATCATTCATACTAATGATGATGAATCAATAAATCACTACAGGGATTGAATATCAGTCAAAATGCATGTTTCCTGCTTTTAATGAGTTGAAATCACAAGAAAAGAGTGAAAATGATATTTGGGTCTTACAGTGTTAAAACATGACTGCTTCTGGCAAAAACAGCCTTATTTCGGCGAGAGAAGAACAATTCAAGTCAATCATTCAAACTAATGATGATGAATCAATAAATCACTACAGGGATTGAATATCATTCAAAATGCATGTTTCCTGCTTGAACTTAGATGAAATCACAAGAAAAGAGTGAAAATGATATTTGGGTCTTACAGTGATAAAACATGACTGCTTCTGGCAAAAACAGCCTTATTTCGGCGAGAGAAGAACAATTCAAGTCAATCATTCAAACTAATGATGATGTATCAATAAATCACTACAGGGATTGAATATCGGTCAAAATGCATGTTTCCTGCTTTTAATGAGTTGAAATCACAAGAAAAAAGTGAAAATGATATTTGGGTCTTACAGTATTAAAACATGACTGCTTCTGGCAAAAACAGCCTTATTTCGGCGAGAGAAAAACAATTCAAGCCAATCATTCATACTAATGATGATGAATCAATAAATCACTACAGGGATTGAATATCAGTCAAAATCCATGTTTCCTGCTTGAAACTAGATGAAATCACAAGAAAAGAGTGAAAATGATATTTGGGTCTTACAGTGTTAAAACATGACTGCTTCTGGCAAAAACAGCCTTATTTCGACGAGAGAAGAACAATTCAAGTCAATCATTCAAACTAATGATGATGAATCAATAAATCACTACAGGGATTGAATATCAGTCAAAATGCATGTTTCCTGATTTTAATGAGTTGAAATCACAAAAAAAAAGTCAAAATGATAATTGGGTCTTACAGTGTTAAAACATGACTGCTTGTGGCAAAAACAGCCTTATTTCGGCGAGAGAAGAACAATTCAAGCCAATCATTCATACTAATGATGATGAATCAATAAATCACTACAGGGATTGAATATCAGTCAAAATGCATGTTTCCTGCTTTTAATGAGTTGAAATCACAAGAAAAGAGTGAAAATGATATTTGGGTCTTACAGTGTTAAAACATGACTGCTTCTGGCAAAAACAGCCTTATTTCGACGAGAGAAGAACAATTCAAGTCAATCATTCAAACTAATGATGATGAATCAATAAATCACTACAGGGATTGAATATCATTCAAAATGCATGTTTCCTGCTTGAACTTAGATGAAATCACAAGAAAAGAGTGAAAATGATAATTGGGTCTTACAGTGTTAAAACATGACTGCTTGTGGCAAAAACAGCCTTATTTCGGCGAGAGAAGAACAATTCAAGCCAATCATTCATACTAATGATGATGAATCAATAAATCACTACAGGGATTGAATATCAGTCAAAATCCATGTTTCCTGCTTGAAACTAGATGAAATCACAAGAAAAGAGTGAAAATGATATTTGGGTCTTACAGTGTTAAAACATGACTGCTTCTGGAAAAACCGCCTTATTTCGGCGAGAGAAGAACAATTCAAGTCAATCATTCAAACTAATGATGATGAATCAATAAATCACTAAAGGGATTGAATATCAGTCAAAATGCATGTTTCCTGCTTTTAATGAGTTGAAATCACAAGAAAAGAGTGAAAATGATATTTGGGTCTTACAGTATTAAAACATGACTGCTTCTGGCAAAAACAGCCTTATTTCTGCGAGAGAAGAACAATTCAAGTCAATCATTCAAACTAATGATGATGAATCAAAAAATCACTACAGGGATTGAATATCAGTCAAAATGCATGTTTCCTGCTTTTAATGAGTTGAAATCACAAGAAAAGAGTGAAAATGATATTTGGGTCTTACAGTGTTAAAACATGACTGCTTGTGGCAAAAACAGCCTTATGTCGGAGAGAGAAGAACAATTCAAGCCAATCATTCATACTAATGATGATGAATCAATAAATCACTACAGGGATTGAATATCAGTCAAAATGCATGTTTCCTGCTTTTAATGAGTTGAAATCACAAGAAAAGAGTGAAAATGATATTTGGGTCTTACAGTGTTAAAACATGACTGCTTCTGGCAAAAACAGCCTTATTTCGGCGAGAGAAGAACAATTCAAGTCAATCATTCAAACTAATGATGATGAATCAATAAATCACTACAGGGATTGAATATCATTCAAAATGCATGTTTCCTGCTTGAACTTAGATGAAATCACAAGAAAAGAGTGAAAATGATATTTGGGTCTTACAGTGATAAAACATGACTGCTTCTGGCAAAAACAGCCTTATTTCGGCGAGAGAAGAACAATTCAAGTCAATCATTCAAACTAATGATGATGTATCAATAAATCACTACAGGGATTGAATATCAGTCAAAATGCATGTTTCCTGCTTTTAATGAGTTGAAATCACAAGAAAAGAGTGAAAATGATATTTGGGTCTTACAGCATTAAAACATGACTGCTTCTGGCAAAAACAGCCTTATTTCGGCGAGAGAAGAACAATTCAAGTCAATCATTCAAACTAATGATGATGTATCAATAAATCACTACAGGGATTGAATATCAGTCAAAATGCATGTTTCCTGCTTTTAATGAGTTGAAATCACAAGAAAAGAGTGAAAATGATATTTGGGTCTTACAGTATTAAAACATGACTGCTTCTGGCAAAAACAGCCTTATTTCGGCGAGAGAAGAACAATTCAAGTCAATCATTCAAACTAATGATGATGAATCAATAAATCACTACAGGGATTGAATATCATTCAAAATGCATGTTTCCTGCTTGAACTTAGAGTAAATCACAAGAAAAGAGTGAAAATGATATTTGGGTCTTACAGTGATAAAACATGACTGCTTCTGGCAAAAACAGCCTTATTTCGGCGAGAGAAGAACAATTCAAGTCAATCATTCAAACTAATGATGATGTATCAATAAATCACTACAGGGATTGAATATCAGTCAAAATGCATGTTTCCTGCTTTTAATGAGTTGAAATCACAAGAAAAGAGTGAAAATGATATTTGGGTCTTACAGTATTAAAACATGACTGCTTCTGGCAAAAACAGCCTTATTTCGGCGAGAGAAGAACAATTCAAGTCAATCATTCAAACTAATGATGATGAATCAATAAATCACTACAGGGATTGAATATCATTCAAAATGCATGTTTCCTGCTTGAACTTAGATGAAATCACAAGAAAAGAGTGAAAATGATATTTGGGTCTTACAGTGTTAAAACTTGACTGCTTCTGGCAAAAACAGCCTTATTTCGGCGAGAGAAGAACAATTCAAGTCAATCATTCAAACTAATGATGATGAATCAATAAATCACTACAGGGATTGAATATCATTCAAAATGCATGTTTCCTGCTTGAACTTAGATGAAATCACAAGAAAAGAGTGAAAATGATATTTGGGTCTTACAGTATTAAAACATGACTGCTTCTGGCAAAAACAGCCTTATTTCGGCGAGAGAAGAGAAATTCAAGTCAATCATTCAAACTAATGATGATGAATCAATAAATCACTACAGGGATTGAATATCAGTCAAAATGCATGTTTCCTGCTTTTATTGAGTTGAAATCACAAGAAAAGAGTGAAAATGATATTTGGGTCTTACAGTGTTAAAACATGACTGCTTCTGGCAAAAACAGCCTTATTTCGGCGCGAGAAGAACAATTCAAGTCAATCATTCAAACTAATGATGATGAATCAATAAATCACTACAGGGATTGAATATCAGTCAAAATCCATGTTTCCTGCTTGAAACTAGATGAAATCACAAGAAAAGAGTGAAAATGATATTTGGGTCTTACAGTATTAAAACATGACTGCTTCTGGCAAAAACAGCCTTATTTCGGCGAGAGAAGAACAATTCAAGCCAATCATTCATACTAATGATGATGAATCAATAAATCACTACAGGGATTGAATATCAGTCAAAATGCATGTTTCCTGCTTTTAATGAGTTGAAATCACAAGAAAAGAGTGAAAATGATATTTGGGTCTTACAGTGTTAAAACATGACTGCTTCTGGCAAAAACAGCCTTATTTCGACGAGAGAAGAACAATTCAAGTCAATCATTCAAACTAATGATGATGAATCAATAAATCACTACAGGGATTGAATATCAGTCAAAATGCATGTTTCCTGCTTTTAATGAGTTGAAATCACAAGAAAAGAGTGAAAATGATATTTGGGTCTTACAGTGTTAAAACATGACTGCTTCTGGCAAAAACAGCCTTATTTCGACGAGAGAAGAACAATTC
Organism: Centropristis striata; assembly: GCF_030273125.1. Classification (NCBI taxonomy): domain Eukaryota; kingdom Metazoa; phylum Chordata; class Actinopteri; order Perciformes; family Serranidae; genus Centropristis; species Centropristis striata. The sequence goes on from NC_081523.1 coordinate 30,276,122, forward strand.
AAGTCAATCATTCAAACTAATGATGATGAATCAATAAATCACTACAGGGATTGAATATCAGTCAAAATGCATGTTTCCTGATTTTAATGAGTTGAAATCACAAGAAAAAAGTCAAAATGATATTTGGGTCTTACAGTGTTAAAACATGACTGCTTGTGGCAAAAACAGCCTTATTTCGGCGAGAGAAGAACAATTCAAGCCAATCATTCATACTAATGATGATGAATCAATAAATCACTACAGGGATTGAATATCAGTCAAAATCCATGTTTCCTGCTTGAAACTAGATGAAATCACAAGAAAAGAGTGAAAATGATATTTGGGTCTTACAGTGTTAAAACATGACTGCTTCTGGCAAAAACAGCCTTATTTCGGCGAGAGAAGAACAATTCAAGTCAATCATTCAAACTAATGATGATGAATCAATAAATCACTACAGGGATTGAATATCATTCAAAATGCATGTTTCCTGCTTGAACTTAGATGAAATCACAAGAAAAGAGTGAAAATGATATTTGGGTCTTACAGTATTAAAACATGACTGCTTCTGGCAAAAACAGCCTTATTTCGGCGAGAGAAGAGAAATTCAAGTCAATCATTCAAACTAATGATGATGAATCAATAAATCACTACAGGGATTGAATATCAGTCAAAATGCATGTTTCCTGCTTTTAATGAGTTGAAATCACAAGAAAAGAGTGAAAATGATATTTGGGTCTTACAGTGTTAAAACATGACTGCTTGTGGCAAAAACAGCCTTATTTCGGCGAGAGAAGAACAATTCAAGCCAATCATTCATACTAATGATGATGAATCAATAAATCACTACAGGGATTGAATATCAGTCAAAATGCATGTTTCCTGCTTTTAATGAGTTGAAATCACAAGAAAAGAGTGAAAATGATATTTGGGTCTTACAGTGTTAAAACATGACTGCTTGTGGCAAAAACAGCCTTATTTCGGCGAGAGAAGAACAATTCAAGTCAATCATTCAAACTAATGATGATGAATCAATAAATCACTACAGGGATTGAATATCACTCAAAATGCATGTTTCCTGCTTGAACTTAGATGAAATCACAAGAAAAGAGTGAAAATGATATTTGGGTCTTACAGTGTTAAAACATGACTGCTTCTGGCAAAAACAGCCTTATTTCGACGAGAGAAGAACAATTCAAGTCAATCATTCAAACTAATGATGATGAATCAATAAATCACTACAGGGATTGAATATCAGTCAAAATCCATGTTTCCTGCTTGAAACTAGATGAAATCACAAGAAAAGAGCGAAAATGATATTTGGGTCTTACAGTGTTAAAACATGACTGCTTCTGGCAAAAACAGCCTTATTTCGGCGAGAGAAGAACAATTCAAGCCAATCATTCATACTAATGATGATGAATCAATAAATCACTACAGGGATTGAATATCATTCAAAATGCATGTTTCCTGCTTGAACTTAGATGAAATCACAAGAAAAGAGTGAAAATGATATTTGGGTCTTACAGTATTAAAACATGACTGCTTCTGGCAAAAACAGCCTTATTTCGGCGAGAGAAGAGAAATTCAAGTCAATCATTCAAACTAATGATGATGAATCAATAAATCACTACAGGGATTGAATATCAGTCAAAATGCATGTTTCCTGCTTTTAATGAGTTGAAATCACAAGAAAAGAGTGAAAATGATATTTGGGTCTTACAGTGTTAAAACATGACTGCTTCTGGCAAAAACAGCCTTATTTCGGCGAGAGAAGAACAATTCAAGCCAATCATTCATACTAATGATGATGAATCAATAAATCACTACAGGGATTGAATATCAGTCAAAATGCATGTTTCCTGCTTGAAACTAGATGAAATCACAAGAAAAGAGTGAAAATGATATTTGGGTCTTACAGTGTTAAAACATGACTGCTTCTGGCAAAAACAGCCTTATTTCGGCGAGAGAAGAACAATTCAAGTCAATCATTCAAACTAATGATGATGAATCAATAAATCACTACAGGGATTGAATATCATTCAAAATGCATGTTTCCTGCTTGAACTTAGATGAAATCACAAGAAAAGAGTGAAAATGATATTTGGGTCTTACAGTATTAAAACATGACTGCTTCTGGCAAAAACAGCCTTATTTCGGCGAGAGAAGAGAAATTCAAGTCAATCATTCAAACTAATGATGATGAATCAATAAATCACTACAGGGATTGAATATCAGTCAAAATGCATGTTTCCTGCTTTTAATGAGTTGAAATCACAAGAAAAGAGTGAAAATGATATTTGGGTCTTACAGTGTTAAAACATGACTGCTTGTGGCAAAAACAGCCTTATTTCGGCGAGAGAAGAACAATTCAAGCCAATCATTCATACTAATGATGATGAATCAATAAATCACTACAGGGATTGAATATCAGTCAAAATGCATGTTTCCTGCTTTTAATGAGTTGAAATCACAAGAAAAGAGTGAAAATGATATTTGGGTCTTACAGTGTTAAAACATGACTGCTTGTGGCAAAAACAGCCTTATTTCGGCGAGAGAAGAACAATTCAAGTCAATCATTCAAACTAATGATGATGAATCAATAAATCACTACAGGGATTGAATATCACTCAAAATGCATGTTTCCTGCTTGAACTTAGATGAAATCACAAGAAAAGAGTGAAAATGATATTTGGGTCTTACAGTGTTAAAACATGACTGCTTCTGGCAAAAACAGCCTTATTTCGACGAGAGAAGAACAATTCAAGTCAATCATTCAAACTAATGATGATGAATCAATAAATCACTACAGGGATTGAATATCAGTCAAAATCCATGTTTCCTGCTTGAAACTAGATGAAATCACAAGAAAAGAGCGAAAATGATATTTGGGTCTTACAGTGTTAAAACATGACTGCTTCTGGCAAAAACAGCCTTATTTCGGCGAGAGAAGAACAATTCAAGCCAATCATTCATACTAATGATGATGAATCAATAAATCACTACAGGGATTGAATATCATTCAAAATGCATGTTTCCTGCTTGAACTTAGATGAAATCACAAGAAAAGAGTGAAAATGATATTTGGGTCTTACAGTATTAAAACATGACTGCTTCTGGCAAAAACAGCCTTATTTCGGCGAGAGAAGAGAAATTCAAGTCAATCATTCAAACTAATGATGATGAATCAATAAATCACTACAGGGATTGAATATCAGTCAAAATGCATGTTTCCTGCTTTTAATGAGTTGAAATCACAAGAAAAGAGTGAAAATGATATTTGGGTCTTACAGTGTTAAAACATGACTGCTTCTGGCAAAAACAGCCTTATTTCGGCGAGAGAAGAACAATTCAAGCCAATCATTCATACTAATGATGATGAATCAATAAATCACTACAGGGATTGAATATCAGTCAAAATGCATGTTTCCTGCTTGAAACTAGATGAAATCACAAGAAAAGAGTGAAAATGATATTTGGGTCTTACAGTGTTAAAACATGACTGCTTCTGGCAAAAACAGCCTTATTTCGGCGAGAGAAGAACAATTCAAGTCAATCATTCAAACTAATGATGATGAATCAATAAATCACTACAGGGATTGAATATCATTCAAAATGCATGTTTCCTGCTTGAACTTAGATGAAATCACAAGAAAAGAGTGAAAATGATATTTGGGTCTTACAGTATTAAAACATGACTGCTTCTGGCAAAAACAGCCTTATTTCGGCGAGAGAAGAGAAATTCAAGTCAATCATTCAAACTAATGATGATGAATCAATAAATCACTACAGGGATTGAATATCATTCAAAATGTATGTTTCCTGCTTTTAATGAGTTGAAATCACAAGAAAAGAGTGAAAATGATATTTGGGTCTTACAGTATTAAAACATGACTGCTTCTGGCAAAAACAGCCTTATTTCGGCGAGAGAAGAGAAATTCAAGTCAATCATTCAAACTAATGATGATGAATCAATAAATCACTACAGGGATTGAATATCAGTCAAAATGCATGTTTCCTGCTTTTAATGAGTTGAAATCACAAGAAAAGAGTGAAAATGATATTTGGGTCTTACAGTGTTAAAACATGACTGCTTGTGGCAAAAACAGCCTTATTTCGGCGAGAGAAGAACAATTCAAGCCAATCATTCATACTAATGATGATGAATCAATAAATCACTACAGGGATTGAATATCAGTCAAAATGCATGTTTCCTGCTTTTAATGAGTTGAAATCACAAGAAAAGAGTGAAAATGATATTTGGGTCTTACAGTGTTAAAACATGACTGCTTGTGGCAAAAACAGCCTTATTTCGGCGAGAGAAGAACAATTCAAGTCAATCATTCAAACTAATGATGATGAATCAATAAATCACTACAGGGATTGAATATCATTCAAAATGCATGTTTCCTGCTTGAACTTAGATGAAATCACAAGAAAAGAGTGAAAATGATATTTGGGTCTTACAGTGTTAAAACATGACTGCTTCTGGCAAAAACAGCCTTATTTCGGCGAGAGAAGAACAATTCAAGCCAATCATTCATACTAATGATGATGAATCAATAAATCACTACAGGGATTGAATATCATTCAAAATGCATGTTTCCTGCTTGAACTTAGATGAAATCACAAGAAAAGAGTGAAAATGATATTTGGGTCTTACAGTATTAAAACATGACTGCTTCTGGCAAAAACAGCCTTATTTCGGCGAGAGAAGAGAAATTCAAGTCAATCATTCAAACTAATGATGATGAATCAATAAATCACTACAGGGATTGAATATCAGTCAAAATGCATGTTTCCTGCTTGAACTTAGATGAAATCACAAGAAAAGAGTGAAAATGATATTTGGGTCTTACAGTATTAAAACATGACTGCTTCTGGCAAAAACAGCCTTATTTCGGCGAGAGAAGAGAAATTCAAGTCAATCATTCAAACTAATGATGATGAATCAATAAATCACTACAGGGATTGAATATCATTCAAAATGCATGTTTCCTGCTTTTAATGAGTTGAAATCACAAGAAAAGAGTGAAAATGATATTTGGGTCTTACAGTGTTAAAACATGACTGCTTGTGGCAAAAACAGCCTTATTTCGGCGAGAGAAGAACAATTCAAGCCAATCATTCATACTAATGATGATGAATCAATAAATCACTACAGGGATTGAATATCAGTAAAAATGCATGTTTCCTGCTTTTAATGAGTTGAAATCACAAGAAAAGAGTGAAAATGATATTTGGGTCTTACAGTGTTAAAACATGACTGCTTCTGACAAAAACAGCCTTATTTCGGCGAGAGAAGAACAATTCAAGTCAATCATTCAAACTAATGATGATGAATCAATAAATCACTACAGGGATTGAATATCATTCAAAATGCATGTTTCCTGCTTGAACTTAGATGAAATCACAAGAAAAGAGTGAAAATGATATTTGGGTCTTACAGTATTAAAACATGACTGCTTCTGGCAAAAACAGCCTTATTTCGGCGAGAGAAGAGAAATTCAAGTCAATCATTCAAACTAATGATGATGAATCAATAAATCACTACAGGGATTGAATATCAGTCAAAATGCATGTTTCCTGCTTTTAATGAGTTGAAATCACAAGAAAAGAGTGAAAATGATATTTGGGTCTTACAGTGTTAAAACATGACTGCTTGTGGCAAAAACAGCCTTATTTCGGCGAGAGAAGAACAATTCAAGCCAATCATTCATACTAATGATGATGAATCAATAAATCACTACAGGGATTGAATATCAGTCAAAATGCATGTTTCCTGCTTGAAACTAGATGAAATCACAAGAAAAGAGTGAAAATGATATTTGGGTCTTACAGTGTTAAAACATGACTGCTTCTGGCAAAAACAGCCTTATTTCGGCGAGAGAAGAACAATTCAAGTCAATCATTCAAACTAATGATGATGAATCAATAAATCACTACAGGGATTGAATATCATTCAAAATGCATGTTTCCTGCTTGAACTTAGATGAAATCACAAGAAAAGAGTGAAAATGATATTTGGGTCTTACAGTATTAAAACATGACTGCTTCTGGCAAAAACAGCCTTATTTCGGCGAGAGAAGAGAAATTCAAGTCAATCATTCAAACTAATGATGATGAATCAATAAATCACTACAGGGATTGAATATCATTCAAAATGTATGTTTCCTGCTTTTAATGAGTTGAAATCACAAGAAAAGAGTGAAAATGATATTTGGGTCTTACAGTGTTAAAACATGACTGCTTGTGGCAAAAACAGCCTTATTTCGGCGAGAGAAGAACAATTCAAGCCAATCATTCATACTAATGATGATGAATCAATAAATCACTACAGGGATTGAATATCAGTAAAAATGCATGTTTCCTGCTTTTAATGAGTTGAAATCACAAGAAAAGAGTGAAAATGATATTTGGGTCTTACAGTGTTAAAACATGACTGCTTCTGACAAAAACAGCCTTATTTCGGCGAGAGAAGAACAATTCAAGTCAATCATTCAAACTAATGATGATGAATCAATAAATCACTACAGGGATTGAATATCATTCAAAATGCATGTTTCCTGCTTGAACTTAGATGAAATCACAAGAAAAGAGTGAAAATGATATTTGGGTCTTACAGTATTAAAACATGACTGCTTCTGGCAAAAACAGCCTTATTTCGGCGAGAGAAGAGAAATTCAAGTCAATCATTCAAACTAATGATGATGAATCAATAAATCACTACAGGGATTGAATATCAGTCAAAATGCATGTTTCCTGCTTTTAATGAGTTGAAATCACAAGAAAAGAGTGAAAATGATATTTGGGTCTTACAGTGTTAAAACATGACTGCTTGTGGCAAAAACAGCCTTATTTCGGCGAGAGAAGAACAATTCAAGCCAATCATTCATACTAATGATGATGAATCAATAAATCACTACAGGGATTGAATATCAGTCAAAATGCATGTTTCCTGCTTTTAATGAGTTGAAATCACAAGAAAAGAGTGAAAATGATATTTGGGTCTTACAGTGTTAAAACATGACTGCTTGTGGCAAAAACAGCCTTATTTCGGCGAGAGAAGAACAATTCAAGTCAATCATTCAAACTAATGATGATGAATCAATAAATCACTACAGGGATTGAATATCATTCAAAATGCATGTTTCCTGCTTGAACTTAGATGAAATCACAAGAAAAGAGTGAAAATGATATTTGGGTCTTACAGTGTTAAAACATGACTGCTTCTGGCAAAAACAGCCTTATTTCGGCGAGAGAAGAACAATTCAAGCCAATCATTCATACTAATGATGATGAATCAATAAATCACTACAGGGATTGAATATCATTCAAAATGCATGTTTCCTGCTTGAACTTAGATGAAATCACAAGAAAAGAGTGAAAATGATATTTGGGTCTTACAGTATTAAAACATGACTGCTTCTGGCAAAAACAGCCTTATTTCGGCGAGAGAAGAGAAATTCAAGTCAATCATTCAAACTAATGATGATGAATCAATAAATCACTACAGGGATTGAATATCAGTCAAAATGCATGTTTCCTGCTTTTAATGAGTTGAAATCACAAGAAAAGAGTGAAAATGATATTTGGGTCTTAAAGTGTTAAAACATGACTGCTTGTGGCAAAAACAGCCTTATTTCGGCGAGAGAAGAACAATTCAAGCCAATCATTCATACTAATGATGATGAATCAATAAATCACTACAGGGATTGAATATCAGTCAAAATCCATGTTTCCTGCTTGAAACTAGATGAAATCACAAGAAAAGAGCGAAAATGATATTTGGGTCTTACAGTGTTAAAACATGACTGCTTCTGGCAAAAACAGCCTTATTTCGGCGAGAGAAGAACAATTCAAGCCAATCATTCATACTAATGATGATGAATCAATAAATCACTACAGGGATTGAATATCAGTCAAAATGCATGTTTCCTGCTTTTAATGAGTTGAAATCACAAGAAAAGAGTGAAAATGATATTTGTGTCTTACAGTGTTAAAACATGACTGCTTCTGGCAAAAACAGCCTTATTTCGACGAGAGAAGAACAATTCAAGTCAATCATTCAAACTAATGATGATGAATCAATAAATCACTACAGGGATTGAATATCAGTCAAAATGCATGTTTCCTGCTTTTAATGAGTTGAAATCACAAGAAAAGAGTGAAAATGATATTTGGGTCTTACAGTGTTAAAACATGACTGCTTCTGGCAAAAACAGCCTTATTTCGACGAGAGAAGAACAATTCAAGTCAATCATTCAAACTAATGATGATGAATCAATAAATCACTACAGGGATTGAATATCAGTCAAAATGCATGTTTCCTGATTTTAATGAGTTGAAATCACAAGAAAAAAGTCAAAATGATATTTGGGTCTTACAGTGTTAAAACATGACTGCTTGTGGCAAAAACAGCCTTATTTCGGCGAGAGAAGAACAATTCAAGCCAATCATTCATACTAATGATGATGAATCAATAAATCACTACAGGGATTGAATATCAGTCAAAATCCATGTTTCCTGCTTGAAACTAGATGAAATCACAAGAAAAGAGTGAAAATGATATTTGGGTCTTACAGTGTTAAAACATGACTGCTTCTGGCAAAAACAGCCTTATTTCGGCGAGAGAAGAACAATTCAAGTCAATCATTCAAACTAATGATGATGAATCAATAAATCACTACAGGGATTGAATATCATTCAAAATGCATGTTTCCTGCTTGAACTTAGATGAAATCACAAGAAAAGAGTGAAAATGATATTTGGGTCTTACAGTATTAAAACATGACTGCTTCTGGCAAAAACAGCCTTATTTCGGCGAGAGAAGAGAAATTCAAGTCAATCATTCAAACTAATGATGATGAATCAATAAATCACTACAGGGATTGAATATCAGTCAAAATGCATGTTTCCTGCTTGAACTTAGATGAAATCACAAGAAAAGAGTGAAAATGATATTTGGGTCTTACAGTATTAAAACATGACTGCTTCTGGCAAAAACAGCCTTATTTCGGCGAGAGAAGAGAAATTCAAGTCAATCATTCAAACTAATGATGATGAATCAATAAATCACTACAGGGATTGAATATCAGTCAAAATGCATGTTTCCTGCTTTTAATGAGTTGAAATCACAAGAAAAGAGTGAAAATGATATTTGGGTCTTACAGTGTTAAAACATGACTGCTTGTGGCAAAAACAGCCTTATTTCGGCGAGAGAAGAACAATTCAAGCCAATCATTCATACTAATGATGATGAATCAATAAATCACTACAGGGATTGAATATCAGTCAAAATGCATGTTTCCTGCTTTTAATGAGTTGAAATCACAAGAAAAGAGTGAAAATGATATTTGGGTCTTACAGTGTTAAAACATGACTGCTTGTGGCAAAAACAGCCTTATTTCGGCGAGAGAAGAACAATTCAAGTCAATCATTCAAACTAATGATGATGAATCAATAAATCACTACAGGGATTGAATATCATTCAAAATGCATGTTTCCTGCTTGAACTTAGATGAAATCACAAGAAAAGAGTGAAAATGATATTTGGGTCTTACAGTGTTAAAACATGACTGCTTCTGGCAAAAACAGCCTTATTTCGGCGAGAGAAGAACAATTCAAGCCAATCATTCATACTAATGATGATGAATCAATAAATCACTACAGGGATTGAATATCATTCAAAATGCATGTTTCCTGCTTGAACTTAGATGAAATCACAAGAAAAGAGTGAAAATGATATTTGGGTCTTACAGTATTAAAACATGACTGCTTCTGGCAAAAACAGCCTTATTTCGGCGAGAGAAGAGAAATTCAAGTCAATCATTCAAACTAATGATGATGAATCAATAAATCACTACAGGGATTGAATATCAGTCAAAATGCATGTTTCCTGCTTTTAATGAGTTGAAATCACAAGAAAAGAGTGAAAATGATATTTGGGTCTTAAAGTGTTAAAACATGACTGCTTGTGGCAAAAACAGCCTTATTTCGGCGAGAGAAGAACAATTCAAGCCAATCATTCATACTAATGATGATG